>NC_140209.1:20337158-20724658 GCF_951802725.1 Rutilus rutilus
AGCATTTTCTGGTTAGACTGTCCAGAGGAGAGTGAAGGATGGAGTTGGACACTGGGCAGTAAAAGACATTCCCTGCCCTACCCCCATCATTGCCTACAACAAGAACATGGGAGGTGCAATGTTCTCGTGTTATTTTCGAATGCGCATGCGTCGCGTCTGAACGCGTTGTTGTCTTTGGAGCTCCATCGATTTGATTTATAAATCTTGATTTTATTCTTTAAACTTACAACAAACATTTTCTACTTTACCTCACTGAGAAGCACTACTGCTCAACCCTCATAGTTACAACGCGGACTGTTGAGCAGACGCGTCTCAAGCCTATTAGTGATCCAACGCTGGATACTCCTATAGGTTACTCCCGTGGATCACGGCTGAACGCGTCTTCTCAACACTCACTTACAAACATTTTTCGCCTATCGTGCGTCTACTCTACACCCGTACCACTAAAAAGACGGATTATATCTAAAACTTCAGTCATAAATTAGTATTAATATTGATAGCATCACTGGTAGCTTCGTTGCTAACTTACTGTCCATCTGTTAAAATGGCGAATATATCAGATGAAAGTAGTCTACCTTTTGGTGCAGGTGAGGACACATTTGAGCTGCACGCACTGCAGTCTGAGCTGGAAGCTGTTGAGAAACAGATCCACGACCTTTTATTGAGACAAGCCGAGCTGATAGACCGGCGGTTAGCTCTTGAAACATCACGCGCCGATGCACACAAATCAGAGATTAACGTTACTAACCCGCTGACTCCGACTTCGTCTACTCCGTGCGTTTCTCAACATAGGTCCCGAGCGCCGAGGTCGCGATCAGCCATGGTCTCGTTCACTCCGGCTCCAACACGCCACCACGAAGCCTGGGTGGTTCCGCAGCGGAAGACGCGAGTCAGGTCTAGACCAAGACTCTCTCCGACCCTCCCGGTTTTCGAGTTATCCACACAAAACCGCTTCTCCCCTCTTCGCGAAACAGAACGCGATGCTGTGATCATCGGCGATTCCATCATTCGGCACGTACGCGCAACGTTAGGTAAAAGTAAGGTGCACAGTCACTGCTTTCCTGGTGCTCGTGTTTCTGAAATCGCTACTCACGTTCCCGAGATTCTGAACGGTGACGAGCGCGTCGGAACTGTTGTCCTCCACGCGGGAGTGAACGACATCAGGATGCGCCAGACAGAGATTCTGAAGAAAGACTTCAGGAATCTGATCGATACGGTACGCAGCACATCGCCTGAAACAACGATCATAGTGTCAGGACCGCTTCCCACGTACCGACTAGGACATGAAAAGTTTAGCAGATTATTTGCGCTAAATGAATGGTTAATGTCATGGTGCAATGAGCAGAAACTGCTCTTTGTAAATAATTGGAATCTGTTTTGGGAGCGTCCTAGGCTTTTCCGTGCCGATGGCTTACACCCAAGCAGATTCGGAGCAGATCTTCTGTCGGATAACATCTCCAAAATGTTAAATACCTTTTGACTAGTAACCAAAAGTCCAAATCATAGTCTCTGCTGCACCAATTTAACTGATATAAATACTAGTGTAGAATATTGGGTGTCTATTCCTCGTTTAGTGAGATCAAATAACAAATCTACTGCAGGATCTAGGAAAAATC
The DNA here is from genome assembly GCF_951802725.1 of Rutilus rutilus. Lineage (NCBI taxonomy): Eukaryota > Metazoa > Chordata > Actinopteri > Cypriniformes > Leuciscidae > Rutilus > Rutilus rutilus. Next base: position 20,338,775 of record NC_140209.1, read on the forward strand.
TAATTGTTATTAAAACAGAAAATGTTGCTATTAGTAAACAAAAACAATTTCTAAAGCTAGGTCTTCTAAACATTAGATCACTCACACCTAAGGCAGTTATTGTAAATGAAATAGTCACAGATAATAGCTTCGATGTACTTTGCCTAACTGAAACCTGGCTTAAACCAAATGATTATTTCGGTCTAAATGAGTCTGCTCCTCCTGGATACTCCTATAAGCATGAGCCCCGTCTAATTGGTCGTGGCGGTGGTGTTGCGACAATTTATAGAGATATTCTCAATGTTACTCAGAAAGCGGGTTATAAGTTTATTTCGTTTGAAGTACTTGTACTAAATGTTACGCTCTTAGATGTTAGAAAAACATCCCTATTATCTCTAGCCTTGGCTACCGTATATAGACCGCCTGGGCCTTACGCTGATTTCCTAAAAGAGTTTGCAGATTTTCTCTCAGACCTATTAGTCAATGTCGATAAAGCATTAATTGTTGGAGATTTTAACATACACGTAGATAATCCAAATGATGCGTTAGGGGCTGCGTTTACAGATTTATTAAATTCATTTGGGGTCAAGCAAAACGTCACCGGACCAACTCATCGTCTTAATCATACACTCGATTTAATTATATCACATGGAACCGATCCAACCGATATAGATATTATACCGCAAAGTGATGAAGTCACTGACCATTACATGGTAACTTGCATATTACGTACTGCTGTAATATGTCATGCAGCGCCGCGTTATCAACCAGGCAGAACAATCCTTCCATCCACCATAGATAATTTCTCAAATTGCTTATCCGATCTGTCTCAGCTGCTGCCTGAACCCAAACAAACAGATGAACTAGAAGAACTAACTAGCACTATGAGCACTATTCTCTCTAGAACATTGGATGTTGTTGCACCTATTAGATTAAAAAAGGTCAGAGAGAAAATTAAAGCACCGTGGTACAACAATACCACGCATGTTCTAAAGAGAGAAACCCGTATTTTAGAGCGTAAATGGAAACAAACTAATTTAGAGGTCTTTAGAATCGCGTGGAAAGACAGTATGTCACGTTATAAAAAGGCCCTAAAAGCAGCCAGGGCTGAGCACCTCCGCAAACTAATAGAAAATAACCAAAATAATCCAAGGTTTTTATTTAACACCGTGGCTAGACTAACAAATAAACAGACATCACCCGAACAAAATATCCCATTACAGTTTAGTAGTAATGATTTTATGAAGTTCTTCACTGAGAAAATAGAAAACATCAGAACCACAATTGTAAACGTTTAATCTTCAGTTGTGCCTTATAATTCAGCCTTAATTATCACCCCGCAAGAACAATTACAGTGCTTTACAACTATAGAACAAATAGAGTTAAATAAACTTATCACTTCCTCTAAAACAACAACATGTTTATTAGATCCGATACCAACTAAACTACTGAAAGAAGTGTTACCTGTAGTGGAAGAGCCTCTCCTTAATATTATTAACTCGTCTTTATCTTTAGGTCATGTTCCAAGAACATTTAAACTGGCAGTTATAAAACCTCTCATTAAGAAACCACAATTAGATCATAATAACCTAGCAAATTATAGACCCATTTCAAATCTTCCATTTATGTCTAAAATATTAGAAAAAGTGGTGTCCGCTCAATTGTGTTCTTTCTTGCAAGAAAATGATATCTATGAGAAGTTTCAGTCTGGTTTCAGGCCGCACCATAGCACTGAAACTGCGCTCGTTAAAATCACAAATGATTTACTTTTAGCTTCTGACCAAGGCTGTATCTCAATACTAGTTTTACTTGATCTTAGTGCTGCGTTCGATACTATAGATCACACAATACTCTTAGATCGACTACAAAATTATACTGGTGTTCAAGGACAAGCATTAAGCTGGTTTAGATCATACTTATCTGACCGCTACCATTTTGTCTATTTAAATGGAGAAAAATCGATCATAACTCCAGTAAACTATGGAGTGCCGCAGGGATCTGTGTTAGGCCCTCTATTATTCTCAGTATATATGATGCCACTTGGAAATATTATAAGGAAACATGGAATTAGTTTCCATTGTTATGCTGATGACACTCAAATATATATTTCATCACGGCCAGATGAAAACGATAAATTATCCAAATTGACAGAGTGTGTTAAAGATATAAAAGATTGGATGACGCGTAATTTTCTTTTATTAAATCCAGACAAAACAGAGGTACTACTTATCGGTTCAAAAAACCGCCCACAAAACCTCTCGCAATACAACTTTAATATAGTAGGATGTCCTGTTACTTTATCCTCTACAGTAAAAGACCTGGGTGTTATACTCGATTGCAACCTGTCTTTCAAAAATCATATTTCATATGTTACAAAAACCGCCTTTTTCCACCTTAGAAACATTGCTAAGCTACGTAATATGCTATCAGTTTCTGATGCAGAAAAGTTAGTTCATGCATTCATGACCTCGAGACTAGATTACTGTAATGCTTTATTAGCCGGTTGTCCTGCATCCTCAATTAACAAGCTACAGTTAGTCCAAAATGCCGCCGCTAGAGTTCTTACTAGATCAAGAAAATATGATCATATAACACCGATTTTATCATCACTGCATTGGTTACCTATAAAGTTCCGGATTAATTATAAGGTATTGCTACTGACTTATAAAGCCCTAAACGGCTTAGCTCCAGTCTATTTAACGGATCTTCTATCGCCCTATAATCCATCGCGCTCTTTAAGATCACTAAATTCAAGGCTTTTGGTCATACCTAGGATATCCAGAACCACCAAAGGAGGGAGAGCATTTTCACATTTAGCTCCAAAACTCTGGAATAGCCTTCCTGATACTGTTCGTTGCTCAGACTCGCTCTCCCAGTTTAAAACTAGATTAAAGTCGCATCTCTTCAGCCAGGCATTCATATAATATTTTTAATCTTACAGTCCAAATTACAATCCGGCCTCTAGTTAATAAACGCCAGAGGAGAACTGGCCCCCGACTGAGCCTGGGTTCTCCCAAGGTTTTTTTTTCTCCATTGGGTCACCTGATGGAGTTTTAGGACACTATTAGGTCACTTGATGGAGTTTTTCGGTTCCTTGCCACTGTTGCCTTTGGCTTGCTCAGTTGGGGATATTCTGGATATCTAATTTGATTTTATCAATAAATTCCACTAGAAACAAACCTTGTTGTATTATTTTAATTTAAAACTGTGAAGCTGCTTTGATACAATCTGTATTGTGAAAAGCGCTATACAAATATACTTGACTTGACTTGACTTGACTTGTTGACCTGTCAGACCAGCTTCTCCAGTATTACTCGACCCATCGCAGAACTGCTCGCTGGTACCGTACCATGTTTCTGCACTTTGTGGACATTGCTACAACAAATGCCTACATCCTACACTGTGAGATAAGCCACACACAACAGGTTCAGCAATTGACACACAAGAACTTCCTGGTAGAACTGGTGTCCCAGCTGTGTGGAGTGGACAAGACAGGAGCTGCCATCCAGAGGAGCACCGACCATGTTCCTGTTGCCATTGACGTGGCTACAGATGTCAAAAAGAAAGCCACACAAGGTCGCAGGATCTGCCATCGTTGCCAGCAAGTGGAGAAGAAAAGGAACCTCACACCATGGAAATGCAAGGCCTGTGATGTAGCCCTCTGTCTCATTGTTGACAGAAACTGTTTTGAGGAGTGGCACAGATAAAAAACAACAACAACACACTTTTTGTTGATATTTGTTGTAAATAGTTGTATGTATAGTTTGACTTTGTGGTCATTTTACCTTTTGTATGGTATATTTGCACTTTTTAGGAACCCCTCTTACTCAAGAAATGAAAGCCCTGTAATGTAGCTGTCTGTGTAATTGTACATGAAGTGTTTTGTAGAGTTTATAAGCAAAAAAGAAAAGAAAAAACGCCTATTGCCACACCTGCTTTTTTCTGTATATAGTTAGATTTTATCTCAATTTTACCTTTTTTATGTTGTATTTGCACTATTTGGGAACCCTCATATTCTGGGAATGCAAGGCCTTAAATATAGCTCTCTGTATAATTTTGTGCATGAACTGTTTTAAAAAGTGGCAAAGCTAAAAAGAAAAAAAAAAGCCTATGGCTACACCCGCTTTTTTTGTAAATCATTTTTTTTTTTTGTATATAGCCTGATTATATCTGAATTGTACCTGTATATGTTGACACTTACAACTTGTGTTTACATTTTAAACCTTTTAAAATGCTTCATTGAGCATGTTTGTGTTTTTTGTAGTAAAAAAACTATAATTTTTCTATTCGGATTTTTGTATCTTTTGTGTGATTTTGGGTCCAGTATGTTGATACAGTACATCAAAGTGAAAAACTAATTGTCTGTTCATATAGGTGATGTTGTGCTGAAAAAAAATGATACCAAACATTGGTATGGTATAAATTTGTTTATGTCGCAAAATAAAAAAATAAAAAAGTACTCAAAAACGGCCAAAATAGCCCAAGACTCCAAAGAGTTAACAGTTCAGCCATAGAGGAAACATTCAGGTACAATACCTTCTCTCGTTCTGAACAGGGCAACAGCTTTCAATAGGAACGTGTGGAGACCACCAGGCGGGAAGGATACTTTGAGCGAGACACTCCACTTCAACTGTACACTGTAACAATGTAACATGATTTAACAGTTCAACAGCATATGAAACATTCAGCATTAGCAGAGCCGGGCTGTCTCAAAATGGTAAGTTGGGCGCTTGATATATCACACCTTCCTTGGAGACGGCGAGTGAAAGACTGAAAGGAGAGAGTGCACAGCAAACTACTATTACTTCTCCACACGATGAACTTCACTCCATAACACAAACCGTGTGAATCGTCACTTCAGGCACTGCATTCCACTCGCACACCGTGCATTCGGGCCAGCACTCACCCACCGGTCTTTCCCCCACCAGATCAACTCTCGTCTCTCACAAGGGCTCAACCTCTCTCCAGAAACAGCAGGAAACGGATGCAGCAATCGTCACATTCAGCGAAGAGCAGACAAAAGTTGGAGACAGATCAACAATTCACTCGGTGTACTAGTTCACTCGTGCCACTCACTTGCCAAACTCTCAACATCACTTCAGTGTTAGTGCATATAAACAACGGATCCGATACTCATCACTTCGCGTCTTCCCCACTGCTGACGATATTCCTTGGGATTTCGTTGATAATTACTTCACTCTCTTCTTTCCGCTCCTCAGCTTCAATCTTCACCCACTTCACAGCCCAGCCTCAAATCCAAAACAAACCCGCCGACAAACACAGTATCTCGCGGGAGGAGAACCACCAGGCAGTCTGCTTCCTCTCTGTTTTTAAAGCCCCATCTGAATACGTGTCCCTCTCACAAAACTCTCTGTAATTACTCCACACCTGCTGTCAATCGGGCAATTAACCTTGCTGCCATGGCAACGGATTCGCGATGCAATAAGGCCAAATAAGCAATAAGGCCAAACCTAGCGGCGTCATAACAAGCTCTGCTTCTTTCCCAAATGACTTGAACAACTTTTATGCTCGTTTTGAATGCGCTGCTGAGGCATTGACGCGGGGAACATCTCCAATTGGGGATGTGCATGTTAAAGTACCTTCATATGGGAACACACACACAGACATATCATCTCCCGATGGGGTTACCCTTGGCAGTCAAGCATATCAGGTCTCAGTTGCCGATACTTGTAAAGTTTTTAAAGCCGTGAAAATAGGGAAGGCTGCTGGGCCTGATGGCATTACTCCGCGAGTCTTAAGGACATGTTGTAATCAACTTGCATCTGTTTTTACTGATATTTTTAACCTGTCACTCTCTTTTTGTATGGTTCCGAATTGTTTCAAAAAATCAATAATAATTCCTGTGCCTAAGAAAACAACTGCCACCTGTATGAATGATTTTAGACCTGTAGCCTTGACTTCTGTGATAATGAAGTGCTTTGAACTGCTTGTGAAATCATATATTAAAGGAGTCATGACCTTGTGTTACCTTGGATACCCAACGCTCTATTATAGTCTTTCAGGCACTTCTAAAAAAAAAAAGTGGAAAAAAAATAAACACAGAGCTCCTCAGACCCTTATTTCTAAAGGCATTATTGTCTCGCGAGATCTGATGCGATGTTTTGGCTGTCGTGGACGGTCATTATAATAATGCAAATGAGGGGCGCGTTGATTGGTTGCAGGAAGGAGGGTGGTTGACAGCGTTGCATGCTCGTAGTTTCTTTTGCCCTTGATCAGTGAGGTGATACACAGCGCGGGCGCCTCCGCATTTACGCGTGTATTGAGTGTGCGCTCCGAGCACAGGATAACGGCTGACAGGACAAGAAAGTCAGTTTTTCTGAAGTGAAAGACTTTATTTCAGCGTACACTAATGTCACTGTCTGGTAGTTCCTATTGTGCTGGGGTTTCTGAAGTAGTCATAATTCATCTCTCATATCATAACATGCTCTAAACACGCACGCAGAGTGGAAAAGGAAGAGCGGAGGCTCGGGGAGCAGAGCGCAAATTTGAACTAAATCGATATATGCGATATGGTCTAGCAAACAGTTTTAGCCACTGACCATGGACTCCTGTACCATCACTACTGTTGTGTAAAACAAAGTGGAAAGATGTGGATAGCATTCGTAGAGTCCATTCACCGTGTTTATCTCGAAGCTAACGTTACATACAATAGCCGCATTAACACAGTCTTACCGTTTCAATTTCAGGCAGGTCTCTGATGGTGGGGATGGCACCTTTTCCCAAACGGAGCTTCGAGGCCAACTTCGCCTGATATTGTCCCAAATTACTAAATGAATCCTGTGTAAAATGTTTAGCGCAGACACCAAACGTTAGGCCAGTTGAAAGGGTTGTTGGGACAGCGTCATTAAAAATGAATTTCATCCACTGATCCCTGATAGTTTCGTCCGTTTTGGGTAGAGAAAACACATTAGAATGCTGTTTATGGCAGTCAACCACAGAGCAACGCAGGTGTGCACTTGGTTTCTCCATCTTTCTTTGCCGAATGAATATGAGGGGGAGAGGGGTAGGGCGTGGCTTCCTGCTGCGCTGTCCATATATGGCATATCCTCCACCGTCGTGACGTCAAGCCAGGGTAGAAATCAAAATCTGGTATTTGAGTGCGCGTGCACGTGGGATATTTTACAAACCCTGAGGTAAACAAACGCTTCACTTTTAAATATCGGCTTCCCGGCCAGTCTATAATCGTTAGGCAATCATAACATACATTGATTCTCGTGGAAAAATGCAAAATGTGGGTCATGACACCTTTAACAACTGCATTCCTGTCTTCACTGATCCACTACAATTTGCATATAGATCAAATAGAGCTGTGGACGATGCTGTATCTTTGGTTTTACATTCTGCACTTCAACATCTAGAGGGTAGGGATACGTATGTCAGGATGCTGTTTGTTGATTATAGCAGTGCCTTCAATACCATCAGACCTTCCATTTTAATATCTAAGCTGTTAGACCTGGGCCTCTGTACTTCCATCTGCAGGTGGATACAGGATTTTCTAACAGGTCGTTCTCAGACAGTTAGAGTAGGCACTACATACTCAGCCCAAATAATGTTAAATACTGGAGCACCTCAAGGTTGCTGTCTTAGTCCTTTATTATATAGTCTGTATACCTATGACTGTATTGCAAAATATCCCACAAATAGTATTGTGAAATTTGCAGACGATACTACTGTGGTAGGACTCATTGACAGCAATAATGAAACTGCCTATAGGGATGAGGTGAGAAATTTGATCATGTGGTGCCGAAGAAATAATCTGTCCCTGAATGTGGGGAAAACTAAGGAGGTCATCATAGATTTTAGAAGAAATAAACCCACACATACACCTGTCTACATTAATAACTCTGCAGTTGAAATTGTTAATTCTTTTAAGTTTTTAGGCATTCATATTTCAGACTCCCTTTCATGGTCTTTCCACATCACCTGTGCCATTAAGAAGGCACACCAGAGGCTTTATTTCTTGAGGTGTCTTAAGAAATATGGTATGTCACTTAACATTTTAAAAAGATTTTACCGTTGTACAATTGAGAGTATACTGACAGGTAATATTACCGTGTGGTTTGGAAGGGCTACTTCAAGTGAATTGAATCTTTTGACAAAGGTGGTTAAAACTGCATCAAAAATTATTGGGGCTCCATTGGAATCATTACAGGATATTTATTGGAAACGCAGCACTGGGAAGGCACTGAGTATTATACAGGATGTTAGTCATCCGACACATAGTCTCTTCTCCCAACTCCCATCAGGGAGACGTTGGCAGAGCATCCCAACACGTACGTCATGTTTTAGGGACAGTTTTTATCCACAGGCTGTAAGGCTGCTGAACGATAGTGTAAGAGGAAGGAGGGCTGAGGTTTGAGCGTATGTTTTTAGATTTATTTTTTATTCTATTCTATTCTATCTTATTTTTGACTGGTGCTGAGAGAGTGCTAAGGCACATTGTATTTCATTGCTGTGGTACTCTGTACGAATATGCATATGACAATAAAACTGAAACTTGAACTTGAACTAGAACAATAGAGATGGGTGTCCACTGGAGGTCTCTGAATAACACTGCATTCACAAGGACTTTAGTCCTATTCTAATTTGTCACACCGTGACATTTTGATTATCCTTAGATAAAGGTCTTACTGTTGGTGATTATTGTGAAGATGTAAACAGCAATTTTAAAATTGTCTTTAAATAGAGGTTTGAAAGTGTGGAAATGATCTAACTTAAAGTACGAAATTGTTCAAATTTCAATACCTGCATTTGCACAAATTAAAAAATTTGAGTGTCTAATTTAAGTTGTTGACGTTGGTTAAAAGGGGTAGTACTAAAATACCGGTAGGTTATAACTACTGCTTGCAGAAATTAAATCCCAAACGTCTTATAACAAACATTCAAATAACGGTCAATCAAAACATGTAAATCAAAATGTCACTCCACACAGCTAGAGATGCACCGATTACAATTTTCTAGGCCGATTCCGATTTCCGATTTTTCATTGAGTTTGACCTGCCGATACCGATTTTAGCCGATTCTGATTTAATTTTTTTCTAACCACTTTACAGCACACACAAATATTTATTTTTGATCTTTTCCTTAACCCTTTCACACATAAGTTTAAAATATTCTAACTGACACCCCCACCTTTTCAAGGCGAACGTTCCCTTTAATGTTTCCATGGCGACGCGTCACGCGATACACCGCAGCCACAATAATACTGTATGACAGATGTGGCGCTTTTATTTCGCTTTTCCTTTTTTATTCAAAATATTCACAAACTTGCTTACCATGTCATCAACTAGCCTATCTGATATTCCGATTCTCAAATACGTGTAAGTGAGTGTGTTTAAAAACCTTTATAAATAATCTTGATCTATTCACCTTATTTTCGAACGCGGAAGAAAACATGGGTCCAATATCCGTTTTTTGTGCGGCACTTCCGTTTCCTCGCTTCCCTGGGCTAAATAACGATATTGATCGCATGCCATCTATGCAGAGTTGACAGAAAAATGTTACACATGCCATAGCAGATGAATACAACAAAGAACTAAAGCCCCGCCTCACTCAGTTAGGGTACCGGACCTGGTTGAAAACACTCATGCATCTAGCTGGCAGAGTGCCAAAACTTCGCGGGCGCCTTCAGCACCGCCCTAAACACGGTCGAGCCAATGCTGGACTAATATATCTATGGAGGTATTTTGTCATGTCAAATGTATTAATAATGCCATCAGAATGCAACCAAAGTAGCAATAGATGGCTATAAATAATTGTAAATCATACAAAATAAATGCCATGATCATGCCATTATCACTAGATTTTATACAGGGGTTACTATAATGATTTTGTTTCTCCTTGGAGTTTTTATCATGGTTTTTATTGAGATTTCATAGCCCATGCAGCCATTTTTCTGGTATCGGGTGGTCTTCTGTAGGTCTTGTGTTCACGAAATGAAAAGAACAAACATACGGTCGTTTCGATAGTTTCTTCAAATGTAAAGCTTTTAACCACAGGCGAAGGGATTCCTCAGGCCGGCGACACACTGGCTGCGTGGCGGTCCGTTTTTATTTCGGCTACATTGTTAACAGGTTAGAGCTTGCACACTGCCTGCGTCTGACGCGCGTCTCAGGCCACGCGGAATAACGTGTGCATGCTAGAAATAGAATCGACGCCTATTTTTCACAAGACACGCAAGCGTTTTGGAAGCGTTTCCAGGCCAAATAGAATAGGAAAAGATGTTTGTATGTCAATTTGACACGAATACATATTAATAAATGACATTTTGATGTTTGAAAGTTTAGGTTTTGACAAATGCAGATATAAATGCAATGTAAAAAAAAAGCTCTATTTTCTAATATTGCACCTGTCAATACAGAACGAAATATTCTGTAGCCTATTTTGCCGTCAATACTGCCGACGTTGTCTTTGCTGCTATATATTTATGTTTAACATTAAGTATAGGCCTTCCACAACTCTCTCCCCATTATGTCGAATATATCACCAGTGAGGCTTATCATATGTCACCTAGCAGCAGCAGTGCCGCGTCAGACACGTTTTTGGTGTGCAAAGACATGTAAAACGCCACGCAACAGAAACGCCACGCAGCCAGTGTGTCGCCGGTCGTAGGGCGCCTGATGATTAAAATGTCAATGATTTCGATGATTAAAACACTCCTGCTCCAAGTAAATCTTTCTTTTGTACCAGTTATTATGACAACCTCTAACTGCACAAACAATCCCGGTCTTCCTCGAACCCATAACGATGAGTTAGTTGTTATGAACACTTGTTTGATTAACCGCTATGGTGAAAAGTGAGTTAGCGCGCCAGTGACCGGAAGTGCCTGACCGGAAGTCTCGCACAAAATACCGTCAACTGGCTGCGTCCGTATTTCCGTTAAAAATAAGGTGAATAAACATGAGATGGGCGCCGCAATGTTGTCCTGTCAGTCGGATTTACAGCACGTGAATTCATCAGTTTCTCCCGAAATAAATGCAAGAAAGTGGCCGGTGAACTGAGAAGAATAGAGTAAACTTTATCGTTACTTCCACTATGTTTGTCTGATATGAATAAAACATGTCGGCAAATTATATTTGAATAGATTGTTATTGCTGCTTCCACAGACATCAGTGTGTATTTTACAAACTCCAAATTATTGTTTTACTCATGCTTATGTGTATTTAAATATATGAAGCCTAAAATAAACATTATGAGGTTGAAAACACTGCTTAGTTGTGATATATGACAGCGCTGAACGTGTCCGACTCTGGCTCAGCGCCAGCCAACGCGCGAAAGCACAGTTTGAATCTGGCAGTTATGCGACGTCACTGAACATTATAAATGTGGCACCGTACTCTCAGGGGCACAGAGATAAAAATCCCATATATGAGACCGTACCGCTCAAAAGGTTAATCATGCAGCGCCCGAGTGCATTTGACCGGCATAAAATCGGCATATGTCAGACTGACCGGCCGGTCGCCGGTCATGGCCGATCACGTGAAAATCGGCCAATTCCGGTCACCAGCCGATCAATCGGTGCATCTCTACACACAGCAGAAATAAGTAAACCCTCAGACCTACCATCTGGCAGATCAAGCTCTCGTCAGAGAACCGTGACTGAGAAAATGCAAGAGGTAAATGAACAAAATGCCATTAAACATAAAAGCGCCTTTTATAAGGCTTATGATGCTTGGAAACAGACGGCAAAGGAAAGCAGGGCAACAATGAAATGTTTTTGCTCTATGGATGATCTTGACAACATTGAACAAAATATTCAAACTAAACGTGAGGGGGTTCTACACCAATACGAGCACATCCTGCGTAACCAAACCAATACTCCAGAGATCATGGGAAAAATGGATACCTGTGCCATTCTCACCGACGAAACACTTGCTCTAGTGAATAAAAGAAGAGATGCTATGGATGAAGACTACAATGAGCGAGTAGAGAAAGAAAGAGTGAGGATTGTCTTAAATAAAAAAGAATATGTATCTGTGTTCGGCGTTACAAAAACTGACACTGGTTTCTCAACATACTGACTGTTCCAGTGCAAGCTCCAGCAGTTCCAGCAAACGACAGGACGCAGAAGCAGAGCTGGCAGCAAAAAGAGAGCAAGCAAAGGCAATGAAAGATATGCTCGTCAGTCACATATTAACAAACTTGAAAATGAATGGAAACTTGAAGAAAAGAAAATAGTGGCTGATTTGGAGCGCAAAAGGGAAGAGCGACGGCTAAAACTGGAAGAAGAACGAACAAAGCTGACACAGTTAAAGGCTGAAAAGGAGGTCCAGATAGCAGCTGCTCGAGTGAGAGCGTACGACAGCCCTGGAAGCGACTATGAAGAGGAGAGAAATTTAGCAACAGACACTGTTTATGTGGAACCTGAACCTGCTGCTCACTTTGACATGAACACTGCTTCGCTTCTACCCCAACAAACATTTACAGGAACGACTATAATGAGGACACAGCCTGCTTAGTCCAAGCAATAACAAGCGCCATGAGCATAAATCCTCTGCCTGTGCCGGAGCCAACAACATTTAACGGTGATCCCATGAAATATGTTGACTGGAAAATGTCCTTCACAACTCTCATTGACCAAAACCCCTCTCAGCAAACGAAAAAATTTTCTATTTGAAAACTTATCTCACTGGGGATGCACGTAAAGGTTTCTTTTATAGAAACTCAGAAGATGCGTATACAGGTGCCTGGAAGGTTCTGCAAGAGAGGTATGGCAACTCATTTATAATTCAAAAGGCGTTTAGGGATAAGCTCACTAGCTGGCCTAAAATCAGTTTAACCGACCCTCTGGCTTTAAGAGAGTTTGCAGACTTTCTGCAAGGGTGTGCAGAAGCAATTCCACATGTCAAGGGACTAGCCATCTTGGATGACTGCGATGAAAATCATAAACTTCTGAAGAAATTGCCGGAGTGGATCGTGAGGAAGTGGAGTCGAATGGTGGTTGAAGAATTAGATAAATCAGGAAATTATCCAGCTTTTAAATGTTGTAGCACATTTCTAAACAAGGAGGTCCGGATAGCCTGCAACCCCATTGTCTCACCCTTCCTTTTGAACTTCAAGACAGAAAATAGATCACTAAAACGAGCTAAAGCCTTTATTACCAGTGCTCAAACTAATAGCTCCCCACAAGGTAGACAAGAAGTATCAGATTACAGGAGGCCACCATGCCCAGTTTGCAAGGAAGAAACGCATGGTATTGCTACCTGCTTCATCTTTGCTGCAAAGGCCATGGATGAAAAGAAACGGTTTATCAAGGAAACCCATCTCTGTTTTGGATGTTTAAAGAGGGGATACGTAAGCAAGGATTGCAAAAGGCGTCACACTTGTGGCACCTGCAGTCGTCGTCATCCAACATGCTTGCATGAGGAGTGGAGACAAAGACCAACGGAAATCTCTACAAATGATTCAATTTCTGCGAGTAACCACACGACGGAAGAAGTCCACGGAGCCATGTCGTATGCATCTACTCGATATGCCTCAGCTACGGCCAGCATATGGCGCTTTTCCACTGCATGGTACGGTACGGCTCGGTTCGGTACGGCACGCTTTGGCGCTTTTCCACTGCATGGTACGGTACGGCTCGCTTCGGCTCGCTTATGGCGCATTTCCACTGCATGGTACGGTACGGTACGGCTCGCTTTAAATGGTACCACCTCTGTTGAGGTTCCAAGCGTACCGTACCGATACTAAAATGTGACGTGAAAACACTGAAGATCACTGATTGGTCAGACAGAATCGTCACTACCAGTGTCATTGTATTTGCGACACGAGACCATGCACGAGACAAACCCGCTAGATTTAAATAGCCAGTAGACAACAGCCAACGCTGTAGTTTCTGAGGGCACACACACACATATGTGTGTATATTATTAATAAATGAGCAAAACTTGGCCACAAAATATTTAATATTCAATTATTTTAATGATCACAATTAAAGTTTTAATTTTATTAAATTGAACAGCGCAAAATTAAGCATTCAATCAAATATTCAAAAAGACTTAATAATAATGTTATTTCTCTCTATAGGCGCGTTTACTACGAATATGGCGATCGTCAGAGAGAATAGAGGGTCCTTTCCATCAAACTTTTGACAGGTTTATTGCTTTATGACCCTCTAAGCCCCGCCCCCTTTGACCGTGGGAATTTCCCACGCTAGCTCCTCCCACTTATGGGCTGTACGTACACCGTGGGAATTTTCCCACGCTAGCTCCTCCCACTTAGGGGCTGTACGTACACCATGGGAAAATCGGACTTGTGACACACCTCCTTAGGGGTTGACCATCTAAAGCGTGGGAAATTTCCCACGCTCAGTAGTTCTAAACAGTGTATATTAAAACTTTTAAAGAAATGTACAATAAAAACATAGTCAGAGTGTGAGATCAGTGTTTTTATTAAAGAAGACAGATGTACATTCATCACTTTTAAAACAACAGTGGAATAAGTTCAAATTGCATTTTTCTCTAAAAAGAGTTATTAAAAAATGAGTTAGTGTTATTTCAAGATGTTAAAACATTAAAAACTTTTTTCATTTACAAAAAGATCATTTTTAAAATGATGACTTGTAAGCATTTAACTTTCACATAGTATTTTGTAAAACTTTAACATAAAACAAACTAAATTGGATTTTTCTCTAAAATAGTTATTAAAAAATGAGTTAGTGTTATTTCAAGATGTTAAAACATTAAAACAAGTTTTTTCATTTACAAAAAGATAATTTTTTAAATGTTGACTTGTAAGCATTTAACTTTCACATAGTATTTTGTAAAACTTTTACATAAAACACAAACATTGCTAAAAAGTCTTACGTTTCTACATACCATTCGTTAAAGGAGAACTCCGGTCAATTTTAACATTGAGCTCATTTTTTTGTACATTTGGAGTGCTGTCAATACAGAGAACAACGACAAAAATCGGTGTTGCCTACACCGAGTTATTCTATTTTTAAAATTTGCACCCTATTGACTTCAATGGGGCAAGTAGTAAGCCTGCTTTTTAGCCTCTTAACATCCTTTAAGTGTCATTACAAGTGCACAGAAAATGTGAGTGATTCCTTCCGAGTGAACACGAGTGGATCTGACTGCAGTAGATGTTAGAGATATTAATAAAAATGAAGTTAATTCAGCCAGCGCTCATACCTTTGTTTACATCCTGTTTTCGGTGGAAGGCCATAGTAATCGATTGTCGAGTTCACGCGCATAGGTTTAGTACCTATGATCACGCGCGTGAACTCGACAATCGATTACTATGGCCTTCCACCGAAAACAGGATGTAAACAAAGGTATGAGCGCTGGCTGAATTAACTTCATTTTTATTAATATCTCTAACATCTACTGCAGTCAGATCCACTCGTGTTCACTCGGAAGGAATCACTCACATTTTCTGTGCACTTGTAATGACACTTAAAGGATGTTAAGAGGCTAAAAAGCAGGCTTACTACTTGCCCCATTGAAGTCAATAGGGTGCAAATTTTAAAAATAGAATAACTCGGTGTAGGCAACACCGATTTTTGTCGTTGTTCTCTGTATTGACAGCACTCCAAATGTACAAAAAAATTAGCTCAATGTTAAAATTGACCGGAGTTCTCCTTTAAAGGACTCAGAGTTTAAAAAAATATATAAGTGTTTCCTTATGTTGGAGCACAGTGGAGAACGTCTACTCACTCCGGAGGTCAGCGAGAAATGAAGTTCTGTGAGGCCTACAGAGACAGACACAAACCCCGCCCCTAGCCCCGCCCCAACAGCTGTCACCGTGGGAAAACCCCACACCCCCTTCAAGCTCCCAAATAGAAAACACATCCGGTCATCTCCGTGGTCGAACTTAAATGACCAAAGAAAACCGATGCAACGGCTCGAAGAGACCACACCCCCTAACACACCCTCTCAAAGCTGAGAGGTCAATTTTGATTTAAGGGTCCTCCCTAAAATGACATCACGTGGGAATCCCTCATCCCTCCCTCCCTCCCTCCCTTCCCACAACGTCACAGTCACATGAGCTGTTTAAAAAGCAGCGCAAACATGACAAGAGCTACTTGTGGTTTTATTCAAGTAGAACACTATGGCTACGTCAGACCCCAAAACTCCTGAAACATTGATGAAGCTATGGAGGATTCGACCTTAGCGCCGCGAAAAAAAAACATAGTTACCAGGACCTGTTTAACGCGATTTCTCCACGAGCCGGCGGAGCGCAAATGAAAGAGGCTACTTTTCACTTGTCTGGAGGACGTGCGTGTACATATGACTTTGACAAAAAACAATCGTGAAGTCAGATTGGTTAATGGATAACGACGAGCGATTCACAACGAATACAACGGAGGATCCCAATTTGTTTTTTTTTACGGAAAGGGATTGGATTTTATTTTATACAGGAGTATGGAGAGATTTGAAAGATGATGGGAGTGAACCGGTTTTCATAGCAGAGTGGGCTGGATTAACCACGGTTGCAAGATACCGACTTCTCGCGGATTATATAAAAAAAACACCCAGAGGATTACGTTTACATACTTTTTTGGAATGGATGTACCCAAATGTTCGTAGCCTATTTCTGAGGATGAGCATTTAAAATAGCCTACTACGATTTAAAATTCATGTTTCAATGGAAGGTTTCTGTGTTGGAACAGATTTTTTCTAAAATCACGTAGCTTTTTTTAAATAGAGCGACGCATTTGGATCTGTTGATGGATATACGCACCAATAGGATTACCGGCTGCAACGAATGGATACCCACAGAAAAGCATCGATTGGCTGAATACATTTTGTGATTATTTAATCCTTTCTATGCAAAGTACTTTGAATTGCCAGTGTATAAAATGTGCTATATTAATAAACTTGCTATGCTTCGCCTATGTCACAGGAGAAATTATATTTAATTTACAACTCTATGCTCTCATACAGGCTAGAACTGGCTCACACTCACACAAACACCCCACCCCCAACACCACCCCACCACACCACTTTTGGACTGAGCCCTCCAACGTGGGAAAATTCCCACGGTCCACATTTAAAGTTGTACTTTTCACAATCACATACAAAAAAAGACATTAAAACAATGTTTATCACTAAAATACAAAGGGTGGTAAACACACATTTGTAAAATGTTAAAAAAGTTTGAATTGCAAACATGTTCTAGAATTAAAACATCTAAAACAACATGTATTAAAATTATATCAAGCAAATATTTCTATTTTCTAACATACATTTGAAGAAAAGTTGTACTTTCACAATTACATAGTGTTTAAAGTCATTAAAACGTTGTATAAATTTAAAATACACGTACTTAGCGTTCATACATTTGTAAAATGTTAAAACGTTAAAACAACGTGCTTTAAACTTTAAAAAAAGTGAAGCAATGTAGACCTATTGGGTAACAGATCAGCGAGTTGTTTTTAATTAAAGAAAAGTTTTGTTTTCCATATATATTTAAAACTTTTTAAAAACACTGTATAAAGTTAAAATGCAATGGTTTTGTATTCGTACATTTTACAACGTTATCTGAAAAAGTTAGAATGTGGTCCTTCACATACAGATTTAAAAAACCGTTCAAAACAACATCAACTAAAATACAATATGCTACTAAAGTTTAGTTTTAAGTTCCGTATTATACATCACTCATCGACGGTATAAACATGAATGAGTATAGATCATGTGTGAAGCCGAGTCTCCGCCCACCTAACACTAGATTTATTTATAATTACACTAAATAACATTTATAAAAAATAATAGTTGTTTAAAAAAAATAAAAACTCATGTTTTAGTTAATTTTGGACTTTTAGTGAAGTTAACAAATATTCACTAAGTAGGCTAGTGCTATCTGGCCCTTTAGTTTTTCAAGATGGCGGAACGACATAGAAGCCTCCATGGACTTACCCGTCATGTAAATAAAGATAAGAAATGTTTCGCTTACGAGGATAAGTCAGATTATTGGCAGAGGTCATTTTACACCAGTGAGGACATATTTTATGAATACAGGCAAATTTCAGATGTTTAATTTCAGATGTTTAAATGACAAAATACCATTTTTTCAACCGAGCGAATCTGCACATGAGAGGCCTTCAGAAGTCATAACTTCAGTGGTCAACGGTTTAGGCCAGTTGGCGAATGTGTAAAAATCAAATACTGTATTACACTTTTCAAAGGATAATCTAGCTTTAAAGAATAAAAAGTAAAAAACCAAACATATCTTCATACCTGTTGTGTTCTGACACAAGGCCATTAACTTGTTCTTTTTGTTTTATAAATGTATTTAGCTTATTTCTACAAATATCAACCTGATAAATATATGGACTGAATACACGATTAAACAAGATAATCATGCTACCAAATACGGTTTTAAGAAAAACAGTGTTTTAAAATACAACTAAACCATGATAACAGATGACAGTCGTACATAAATACATGTTGATGACTAAGTTTCAGGCAACCACGCAATGTTCGAGAAATCTAATATCGGTGTAATCTTTGCGAGGTCTCACTCACAACGCACAACGTTGTGTTAGGTGATCCAGGCATACCTTTACTAAAATAAAATATTATGGAAGTCATTTTTAAACTGTAATTATACCATATTTAGTGGTGCTTGCTGAAAGCAAGGCATCACTATTGTTATTGCTCATACTTATTATTAGTGGTGCTTGCTGAAAGCAAGGCATCACTATTGTTATTGCTCATACTTATTAGTGGTGCTTGCTGAAAGCAAGGCATCACTATTGTTATTGCTCATACTTATTATTCTTATTAGTGGTGCTTGCTGAAAGCAAGGCATCACTATTGTTATTGCTCATACTTATTATTCTTATTATTATTATTAGTGGTGCTTGCTGAAAGCAAGGCATCACTATTGTTATTGCTCATACTTATTATTAGTGGTGCTTGCTGAAAGCAAGGCATCACTATTGTTATTGCTCATACTTATTATTCTTCTTATTATTATTATTATTATTATTATTCTGGACAAAGTTTGGCGCGTAACTCGCCCCACACCGTTTGTCTCAGAGCCATGAATGAGGTGTCAAATCGACCGGCTCATTAAGGAGAGGTGTGCTATGACTTTTATAAGCGATCGGGGGTGCGGTGTTCACCCCAGGGGCGAAAAAGCGGCCAAAAAAGTCACATAGACTTAACATTGCGACGAACTTTGACCACACGTAGCTCTGAGCGAGGATTTCGCAGAAATGTGTGATTTGCCACATTTGAAGAGGCTGACAGGCTCTGTAAGAACATACCTCACAATGGGGTAAAAGTTGCACCCCTGGGGGGCAGGAGATGCCCAAAGTTGCCCCATTGACTTACTATGGGGAAGGAACGTCCCGTGAAACACACATGCTTTTCCTACTATGGTAAATTGCATAGGGACTTTGTATTGAACGTAGCTCTGGATCACAGTGTCATAGAGACAAGGGGGAGGGCTCATTTTACTCAGACGACCAATCAGTCTCTCAGGATCATTGTGAAGCTATCAAGCCACGCCCTAGCAACCATTTAGAGCCCCTTAGCAACAAGTTCCATAGACTTCCATTGAAAGAGTTCAAAGAGATATCTCCAGACTGAATTGTCATAGAAACATGGGGGTGGTCTCATTTGACTCGGGGCAGTAAACAGCCAATCATGAATCACCTCAACACTTCCAAGCCCCTCCCTAGCAACCATTGTCGAGCACCTTAGCAACCAAAATCCAAAGAGGGATATCTTCCATTCTGAATGTCACAGAGGCATGGGAGTTGGTTTATATCATTCATACTGACAAGAAGCCTTTGGAATTTCATCATTGGCAGCTGCCAAGTAACTCCATAGCAACCAAAGAGAGTATCCTAGCAACCGTTTAGCAAAACGTATATCTCTGCATCAAAACATAGTATAGAGATGGGACTTGGCTCTTTTGACTAAATCATGGTAAACTATGGTAAATCAACCTTGAATCATAGTAAATCATACTAAAACATGGTAAATCATGGTATACTATAGTAAATCATAGTACACTATGGTAAATCGTGGTAAATCATGGTAAACTATGGTAAATCATGCTAGAATCATAGTAAATCATACTTGAACATGGTAAATCATGGTATACTATAGTAAATCATGGTAAACTATGGTAAATCATGGTAAACTATGGTAAATCATGGTAAACTATGATAAATCATGCTAGAATCAGTAAATCATAATTGAACATGGTATATCATGGTATACTATAGTAAATCATGGTATACTATAGTAAATCATGGTAAACTATGGTAAATCGTGGTAAATCGTGGTAAACTATGGTAAATCATGGTAAACTATGGTAAATCATGCTAGAATCAGTAAATCATACTTGAACATGCTAAATCATGGTATACTATAGTAAATCATGGTAAACTATAGTAAATCGTGGTAAATCATGGTAAACTATGGTAAATCATGCTAGAATCATAGTAAATCATACTTGAACATGGTAAATCATGGTATACTATAGTAAATCATGGTAAACTATGGTAAATCATGGTAAACTATGGTAAATCATGGTAAACTATGATAAATCATGCTAGAATCAGTAAATCATAATTGAACATGGTATATCATGGTATACTATAGTAAATCATGGTATACTATAGTAAATCATGGTAAACTATGGTAAATCGTGGTAAATCGTGGTAAACTATGGTAAATCATGGTAAACTATGGTAAATCATGCTAGAATCAGTAAATCATACTTGAACATGGTAAATCATGGTATACTATAGTAAATCATGGTAAACTATAGTAAATCGTGGTAAATCATGGTAAACTATGGTAAATCATGCTAGAATCATAGTAAATCATACTTGAACATGGTAAATCATGGTATACTATAGTAAATCATGGTAAACTATGGTAAATCATGCTAAAATCAGTAAATCAGACTTGAACATGGTAAATCATGGTATACTATAGTAAATCATGGTAAACTATGCTAAATCGTGGTAAATCATGGTAAACTATAGTAAATCATGGTAAACTATGGTAAATTATGCTAGAATCAGTAAATCATACTTGAACATGGTAAATCATAGTATACTATAGTAAATCATGGTAAACTATGGTAAATGATCCTAGAATCATAGTAAATCATACTAAAACATGGTAAATCATGGTATACTATAGTAAATCATAGTAAACTATGGTAAATCGTGGTAAATCATGGTATACTATAGTAAATCATGGTAAACTATGGTAAATCATGGTAAACTATGATAAATCATGCTAGAATCAGTAAATCATACTGGAACATGGTAAATCATGGTATACTATAGTAAATCATGGTAAAGTATGGTAAATCGTGGTAAATCATGGTAAACTATGGTAAATCATGCTAGAATCAGTAAATCATACTTGAACATGGTAAATCATGGTATACTATAGTAAATCATGGTAAAGTATGGTAAATCGTGGTAAATCATGGTAAACTATGGTAAATCATGCTAGAATCAGTAAATCATATTTGAACATGGTAAATCATGGTATACTATAGTAAATCATGGTAAACTATGGTAAATCGTGGTAAATAATGGTAAACTATGGTAAATCATGGTAAACTATGGTAAATCATGCTAGAATCAGTAAATCATGCTTGAACATGGTAAATCATGGTAAACTATGGTAAATCGTGGTGAACTATGGTAAATCATGGTAAACTATGGTAAATCATGGTAAACTATGATAAATCATGCTAGAATCATAGTAAATCATACTTGAACATGGTAAATCATGGTATACTATAGTAAATCATGGTAAACTATGGTAAATCATGGTAAATCATGCTAGAATCAGTAAATTATAATTGAACATGGTAAATCGTGCTATACTATAGTAAATCATGGTAAACTATAGTAAATCGTGGTAAATTGTGGTAAACTATGGTAAATCATGCTAGAATCAGTAAATCATACTTGAACATGGTAAATCATGGTATACTATAGTAAATCATGGTAAACTATGGTAAATCATGGTAAATCATGGTAACTATGATAAATCATGCTAGAATCAGTAAATTATACTAGAACATGGTAAATTGTGGTATTCTATAGTAAATCATGGTAAACTATGGTAAATCATGCTAGAATCAGTAAATCATACTTGAACATGGTAAATCATGGTATACTATAATAAATCATGGTAAACTATGGTAAATCGTGGTAAATCATGGTAAACTATGATAAATCATGCTAGAATCAGTAAATCATACTTGAACATGGTAAATCCTGGTATACTATAGTAAATTATGGTAAACTATGGTAAATCGTGGTAAATCATGGTAAACTATGGTAAATCATGCTTGAATCAGTAAATCATACTTGAACATGGTAAATCATGGCATACTATAGTAAATCATGGTAAACTATAGTAAATCGTGGTAAATCATGGTAAACTATGGTAAACACCTTAGCAACTGCCTAGCAACCACACTGAATACCCTAGCAACCACTTAGAAACCCCCTAGCAACCACCCAGAATACCTTGGAAACCTCCCAGAACACCATAGCAACCACCTAGTAAAACCCTAGCAACCGTGCCGAATTTTGCCACTGCAAGCACCACTTCACATTTTCTTCAGGAAATGTACATTCTAGTTAGTGGTGCTTGCTGAAAGCAAGGCATCACTATTGTTATTGCTCATACTTATTATTCTTATTATTATTATTATTATTCTGGACAAAGTTTGGCGCGTAACTCGCCCCGCACCGTTTGTCTCAGAGCCATGAATGAGGTGTCAAATCGACCGGCTCATTAAGGAGAGGTGTGCTATGACTTTTATAAGCGATCGGGGGTGCGGTGTTCGCCCCAGGGGCGAAAAAGCGGCCAAAAAAGTCCCATAGACTTAACATTGCAACGAACTTTGAGCACTCATAGCTCTGAGCGAGGATTTCGCAGAAACATGTAATTTGCCACATTTGAAGAGGCTGACAGGCTCTGTAGGAACATACCTCACAATGGGGTAAAAGTTGCACCCCTGGGGGGCAGGAGCGTCCCAAAGTTGCCCCATTGACTTACTATGGGGAAGGAACGCCCCGTGAAACACACATGCTTTTCCTACTATGGTAAATTGCATAGGGATTTTGTATTGAAGATAGCTCTGCATCACAGTGTCATAGAGACAAGGGGGCGGGCTCATTTTACTCAGACGACCAATCAGTCTCTCAGGATCATTGTAAAGCTATCAAGCCACGCCCTAGCAACCATTTAGAGCACCTTAGCAACAAGTCCCATAGACTTCCATTGAAAGATATCAAAGGGATATCTCCGGACTAAATTGTCATAGAAACATGGGGGTGGTCTCATTTGACTTGGGCCAGCAAACAGCCAATCATGAATCACCTCAACACTTCCTAGCCCCTCCATAGCAACCATTGTCGAACACCTTAGCAACCAAAATCCAAAGAGGGATATCTTCCATTCTGAATGTCACAGAGGCATGGGAGTTGGTTTATATCATTCATAGTGACAAGAAGCCTTTGCAGTTTCATCATTGGCATCTGCCAAGCCACTCCATAGCAACAAAACAGAGTACCCTAGCAACCAAAATCCAAAGAGGTATATCTGCCATTCTGAATGTCACAGAGAAATGGGAGTTGGTTTATATCATTCATAGTGACAAGAAGCCTTTGCAGTTGTATCATTGGCAACTGCCAAGCCACTCCCTAGCAACCAAACAGAGTACCCTAGCAACCGTTTAGCAAAACGAATATCTCTGTATCAGAACATCGTATAGAGATGGGAGGTAGTTTATATCATTCATACTGACAAGCAGCCTTTGGAGTTTCATGATTTGCAGCTGCCAAGCCACTCCCTAGCAACCAAACAGAGTACCCTAGCAACCAAAATACAAAGAGGGATATCTTCCATTCTGAATGTCACAGAGGCATTGAAGTTGGTTTATATCATTTATAATGACAAGGAGCCTTTGCAGTTTCATCATTGGCAGCTGCCAAGCCACTCCCTAGCAACCAAACAGAGTACCCTAGCAACCGTTTAGCAAGATCTATATCTCTGCATCAGAACATCGTATAGAGATGGGAGTTGGTTTATATCATTCATACTGACAAGAAGCCTTTGGAGTTTCATCATTGGCAGCTGCCTAGCAACTCCATAGCAACCAAATAGAGTACCCTAGCAACCATTTTACAAGACCTACATCTCTGCATCAGAATATTGTATAGAGATGGGGGTTGGCTCATTAGTTTCGGTTGGAAAACAGTCTGTAAATATCACCATGGTAACTGTGTATTCACACCCTAGCAACAGTTTACAGCCACCTAGCAACCCTATTGCAACATATAGAAGCCATATTTTAGCTCCACAACATCGTACAGACATGGTTGTTGGCTCGTATGCAATCATGTACAACACCCTAGCAACCGAGTGGCGAGTTTTACCACTGCAAGCACCACTTCACATTTTCTTCAGGAAATGTACATTCTAGTGTTGTGATTACTATTCACCTAGACAAAACTTCGGCGCGTAACTCGCCCCACACCGTTTGTCACAGACCCCTGAATGAGGTGTCAAATCGACCGGTTTATTGAGGAAAGGTGTGCTATGACTTTTATAAGCGATCGGGTGTAAGATGTTTGTCTGGCGGGCGAAAAATTGGCCGAAAAATGTCCCATAGACTTAACATTGGCACAAAATTTGCTAAATCATATCTTTGGCTCAGAAGGTCATAGAGCTTTGGGGTTGGGCTCTTTTGATTCGTCCTATCAAGCAGCCAATAAGTAGTGACATAAAAACTTAATAGCCACGCCCTAGAAACCAGTTACAGGCCCCTAGCAACCATTGAACAACATTTACAAGCCATATCTCAGCACCAGAACATCGTATAGACATGGGGGTGTGCTTGTTTGTTTTGGTTGGGACACCAGTCTGTAAATATCATCATGGTAACTGTGTAACCACACCTTAGCAACCTTTTAAAGCTACCTAGCAACCATACTGCAACATATAGAAGCCATATTACAGCTCCACAACATCGTACAGACTTGGTTGTTGGCTCGTATGCAATCATTTACAACACCCTAGCAACCGGGTGGCGAATTTTGCCACTGCAAGCACCACTTCACATTTTCTTCAGGAAATGTACATTCTAGTTATTATTATTCTTCTTTTTATTATTCCACACAAAGTTTGGCGCGTAACTCGTCCCGCAC
Organism: Rutilus rutilus; assembly: GCF_951802725.1. Lineage (NCBI taxonomy): Eukaryota > Metazoa > Chordata > Actinopteri > Cypriniformes > Leuciscidae > Rutilus > Rutilus rutilus. The sequence goes on from NC_140209.1 coordinate 20,363,928, forward strand.
CGTTTGTCACAGATCCATGAATGAGGTGTCAAATCGACCGGCTCATTAAGGAGAGGTGTGCTATGACTTTTATAAGCGATCGGGGGTGCGGTGTTCGCCCCAGGGGCGAAAAAGCGTCCGAAAAATCCCATAGACTTAACATTGCGACAAACTTTGACGAGTCATAACTCTGAGCGACGATTTCGCAGAAACGTGTGATTTGCCACATTTGAAGAGGCTGACAGGCTCTGTAAGAACATACCTCACAATGGGGTAAAAGTTGCACCCCTGGGGGGCAGGAGATGCCCAAAGTTGCCCCATTGACTTACTATGGGGAAGGAACGTCCCGTGAAACACACATGCTTTTCCTACTATGGTAAATTGCATAGGGACTTTGTATTGAACGTAGCTCTGGATCACAGTGTCATAGAGACAAGGGGGAGGGCTCATTTTACTCAGACGACCAATCAGTCTCTCAGGATCATTGTGAAGCTATCAAGCCACGCCCTAGCAACCATTTAGAGCCCCTTAGCAACAAGTTCCATAGACCTCCATTGAAAGAGTTCAAAGAGATATCTCCAGACTGAATTGTCATAGAAACATGGGGGTGGTCTCATTTGACTCGGGGAAGCAAACAGCCAATCATGAATCACCTAAACACTTCCAAGCCCCTCCCTAGCAACCATTGTCGAGCACCTTAGCAACCAAAATCCAAAGAGGGATATCTTCCATTCTGAATGTCACAGAGGCATGGGAGTTGGTTTATATCATTTATACTGACAAGAAGCCTTTGGAGTTTCATGATTGGCAGCTGACAAGCCACTCCCTAGCAACCAAACAGAGTACCCTAGCAACCAAAATCCAAAGAGGGTTATCTTCCATTCTGAATGTCGCAGAGGCATGGGAGTTGGTTTATATCATTCATACTGACAAGCAGCCTTTGGAGTTTCATGATTGGCAGCTGACAAGCCACTCCCTAGCAACCAAAGAGAGTACCCTAGCAACCAAAATCCAAAGAGGGATATCTTCCATTCTGAATGTCACAGAGGCATGGGAGTTGGTTTATATCATTCATAGTGACAAGAAGCCTTTGGAATTTCATCATTGGCAGCTGCCAAGTAACTCCATAGCAACCAAAAAGAGTACCCTAGCAACCGTTTAGCAAAACGTATATCTCTGCATCAAAACATAGTATAGAGATGGGACTTGGCTCTTTTGACTAAATCATGGTAAACTATGGTAAATCATCCTAGAATCATAGTAAATCATACTAAACCATGGTAAATCATGGTATACTATAGTAAATCATAGTAAACTATGGTAAATCGTGGTAAATCATGGTAAACTATGGTAAATCATGCTAGAATCATAGTAAATCATACTTGAACATGGTAAATCATGGTATACTATAGTAAATCATGGTAAACTATGGTAAATCATGGTAAACTATGGTAAATCATGGTAAACTATGATAAATCATGGTAAACTATGATAAATCATGCTAAAATCAGTAAATCATACTTGAACATGGTATATCATGGTATACTATAGTAAATCATGGTAAACTATGGTAAATCGTGGTAAATCATGGTAAACTATGGTAAATCATGGTAAACTATGGTAAATCATGCTAGAATCAGTAAATCATACTTCAACATGGTAAATCATGGTATACTATAGTAAATCATGGTAAACTATGGTAAATCATGGTAAACTATGGTAAATCATGGTAAACTATGATAAATCATGCTAGAATCAGTAAATCATACTTGAACATGGTAAATCATGGTATACTATAGTAAATCGTGGTAAATCGTGGTAAACTATGGTAAATCATGGTAAACTATGGTAAATCGTGGTAAATCATGGTAAACTATGGTAAATCATGCTAGAATCAGTAAATCATACTTCAACATGGTAAATCATGGTATACTATAGTAAATCATGGTAAACTATGGTAAATCATGGTAAACTATGGTAAATCATGGTAAACTATGGTAAATCATGGTAAACTATGATAAATCATGCTAAAATCAGTAAATCATACTTGAACATGGTATATCATGGTATACTATAGTAAATCATGGTAAACTATGGTAAATCGTGGTAAATCATGGTAAATCATGGTAAACTATGGTAAATCATGCTAGAATCAGTAAATCATACTTCAACATGGTAAATCATGGTATACTATAGTAAATCATGGTAAACTATGGTAAATCATGGTAAACTATGGTAAATCATGGTAAACTATGATAAATCATGCTAGAATCAGTAAATCATACTTGAACATGGTAAATCATGGTATACTATAGTAAATCGTGGTAAATCGTGGTAAACTATGGTAAATCATGGTAAACTATGGTAAATCGTGGTAAATCATGGTAAACTATGGTAAATCATGCTAGAATCAGTAAATCATACTTCAACATGGTAAATCATGGTAAACTATGGTAAATCATGGTAAACTATGGTAAATCATGGTAAACTATGATAAATCATGCTAGAATCAGTAAATCATACTTCAACATGGTAAATCATGGTATACTATAGTAAATCGTGGTAAATCGTGGTAAACTATGGTAAATCATGGTAAACTATGGTAAATCATGCTAGAATCATAGTAAATCATACTTGAACATGGTAAATCATGGTATACTATAGTAAATCATGGTAAATCATGGTAAACTATGGTAAATCATGGTAAACTATGATAAATCATGCTAAAATCAGTAAATCATACTTGAACATGGTATATCATGGTATACTATAGTAAATCATGGTAAACTATCGTAAATCGTGGTAAATCATGGTAAACTATGGTAAATCATGGTAAACTATGGTAAATCATGCTAGAATCAGTAAATCATACTTGAACATGGTAAATCATGGTATACTATAGTAAATCATGGTAAACTATAGTAAATTGTGGTAAATCATGTTAAACTATGGTAAATCATGGTAAACTATGGTAAATCATGCTAGAATCAGTAAATCATACTTGAACATGGTAAATCATGGTATACTATAGTAAATCGTGGTAAATCATGGTAGAATCATAGTAAATCATACTTGAACATGGTAAATCATGGTATACTATAGTAAATCTGGTAAACTATGGTAAATTGTGGTAAATCATGGTAAACTATGGTAAATCATGGTAAACCATGCTAGCAACATGGTAAAACAAGCTAGCATCATGCTAGCTACATGCTAATCATGCTAACATGATGCTAGCATGATGCTAATAATGCTAGCATGATGCTAGCAACATGCTAATAATGCTAGCATGATACTAGCTACATGCTAATCATGCTAGCTTCTTGCTACAAACATGCTAGCAAACGTGCTATTCATGTTAGCATCTTGTTAAAAAATGCTAGCATCATGCTAACAACATGCTAATCATGCTAGCTACATTCACGTTAGCTTTTGCTAAAAACATGCTAGCATGATGCTAGCAACATGCTAATCATATTAGCACCATGATAGCAACATGCTAGCATTATGTTAGTCACATGCTTATAATGCTAGCATGATGATAATTTTGTTAGAATCTTGCTAAAAACTAGCTAAACGCACTTTAGCAACCGAGTGGCGAGTTTTGCCACTGCAAGCACCACTTCACATTTTCTTCAGGAAATGTACATTCTAGTGTTGTGATTACTATTCACCTAGACAAAACTTCGGCGCGTAACTCGCCCCACACCGTTTGTCACAGACCCCTGAATGAGGTGTCAAATCGACCGGTTAATTGAGGAAAGGTGTGCTATGACTTTTATAAGTGATCGGGTGTAAGGTGTTCATCTGGCGGGCGGAGAATTAGCCGAAAAATGTCCCATAGACTTAACATAGCCACAAAATTTGCAAAATCATATCTTTGGCTCAGAAGGTCATAGAGCTTTGGGGTTGGGCTCTTTTGATTCGTCCTATCAAGCAGCCAATACGTAGTGACATAACAACTTCATAGCCACGCCCTAGCAACCAGTTACAGGCCCCTAGCAACCATTGAACAACATTTACAAGCCATATCTCAGCAACAAAACATTGTAAAAACACAGAGTTGGCCATTTTTTGACCCAGACCTGCAAATACCCTTTAAATATTACCCCATAAACTGTATAAACAAACCTTAGCAACCATTTGGAGTACCATAGCAACCGTACAAACACATGAATGAGCTATATCTCAGCACCAGAACATCGTATAGACATGGGGGTGTGCTTGTTTGTTTCGGTTGGGAAACCAATCTGTAAATATCATCATGGTAACTGTGTAACCACACCTTAGCAACCATTTAAAGCTACCTAGCAACCATATTGCAACATATAGAAGCCATATTTCAGCTCCACAACATCGTACAGACATGGTTGTTGGCTCGTATGCAATCATGTACAACACCCTAGCAACCGGGAGGCGAATTTTGCCACTGCAAGCACCACTTCACATTTTCTTCAGGAAATGTACATTCTAGTGTTGTGATTACTATTCACCTAGACAAAACTTCGGCGCGTAACTCGCCCCACACCGTTTGTCACAGACCCATGAATGAGGTGTCAAATCGACCGGTTTATTGAGGAGAGGTGTGCTATGACTTTTATAAGCGATCGGGTCTACGATGTTCGTCTGGCGGGCGAAAAATTAGCAGAAAAATTTCCCATAGACTTAACATTGGCACAAAATTTGTAAAATCATATCTTTGGCTCAGAAAGTCATAGAGGCTTGGGGTTGGGCTCTTTTGATTCGTCCTATCAAGCAGCCAATAAGTAGTGACATAAAAACTTCATAGTCACACCCTAGCAACCAGTTACAGGCCCCTAGCAACCATTGAACAACATTTACAAGCCATATCTCAGCACCAGAACATCGTATAGACATGGGGGTGTGCTTGTTTGTTTTGGTTGGGACACCAGTCTGTAAATATCATCATGGTAACTGTGTAACCACACCTTAGCAACCTTTTAAAGCTACCTAGTAACCATATTGCAACATATAGAAGCCATATTACAGCTCCACAACATCGTACAGACTTGGTTGTTGGCTCGTATGCAATCATTTACAACACCCTAGCAACCGGGTGGCGAATTTTGCCACTGCAAGCACCACTTCACATTTTCTTCAGGAAATGTACATTCTAGTTAGTGGTGCTTTTTTAAAAGCATCACTATTGTTATTGCTCATACTTATTATTCTTCTTCTTCTTATTATTATTATTCCGCCCAAAGTTTGGCGCGTAACTCGCCCCGCACCGTTTGTCACAGACCCCTGAGTGAGGTGTCAAATCGACCGGCTCATTGAGGAGAGGTGTGCTATGACTTTTCTAAGCGATCGGGTGTACGATTTTCGCACAGCGGACGAAAAAGCGGCCAAAAAAGTCCCATTGACTTAACATGGGGAGTTCTAAAAACATTTGAATCCCAACTGACGTTTTCACACACACAGACTCCAAAGGGCCTGTCACCCCTGCATCTCTCCCTCTCTCTCTCCCTCAGAGGATTTATATTATCAAGCAGCCAATAAGTAATGGCCTAAAATCTTCATAGCCACACCCTAGCAACCAGTTTTAGCACCCTAGCAACCACTAAGAGCTCCCTAGCAACCACCCTAAACCAAAAAAAAACATTTTTTTACATTTTTTGTATTTTTTAAAGCAATTTTACTCTCGTGGCCTTGCGATATCGCTCCATGCTTGTGCCTATTCGGCCATAGGCACGAGGCCGCAGGCCGAGTGCCGTACTGAAGGCACTCGTTATTAAAGATTTTAAGAACTCTATAAAAACTCCATAGTAACCATATTTGACAACTACCAACCACCTAGTAACACCATAGCAACTAACAAAAAACTCTAGCAACCACCCAGAACACCCTAGCAACTGCCTAGCAACCACCCAGAACATTCAGCATCTTGCTAAAAACATGCTATCAACATGCTAATCATGCTAGCATGATGCTAGCAACATGCTAATCAAGCTAGCATCATGCTAGCAACATGCTAATCATGCTAGCATTATGCTAGCAACATGCTAATCAAGCTAGCAACATGCTAATCATGCTAGCAAAATGCTAATCATGCTAGCAACATGCTAATCAAGCTAACATAATGCTAGCAAAACATGCTAATCATGTTAGCATCTAGCTAAAAACATGCTAGCAACATGCTAATCATGCTAGCATTATGCTAACAACATGCTAATCGTGCTAGCATTGTGCTAATCATGCTAGCATTATGCTAGCAACATGCTAATCAAGCTAGCATCATGCTAGCAACATGCTAATTATGCTAGCAACATGCTAGCAACATGCTAATCATGTTAGCATCTAGCTAAAACATGCTAATCATGTTAGCATTATGCTAGCAACATGCTAATCGTGCTAGCATTGTGCTAATCATGCTAGCATTATGCTAGCAACATGCTAATCAAGCTAGCATCATGCTAGCAACATGCTAATCATGCTAGCATTATGCTAGCAACATGCTAATCATGTTAGCATCTAGCTAAAAACATGCTAGCAAAATGCTAATCATGCTAGCATCTTGTTAAAAGCATGCTAATCATGCTAGCATCATCCAACCAACATGCTAATCATGCTAGCAACATGCTAATCCTGCTAGCATCATTCTAACAACATGTTAATCATAATAAATCATGCTGGAATGTGGTAAATCGTAGTAAATCATCTTAGAAACATGGTAAATCATGGTAAATGATGCTAAAATGTGGTATATCATGGTATCACAACATGTCAATTGTGTTAGCATCTGCCCAGTGGCGAATTTTGCCACTGCAAGCACCACTTCACATTTTCTTCAGGAAATGTACATTCTAGTTATTATTATTATTATTCTGGACAAAGTTTGGCGCGTAACTCGCCCCGCACCGTTTGTCTCAGAGCCATGAATGAGGTGTCAAATCGACCGGCTCATTAAGGAGAGGTGTGCTATGACTTTTATAAGCGATCGGGGGTGCGGTGTTCGCCCCAGGGGCGAAAAAGCGGCCAAAAAAGTCCCATAGACTTAACATTGCAACGAACTTTGAGCACTCATAGCTCTGAGCGAGGATTTCGCAGAAACATGTAATTTGCCACATTTGAAGAGGCTGACAGGCTCTGTAGGAACATACCTCACAATGGGGTAAAAGTTGCACCCCTGGGGGGCAGGAGCGTCCCAAAGTTGCCCCATTGACTTACTATGGGGAAGGAACGCCCCGTGAAACACACATGCTTTTCCTACTATGGTAAATTGCATAGGGATTTTGTATTGAAGATAGCTCTGCATCACAGTGTCATAGAGACAAGGGGGCGGGCTCATTTTACTCAGACGACCAATCAGTCTCTCAGGATCATTGTAAAGCTATCAAGCCACGCCCTAGCAACCATTTAGAGCACCTTAGCAACAAGTCCCATAGACTTCCATTGAAAGATATCAAAGGGATATCTCCGGACTGAATTGTCATAGAAACATGGGGGTGGTCTCATTTGACTTGGGCCAGCAAACAGCCAATCATGAATCACCTCAACACTTCCTAGCCCCTCCATAGCAACCATTGTCGAACACCTTAGCAACCAAAATCCAAAGAGGGATATCTTCCATTCTGAATGTCACAGAGGCATGGGAGTTGGTTTATATCATTCATAGTGACAAGAAGCCTTTGCAGTTTCATCATTGGCATCTGCCAAGCCACTCCATAGCAACAAAACAGAGTACCCTAGCAACCAAAATCCAAAGAGGTATATCTGCCATTCTGAATGTCACAGAGAAATGGGAGTTGGTTTATATCATTCATAGTGACAAGAAGCCTTTGCAGTTGTATCATTGGCAACTGCCAAGCCACTCCCTAGCAACCAAACAGAGTACCCTAGCAACCGTTTAGCAAAACGAATATCTCTGTATCAGAACATCGTATAGAGATGGGAGGTAGTTTATATCATTCATACTGACAAGCAGCCTTTGGAGTTTCATGATTTGCAGCTGCCAAGCCACTCCCTAGCAACCAAACAGAGTACCCTAGCAACCAAAATACAAAGAGGGATATCTTCCATTCTGAATGTCACAGAGGCATTGAAGTTGGTTTATATCATTTATAATGACAAGGAGCCTTTGCAGTTTCATCATTGGCAGCTGCCAAGCCACTCCCTAGCAACCAAACAGAGTACCCTAGCAACCGTTTAGCAAGATCTATATCTCTGCATCAGAACATCGTATAGAGATGGGAGTTGGTTTATATCATTCATACTGACAAGAAGCCTTTGGAGTTTCATCATTGGCAGCTGCCTAGCAACTCCATAGCAACCAAATAGAGTACCCTAGCAACCATTTTACAAGACCTACATCTCTGCATCAGAATATTGTATAGAGATGGGGGTTGGCTCATTAGTTTCGGTTGGAAAACAGTCTGTATATATCACCATGGTAACTGTGTATTCACACCCTAGCAACAGTTTACAGCCACCTAGCAACCCTATTGCAACATATAGAAGCCATATTTTAGCTCCACAACATCGTACAGACATGGTTGTTGGCTCGTATGCAATCATGTACAACACCCTAGCAACCGAGTGGCGAGTTTTACCACTGCAAGCACCACTTCACATTTTCTTCAGGAAATGTACATTCTAGTTATTATTATTCTTCTTTTTATTATTCCACACAAAGTTTGGCGCGTAACTCGTCCCGCACCGTTTGTCACAGATCCATGAATGAGGTGTCAAATCGACCGGCTCATTAAGGAGAGGTGTGCTATGACTTTTATAAGCGATCGGGGGTGCGGTGTTCGCCCCAGGGGCGAAAAAGCGTCCGAAAAATCCCATAGACTTAACATTGCGACAAACTTTGACGAGTCATAACTCTGAGCGACGATTTCGCAGAAACGTGTGATTTGCCACATTTGAAGAGGCTGACAGGCTCTGTAAGAACATACCTCTCAATGGGGTAAAAGTTGCACCCCTGGGGGGCAGGAGATGCCCAAAGTTGCCCCTTTGACTTACTATGGGGAAGGAACGTCCCGTGAAACACACATGCTTTTCCTACTATGGTAAATTGCATAGGGACTTTGTATTGAACGTAGCTCTGGATCACAGTGTCATAGAGACAAGGGGGAGGGCTCATTTTACTCAGACGACCAATCAGTCTCTCAGGATCATTGTGAAGCTATCAAGCCACGCCCTAGCAACCATTTAGAGCCCCTTAGCAACAAGTTCCATAGACTTCCATTGAAAGAGTTCAAAGAGATATCTCCAGACTGAATTGTCATAGAAACATGGGGGTGGTCTCATTTGACTCGGGGCAGTAAACAGCCAATCATGAATCACCTAAACACTTCCAAGCCCCTCCCTAGCAACCATTGTCGAGCACCTTAGCAACCAAAATCCAAAGAGGGATATCTTCCATTCTGAATGTCACAGAGGCATGGGAGTTGGTTTATATCATTCATACTGACAAGAAGCCTTTGGAGTTTCATCATTGGCAGCTGCCAAGTAACTCCATAGCAACCAAAGAGAGTATCCTAGCAACCGTTTAGCAAAACGTATATCTCTGCATCAAAACATAGTATAGAGATGGGACTTGGCTCTTTTGACTAAATCATGGTAAACTATGGTAAATCAACCTTGAATCATAGTAAATCATACTAAAACATGGTAAATCATGGTATACTATAGTAAATCATAGTACACTATGGTAAATCGTGGTAAATCATGGTAAACTATGGTAAATCATGCTAGAATCATAGTAAATCATACTTGAACATGGTAAATCATGGTATACTATAGTAAATCATGGTAAACTATGGTAAATCATGGTAAACTATGGTAAATCATGGTAAACTATGATAAATCATGCTAGAATCAGTAAATCATAATTGAACATGGTATATCATGGTATACTATAGTAAATCATGGTATACTATAGTAAATCATGGTAAACTATGGTAAATCGTGGTAAATCGTGGTAAACTATGGTAAATCATGGTAAACTATGGTAAATCATGCTAGAATCAGTAAATCATACTTGAACATGGTAAATCATGGTATACTATAGTAAATCATGGTAAACTATAGTAAATCGTGGTAAATCATGGTAAACTATGGTAAATCATGGTAAACTATGGTAAATCATGCTAGAATCAGTAAATCATACTTGAACATGGTAAATCATGGTAAACTATGGTAAATCGTGGTGAACTATGGTAAATCATGGTAAACTATGGTAAATCATGGTAAACTATGATAAATCATGCTAGAATCATAGTAAATCATACTTGAACATGGTAAATCATGGTATACTATAGTAAATCATGGTAAACTATGGTAAATCATGGTAAATCATGCTAGAATCAGTAAATTATAATTGAACATGGTAAATCGTGGTATACTATAGTAAATCATGGTAAACTATAGTAAATCGTGGTAAATTGTGGTAAACTATGGTAAATCATGCCTGAATCAGTAAATCATACTTGCACATGGTAAATCATGGTATACTATAGTAAATCATGGTAAACTATGGTAATTAGTAGTAAATCGTTGTAAATCATGGTAAACTATGGTAAATCATGCTAGAATCAGTAAATCATACTTGAACATGGTAAATCATGGTATACTATAGTAAATCATGGTAAACTATGGTAAATCATGGTAACTATGATAAATCATGCTAGAATCAGTAAATTATACTAGAACATGGTAAATTGTGGTATACTATAGTAAATCATGGTAAACTATGGTAAATCATGCTAGAATCAGTAAATCATACTAAAACATGGTAAATCATGGTATACTATAGTAAATCATAGTAAACTATGGTAAATCGTGGTAAATCATGGTATACTATAGTAAATCATGGTAAACTATGGTAAATCATGGTAAACTATGATAAATCATGCTAGAACCAGTAAATCATACTGGAACATGGTAAATCATGGTATACTATAGTAAATCATGGTAAAGTATGGTAAATCGTGGTAAATCATGCTAGAATCATAGTAAATCATACTTGAACATGGTAAATCATGGTATACTATAGTAAATCATGGTAAACTATGGTAAATCATGCTAGAATCAGTAAATCATACTAAAACATGGTAAATCATGGTATACTATAGTAAATCATAGTAAACTATGGTAAATCGTGGTAAATCATGGTATACTATAGTAAATCATGGTAAACTATGGTAAATCATGGTAAACTATGATAAATCATGCTAGAACCAGTAAATCATACTGGAACATGGTAAATCATGGTATACTATAGTAAATCGTGGTAAATCATGGTAAACTATGGTAAATCATGCTAGAATCATAGTAAATCATACTTGAACATGGTAAATCATGGTATACTATAGTAAATCATGGTAAACTATGGTAAATCATGGTAACTATGATAAATCATGCTAGAATCAGTAAATTATACTAGAACATGGTAAATTGTGGTATACTATAGTAAATCATGGTAAACTATGGTAAATCATGCTAGAATCAGTAAATCATACTAAAACATGGTAAATCATGGTATACTATAGTAAATCATAGTAAACTATGGTAAATCGTGGTAAATCATGGTATACTATAGTAAATCATGGTAAACTATGGTAAATCATGGTAAACTATGATAAATCATGCTAGAACCAGTAAATCATACTGGAACATGGTAAATCATGGTATACTATAGTAAATCATGGTAAAGTATGGTAAATCGTGGTAAATCATGCTAGAATCATAGTAAATCATACTTGAACATGGTAAATCATGGTATACTATAGTAAATCATGGTAAACTATGATAAATCATGCTAGAATCAGTAAATCATACTAAAACATGGTAAATCATGGTATACTATAGTAAATCATAGTAAACTATGGTAAATCGTGGTAAATCATGGTATACTATAGTAAATCATGGTAAACTATGGTAAATCATGGTAAACTATGATAAATCATGCTAGAACCAGTAAATCATACTGGAACATGGTAAATCATGGTATACTATAGTAAATCGTGGTAAATCATGGTAAACTATGGTAAATCATGCTAGAATCATAGTAAATCATACTTGAACATGGTAAATCATGGTATACTATAGTAAATCATGGTAAACTATGGTAAATCATGGTAAACTATGGTAAATCATGGTAAACTATGATAAATCATGCTAGAATCAGTAAATCATAATTGAACATGGTATATCATGGTATACTATAGTAAATCATGGTATACTATAGTAAATCATGGTAACCTATGGTAAATCGTGGTAAATCGTGGTAAACTATGGTAAATCATGGTAAACTATGGTAAATCATGCTAGAATCAGTAAATCATACTTGAACATGGTAAATCATGGTATACTATAGTAAATCATGGTAAACTATAGTAAATCGTGGTAAATCATGGTAAACTATGGTAAATCATGCTAGAATCATAGTAAATCATACTTGAACATGGTAAATCATGGTATACTATAGTAAATCATGGTAAACTATGGTAAATCATGCTAAAATCAGTAAATCAGACTTGAACATGGTAAATCATGGTATACTATAGTAAATCATGGTAAACTATGCTAAATTGTGGTAAATCATGGTAAACTATAGTAAATCATGGTAAACTATGGTAAATTATGCTAGAATCAGTAAATCATACTTGAACATGGTAAATCATAGTATACTATAGTAAATCATGGTAAACTATGGTAAATGATCCTAGAATCATAGTAAATCATACTAAAACATGGTAAATCATGGTATACTATAGTAAATCATAGTAAACTATGGTAAATCGTGGTAAATCATGGTATACTATAGTAAATCATGGTAAACTATGGTAAATCATGGTAAACTATGATAAATCATGCTAGAATCAGTAAATCATACTGGAACATGGTAAATCATGGTATACTATAGTAAATCATGGTAAAGTATGGTAAATCGTGGTAAATCATGGTAAACTATGGTAAATCATGCTAGAATCAGTAAATCATACTTGAACATGGTAAATCATGGTAAAGTATGGTAAATCGTGGTAAATCATGGTAAACTATGGTAAATCATGCTAGAATCAGTAAATCATACTTGAACATGGTAAATCATGGTATACTATAGTAAATCATGGTAAAGTATGGTAAATCGTGGTAAATCATGGTAAACTATGGTAAATCATGCTAGAATCAGTAAATCATATTTGAACATGGTAAATCATGGTATACTATAGTAAATCATGGTAAACTATGGTAAATCGTGGTAAATAATGGTAAACTATGGTAAATCATGGTAAACTATGGTAAATCATGCTAGAATCAGTAAATCATACTTGAACATGGTAAATCATGGTAAACTATGGTAAATCGTGGTGAACTATGGTAAATCATGGTAAACTATGGTAAATCATGGTAAACTATGATAAATCATGCTAGAATCATAGTAAATCATACTTGAACATGGTAAATCATGGTATACTATAGTAAATCATGGTAAACTATGGTAAATCATGGTAAATCATGCTAGAATCAGTAAATTATAATTGAACATGGTAAATCGTGGTATACTATAGTAAATCATGGTAAACTATAGTAAATCGTGGTAAACTGTGGTAAACTATGGTAAATCATGCCTGAATCAGTAAATCATACTTGCACATGGTAAATCATGGTATACTATAGTAAATCATGGTAAACTATGGTAATTAGTGGTAAATCGTTGTAAATCATGGTAAACTATGGTAAATCATGCTAGAATCAGTAAATCATACTTGAACATGGTAAATCATGGTATACTATAGTAAATCATGGTAAACTATGGTAAATCATGGTAAATCATGGTAACTATGATAAATCATGCTAGAATCAGTAAATTATACTAGAACATGGTAAATTGTGGTATACTATAGTAAATCATGGTAAACTATGGTAAATCATGCTAGAATCAGTAAATCATACTTGAACATGGTAAATCATGGTATACTATAATAAATCATGGTAAACTATGGTAAATCGTGGTAAATCATGGTAAACTATGATAAATCATGCTAGAATCAGTAAATCATACTTGAACATGGTAAATCCTGGTATACTATAGTAAATTATGGTAAACTATGGTAAATCGTGGTAAATCATGGTAAACTATGGTAAATCATGCTTGAATCAGTAAATCATACTTGAACATGGTAAATCCTGGTATACTATAGTAAATTATGGTAAACTATGGTAAATCGTGGTAAATCATGGTAAACTATGGTAAATCATGCTTGAATCAGTAAATCATACTTGAACATGGTAAATCATGGCATACTATAGTAAATCATGGTAAACTATAGTAAATCGTGGTAAATCATGGTAAACTATGGTAAACACCTTAGCAACTGCCTAGCAACCACACTGAATACCCTAGCAACCACTTAGCAACGCCCTAGCAACCACCCAGAATACCTTGGAAACCTCCCAGAACACCATAGCAACCACCTAGTAAAACCCTAGCAACCGTGCCGAATTTTGCCACTGCAAGCACCACTTCACATTTTCTTCAGGAAATGTACATTCTAGTTATATATTAATATTATGGCTTCATGATGATTTAAAGTTTTTTGTCTGTTTGTTATTAACTAATACCTTTATCTTTTAACCAACACTTCAACATCCAGCACAAAATTAAAGAGATGTATGAGCTTAGTAGGCTGTGTGTGTAAATAGTTGTGCTTAATTCTTTGGGTGTATTTTTACACACCCTATGGACTAGCTTTAAAACATAATCTTTATACGGGAATCACACGTGTCCTTACAATCCATGTAAGATTCAAAAGACCAAATCACTAAGAAAAGAGCCATTTATAATAAATACACAAAAGTTTCCAAATGATGGTTTTATTACTCCGCTAGATTTAGTCATCTTGTTCAGATAGCACAACGCTGTTTCACATGTTGTATGTTGGACTGTATGTGTTTTAGGCGAAGACGTTTCTTTGAGAGCTGTCTATAGAAATAAATGACAAATAAGAATTTAAGTGATAGTCTTTCTGTCTGACTAAATTGATACTTCATTTAGTACAACTTTCCCTCTGTCTACGAATTACACAAAGTGCATGCTGTTTTACACTTAAAACTATTACAACAGAATCACATCTGACTATTGCACTGAGAGATGTATAGGGCCTATACAATAAAGGTTGAGACTGTTAAAGTTCCACACTCTGGTAAAACCTGTAGATACAATTGCACAAAAGTAAATTCTAGAGGTCAACTTACTAGAAAGTAAATACAGCATGAGTCATTTAAAACAAATATACAGAAAAGCCACTATAGTGATCAGTTTTAGCGTTTGAATTGACATTTTACATATTACATCTTGATTTTGTACAGTTTGCAAAAACTATAGTCTCCGAGCGTGGTCAAACATGTTCATATAGGAATTTATGTAAAACACGAACAAATATAGCATAAAGTGAATTAAATGACAGTTAATCTACATGAGAGTGTTTAAGACTAAACAAATCATATTTATTTTAGAACATCTTTCTGCTATGTCTACGAAACATTGACGTGAAAGATGAGTATTACACTTCAAACTCGTCTAACTATTACACTTATTTTGTTATTATTACACAGTTATTTGTGTGTCTCACTAAACAACATGGTTAAGCTAATGAATTACAGTTGATACGTGGTATTTTTACGTGAAAGGAGGGAAAGGAATATTTAACATATAAAAATAAAAATATTTGGTAACACTTTATTTTACGGTGCCCTTGATACAGAGTAATTACTTAATTAGGTACTTAGTAATAGACGTTGTAATAACATGTAACAAAATGTACTTAACATGTAACTAAGTTATGGAACAGCCTGTACTTACAGATTGTAATTACACACATGTAATAGGCAGCTACTGTTACACATGTGTAACAAGCCGAGTTGGATGAGGTTTATAGATACACATGAAGTACACTTAAGTACATTCTTGATACACTTTATTTTACGTAGCTTATACCTGTGTAATATTATGTAATTACAATGTAATAAGGAAACTACTGCATGCATTTAAGCTGTGAACTAGTGAGTTAAATCAAACTAAGGCAGAGAAAGATAAGGTATGTATACACAAAGTACACTTAAGTACATTCTTGATACACTTTATTTTACGTAGCTCATCCCTGTGTAACATTATGTAATTACAATGTAATTAGGAAACGACTGCATGCATTTAAGCTGTGAACTAGTGAGTTAAATCAAAGTAAGGCAGAGATGGATAAGGTATGTATACACAAAGTACACTTAAGTACATTCTTGATACACTTTATTTTACGTAGCTTATACCTGTGTAATATTATGTAATTACAATGTAATTAGGAAACTACTGCATGCATTTATGCTGTGAACTAGTGAGTTAAATCAAACTAAGGCAGAGATGGATAAGGTATGTATACACAAAGTACACTTAAGTACATTCTTGATACACTTTATTTTACGTAGCTTATACCTGTGTAATATTTTGTAATTGCAATGTAATTAGGAAGCTAATGCATGTATTTAAGCTATGAACTAGTGGGTTAATTCAGATGGATACCATTTGTAGATACACAGGAAGTGCACTTTAGTACAATCTTGATACACTTTACTTTATGTTACATACAAGTAATGTGTATGTAATATGTAACAGACTCGGCTTGTTACACATGTGTAACAGTAGCTGCCTATTACATGTGTGTAATTACAATCTGTAAGTATAGGCTGTTCCATAACTTAGTTACATGTTAAGTACATTTTGTTACATGTTATTACAAAGTCTATTACTAAGTAATTAATTAAGTAATTACTCTGTATCAAGGGCACCGTAAAATAAAGTGTTACCAAATATTTTAACCTATCGTCAATTTCAATGGTTAGATCAATCATTTAACAATCAACAGTTATATGTGAAATAGACTTGTGCCGGTATTCGGTAATGCGATAAATCGCGGTAATGAATATGCACGATATTGTTATCGCGGGCACTTCAAAATACCGTGAAAAATAATAGATCCGAATTTAGATTTTTAGAACGCGCATTATAGCTTATTTTCCATCAACCGCTTAAACAAACACTGCGTATATGCTGCGCGAAACACGTGCGCACTCTGATGTAAACAATCGCCACGTGTATAAGCATGCGGCCGTTGCGCACTTCTAGTCTAATGGTGGAAGGAGGAACGCCGCCGCCTACAGTCTATGGCCGCCGCCGAACTATCCGGATCCATCCCGCTTCTAAAAGCAGAGCTGCCAACTCGACGCAATCAGCGCGAGACTCTTCACACGCTCACGCCACACATCTGTTTTCTCACGCAGAGAAAAATCGCGGAGCAAAGAGGACACGAAGACTGTCAAACAAGACAGAGCAGGTTACTTTTGATATGAAACAGGAGAACTATTGTGTCACAGAACGTTACATTTAAACCATTTAATGACCAGCAGCATGTTAGATGACTAAAACAAATAGATAAAGAGGAGTATTTTGCTGAATATGTGCACTGCACTTTTTTACATATTTATTATATTTTTACTTGTGTCATTACATAATTGTTATTATAATGAAAACCACATTATATTTGATTTAATTAGTTATTTGTAACCTTTAATAATACCAGCTGATAGGGCTCTATATGGTTACATAGCATTATGTGAGATATTTTTTTTCATGAGAAAAAAATAACATGTGGGCTATCTACTGTAGCCTTCCTAATATTTATCCAATTAAAATATCGTGATAATACCGTATACCGTGATAAAAGATCACTCAATTAATCGCAGCATGAAAATGTGATACCGGCACATGCCTAATGTGAAACAATTAGAGTTGGTGTAAATTTGCACATCCAAAAGCTGTTGTTACTTGGATGATAAATATCTTCACTTTATGATAGGAAAGTACGGACTCCGCCTTTGACCAAGCCTCTACATATGGGACACTTGCGCAGAGAAGGCGCACATTCTTTGCACACAACTAGGTGACCACAGGGGATGAAGACAATGTTCACTTCCTTATCCATGCAAACTTTGCATGTGCGCTCCTCTTGAAGTCTTCTTAACTGTTCCTCCATAGACAAGTCTGAAAGATCTTGACTCGGTGATACAGCTTCATTTGTCTGGGCCATCAGTTCTCTCAGCAGGCAGACATCATTCTTCTTGATCCAGTTGCGGAAGACCTCTGCTGCTGCATTTCCTTTCGACAGGACTAACTCAATGAGCTGCCCTGTCTGCTGCTTGACTATAGTGCAGTTACGAATAATGTCATACTCTTTCTGTGAGATGACGTTCTCCTCTAGAAGATGGTCCATTAAGCTCTGCACGCTTTTTAGCTGCTGTGACATGACAAGATGATGTTTCTTAAGAAAAGTCAAACCATCTGATGCCATTTCCTCAGCAAGAAGCTCTCGCTCCTCCTCTCTCTTCTCATCTTCTGCACTTAGTAAATCAGACACCAACTCTTGAACGGTTTTGTAATTTTCTCCACTTGCGAGAATTTTGCTCTGCACGGTTTGCTTCACCAGGCCACGCTCAAATCCCATCTCTAAAGCAGACTTCCCCACAGGATTGTTCATCATCACTGCATCTTCTGAACGGTCTTCTCCAGGACCCAGGTGTACAACACGTGGATCAACAAATTCTCTCGAGTCACTGTCTCCATTAGTCAATAGCTGTTCAGATAGTCTTGGAAATCTTGCTTGAATCTGATGAACAAACTCTTGGCCCTTTTCTTGCAACAGGTATTCACATCTTGGAATCCACTTGGCATGTTCTACCCATGGATCATCACCAGACTCCCAACATCGGAGTCCACCATCACAACAAAAGCACTTCACGTCATCATTACGACCAACATAGTAAAAACCAGCCTTAGCCAATTGGTCTGGTCGAACAGTTATTCTTAAGGGCCAGTTGACAAATGTGAGCAATCTTTCTTCACACTGTTGCATTGCCGAGTTAGATACATTGGAAAGGTCGCCACCAGATAAAGGTACATTATCTGCACGGTCACCTCGAACGAAGCGACAGTTGGGGTAATGCCTCTGGTGCTCTGATACTGCCCGATCTCCAGGTTCCCAGTTGCTAAGCTGGCCTCCACAACTGAAGCAAGCCACTCTGTCGCCCTGGCCAAGGTAGTAGAAACTACTTTTGGCAAGCTCGGCTGGAGTTACTGTAGCAAGAGGCCAATTCTGAAAGGTGTCAAGGCGTTCCTGTTCTCGACGCATGTCAGGATTGTGACAAGCCGGAGGTCGCTGGCGAGACATATCCTGGTGAGACATATCCAGGTTTAAGTAACCCACCCGCTCCTCCATTTGGCCTGAAACGGATGCCGTGGTGGTCGATGTTATGGGTGTCGCAGGGGCGGAAAGCTGTAGGAAGGCTATGTTGCGAAGCGGGGAAAAGGCAGAGTGAGAGGACGACAGGAAGTTTGCGGTGGGGGGTAAACTCTGGATGAAGACATAAAATGTGACCACAGGGCGTGTCCACTCAAGCCCTTCTCTCTGCTGGACATCCCATGACTAGTGTCTAGTCATCCATGACAGAACACATAATCTTATTAAAAAAAATGTAATGAACTCCTGAACAGATAGAAGATTGACGTAGGGGGTATGTGCTTCCTACCTCTATGATGCAGGAACCGATGCTAAGAACAAAATCGAATTTTGTTCAACACTACAAAATGTCCTTTCTTCTGTTCTGTTCTGTACACAGCGGGCAAATTAGTTGTATCATTTGAAAAATCACCACACATTTTTCAGAGACGCGATGTGCCTCTGTGGTCCGTGGCACAGCGCATCCAGACATGTTATGGAAATGGTTGCCACCTCGGGAATACAGTAATTAAAATGCAGAAAACATTCCGCAACTCTTTACAAGGATCTCTGAAATATTTTATAAGTATTTTTAATTATTCTAAATATTATTATTATGTATACTATTATAATACTATTTTTATGAGCTCAGACATTAACACAACAGAAATGTTTGTAATTTTTTTATTTCAACATTATACTTTCGAGTATACATTGAAGTAGTGACGAAAATGATAGACTGGCAAACCGGGGTTGTGTGCGAAGTCCTGAAATATTTATCAGGACAACAGCTCACCCCGCCCCGCTGGAGGGGTTGTCATCATGACGCCTTAAACAGCTGTATAGGATTACATATAATGCCACATTGAATCAGAAGTAGCGTCATGGAGAAGTTATGCATATGCCACCGGAGAAATGTCTAATTACACCAAAATATTTATATATATAAATATACATATATTTTTAAACATATGCATGGGTGAATTGTATGCCATAAGTTCTGTAACAAGCATGTAGAAAGTAGTTAGGATGTATTTCATTTTGCCTAGGCTTTAAGTTCATTTTACCAACTATTAAGATGTTAAAGTTCATAGACCTTTAGCGCATTCAAATGTATTGAGTTAAAATTAAAACGTGATATCAATATAGCATTAGGCCTACCAAATTCAGGGGTGTTTAATAGCTTCAATAGTTATCAACCACCTGCTGATTTTAAGTTTTTCTTCAAACAAAAGTAATTTTCTGATAAATCATTGTACACATACATGTGTTTTGTTGTATGCACAGATTTTGAGGGTCGCTTATAGAAAGATACGTCCTTGTCTTTGTTTCGCGGTATTTTTTAAAACATAGCCTAGCTAGATCTACATAGATGTTTTACACAATAAGATATGTCAGAGAACCTTGTGCAGCATTCTATATCCGCATAAAGGGTTAAAATGTAAAATATACATTGTAGTGCTATTTAAAAACTAGGACGGTATAATAATATAATGTAAATGTCTCACGTGAAGATGATGGTTTAAACCATAATTTTATCAAATCAAGTCAATTCATGTGAATACTGTCGTATATGAACAAAGAGAAGACCTAGAGTTCACTAACATTACAGCTAACTGTAGGAAACAGATATCCGGGGGAAAGTGTAAAGAAAACGCCATAGGCCTACAAAACTTTACAATCACACCCGACAATACGATAAGTGTTACGCTAGTGATTGTTAAAAATTGTTAAACAATTTCAAAACAGGGTGTTTCAGAAGAAATGCAAAGATGCCTAAAAACAAAGGTGTCCAAAATGTTACATGCTAATACTTCTCAGGTCTTGTTTCAGAGTCGGTATGCTCCGGTGAAAACTGTGTGAACTTTGATGAGTCCGACGACAATAGCGCTGTTAAACATGCGGTACAATAACAATGTTCAATATAAACAAGAATCCTGCTCTAATGCGACTAATTCTAACCAACTCTAATTGTTTCACATATAACTGTTGATTGTTAAATGATTGATCTAACCATTGAAATTGACGATAGGTTAAAATATTTTTATTTTTATATGTTAAATATTCCTTTCCCTCCTTTCACGTAAAAATACCACGTATCAACTGTAATTCATTAGCTTAACCATGTTGTTTAGTGAGACACACAAATAACTGTGTAATAATAACAAAATAAGTGTAATAGTTAGACGAGTTTGAAGTGTAATACTCATCTTTCACGTCAATGTTTCGTAGACATAGCAGAAAGATGTTCTAAAATAAATATGATTTGTTTAGTCTTAAACACTCTCATGTAGATTAACTGTCATTTAATTCACTTTATGCTATATTTGTTCGTGTTTTACATAAATTCCTATATGAACATGTTTGACCACGCTCGGAGACTATAGTTTTTGCAAACTGTACAAAATCAAGATGTAATATGTAAAATGTCAATTCAAACGCTAAAACTGATCACTATAGTGGCTTTTCTGTATATTTGTTTTAAATGACTCATGCTGTATTTACTTTCTAGTAAGTTGACCTCTAGAATTTACTTTTGTGCAATTGTATCTACAGGTTTTACCAGAGTGTGGAACTTTAACAGTCTCAACCTTTATTGTATAGGCCCTATACATCTCTCAGTGCAATAGTCAGATGTGATTCTGTTGTAATAGTTTTAAGTGTAAAACAGCATGCACTTTGTGTAATTCGTAGACAGAGGGAAAGTTGTACTAAATGAAGTATCAATTTAGTCAGACAGAAAGACTATCACTTAAATTCTTATTTGTCATTTATTTCTATAGACAGCTCTCAAAGAAACGTCTTCGCCTAAAACACATACAGTCCAACATACAACATGTGAAACAGCGTTGTGCTATCTGAACAAGATGACTAAATCTAGCGGAGTAATAAAACCATCATTTGGAAACTTTTGTGTATTTATTATAAATGGCTCTTTTCTTAGTGATTTGGTCTTTTGAATCTTACATGGATTGTAAGGACACGTTTGATTCCCGTATAAAGATTATGTTTTAAAGCTAGTCCATAGGGTGTGTAAAAATACACCCAAAGAATTAAGCACAACTATTTACACACACAGCCTACTAAGTAGTGATGTAGTACTCGAGTCCGGTCTCGGACTCGAGTCCGGTCTCGAGACCGATTTCTGCTTTCTCGGACTCGACTCGGACTTGTTCTTACAAAGACTCGGTCTTGACTCGGACTCGACCCTTCAAAGACTCGGTCTTGACTCGGACTCGGCATAGGCAGTCTCGTCCCATCACTAGTCCACTAGAATACATACCACTAGAAAATTTTAATTGACTGTTCGCAAAGACCCGCCCCCCTTAGTTACTGTCGCTATGTCCGACAAGCTACACCGTTCTCACGCCACACCATGTTCTCACGCAGTGAAAAATACATCGCGGAGCAGAGAGGAGACTGACAACACGCTGAGGACAGACCAGGTTACTTTTCGGTTACTTTTGATATTAAACATATTAAACAAAGTCTCGCCTTTCAAATTTGGTCATTTTTTAAAAGAAATTTAAACAATAAATACCGTTTTGTGGCTCTTAAATATAGTGACAGATCGCTGTAGAGCATCAGTTAAAGCTGCTCGTGAACCGATCATCTCTTCCTTCTAGTTAATTTATAGCCTCAAATAAACATGAACAAACATAAGAAGCAATGTTGTTTTAACCACGGAAAGGCGTCAGTACACTCCGTGTTTCAAGTTCAAATCCTCCCATATTAACCAACGGACTCGGTCTCGACTCGGACTCGACCCTTCAAAGACTCGGTCTTGACTCGGACTCGACTGAATTTGAAAACCAACGGACTCGGTCTCGACTCGGACTCGACCCTTCAAAGACTCGGTCTTGACTCGGACTCGGCATTGGCGGTCTCGTCCCCATCACTACTACTAAGCTCATACATCTCTTTAATTTTGTGCTGGATGTTGAAGTGTTGGTTAAAAGATAAAGGTATTAGTTAATAACAAACAGACAAAAAACTTTAAATCATCATGAAGCCATAATATTAATATATAAATATGGTATAATTACAGTTTAAAAATGACTTCCATAATATTTTATTTTAGTAAAGGTATGCCTGGATCACCTAACACAACGTTGTGCGTTGTGAGTGAGACCTCGCAAAGATTACACCGATATTAGATTTCTCGAACATTGCGTGGTTGCCTGAAACTTAGTCATCAACATGTATTTATGTACGACTGTCATCTGTTATCATGGTTTAGTTGTATTTTAAAACACTGTTTTTCTTAAAACCGTATTTGGTAGCATGATTATCTTGTTTAATCGTGTATTCAGTCCATATATTTATCAGGTTGATATTTGTAGAAATAAGCTAAATACATTTATAAAACAAAAAGAACAAGTTAATGGCCTTGTGTCAGAACACAACAGGTATGAAGATATGTTTGGTTTTTTACTTTTTATTCTTTAAAGCTAGATTATCCTTTGAAAAGTGTAATACAGTATTTGATTTTTACACATTCGCCAACTGGCCTAAACCGTTGACCACTGAAGTTATGACTTCTGAAGGCCTCTCATGTGCAGATTCGCTCGGTTGAAAAAATGGTATTTTGTCATTTAAACATCTGAAATTAAACATCTGAAATTTGCCTGTATTCATAAAATATGTCCTCACTGGTGTAAAATGACCTCTGCCAATAATCTGACTTATCCTCGTAAGCGAAACATTTCTTATCTTTATTTACATGACGGGTAAGTCCATGGAGGCTTCTATGTCGTTCCGCCATCTTGAAAAACTAAAGGGCCAGATAGCACTAGCCTACTTAGTGAATATTTGTTAACTTCACTAAAAGTCCAAAATTAACTAAAACATGAGTTTTTATTTTTTTTAAACAACTATTATTTTTTATAAATGTTATTTAGTGTAATTATAAATAAATCTAGTGTTAGGTGGGCGGAGACTCGGCTTCACACATGATCTATACTCATTCATGTTTATACCGTCGATGAGTGATGTATAATACGGAACTTAAAACTAAACTTTAGTAGCATATTGTATTTTAGTTGATGTTGTTTTGAACGGTTTTTTAAATCTGTATGTGAAGGACCACATTCTAACTTTTTCAGATAACGTTGTAAAATGTACGAATACAAAACCATTGCATTTTAACTTTATACAGTGTTTTTAAAAAGTTTTAAATATATATGGAAAACAAAACTTTTCTTTAATTAAAAACAACTCGCTGATCTGTTACCCAATAGGTCTACATTGCTTCACTTTTTTTAAAGTTTAAAGCACGTTGTTTTAACGTTTTAACATTTTACAAATGTATGAACGCTAAGTACGTGTATTTTAAATTTATACAACGTTTTAATGACTTTAAACACTATGTAATTGTGAAAGTACAACTTTTCTTCAAATGTATGTTAGAAAATAGAAATATTTGCTTGATATAATTTTAATACATGTTGTTTTAGATGTTTTAATTCTAGAACATGTTTGCAATTCAAACTTTTTTAACATTTTACAAATGTGTGTTTACCACCCTTTGTATTTTAGTGATAAACATTGTTTTAATGTCTTTTTTTGTATGTGATTGTGAAAAGTACAACTTTAAATGTGGACCGTGGGAATTTTCCCACGTTGGAGGGCTCAGTCCAAAAGTGGTGTGGTGGGGTGGTGTTGGGGGTGGGGTGTTTGTGTGAGTGTGAGCCAGTTCTAGCCTGTATGAGAGCATAGAGTTGTAAATTAAATATAATTTCTCCTGTGACATAGGCGAAGCATAGCAAGTTTATTAATATAGCACATTTTATACACTGGCAATTCAAAGTACTTTGCATAGAAAGGATTAAATAATCACAAAATGTATTCAGCCAATCGATGCTTTTCTGTGGGTATCCATTCGTTGCAGCCGGTAATCCTATTGGTGCGTATATCCATCAACAGATCCAAATGCGTCGCTCTATTTAAAAAAAGCTACGTGATTTTAGAAAAAATCTGTTCCAACACAGAAACCTTCCATTGAAACATGAATTTTAAATCGTAGTAGGCTATTTTAAATGCTCATCCTCAGAAATAGGCTACGAACATTTGGGTACATCCATTCCAAAAAAGTATGTAAACGTAATCCTCTGGGTGTTTTTTTTATATAATCCGCGAGAAGTCGGTATCTTGCAACCGTGGTTAATCCAGCCCACTCTGCTATGAAAACCGGTTCACTCCCATCATCTTTCAAATCTCTCCATACTCCTGTATAAAATAAAATCCAATCCCTTTCCGTAAAAAAAAACAAATTGGGATCCTCCGTTGTATTCGTTGTGAATCGCTCGTCGTTATCCATTAACCAATCTGACTTCACGATTGTTTTTTGTCAAAGTCATATGTACACGCACGTCCTCCAGACAAGTGAAAAGTAGCCTCTTTCATTTGCGCTTCGCCGGCTCGTGGAGAAATCGCGTTAAACAGGTCCTGGTTACTATGTTTTTTTTTCGCGGCGCTAAGGTCGAATCCTCCATAGCTTCATCAATGTTTCAGGAGTTTTGGGGTCTGACGTAGCCATAGTGTTCTACTTGAATAAAACCACAAGTAGCTCTTGTCATGTTTGCGCTGCTTTTTAAACAGCTCATGTGACTGTGACGTTGTGGGAAGGGAGGGAGGGAGGGAGGGATGAGGGATTCCCACGTGATGTCATTTTAGGGAGGACCCTTAAATCAAAATTGACCTCTCAGCTTTGAGAGGATGTGTTAGGGGGTGTGGTCTCTTCGAGCCGTTGCATCGGTTTTCTTTGGTCATTTAAGTTCGACCACGGAGATGACCGGATGTGTTTTCTATTTGGGAGCTTGAAGGGGGTGTGGGGTTTTCCCACGGTGACAGCTGTTGGGGCGGGGCTAGGGGCGGGGTTTGTGTCTGTCTCTCTGTAGGCCTCACAGAACTTCATTTCTCGCTGACCTCCGGAGTGAGTAGACGTTCTCCACTGTGCTCCAACATAAGGAAACACTTATATATTTTTTTAAACTCTGAGTCCTTTAACGAATGGTATGTAGAAACGTAAGACTTTTTAGCAATGTTTGTGTTTTATGTAAAAGTTTTACAAAATACTATGTGAAAGTTAAATGCTTACAAGTCAACATTTTAAAAATTATCTTTTTGTAAATGAAAAAACTTGTTTTAATGTTTTAACATCTTGAAATAACACTAACTCATTTTTTAATAACTATTTTAGAGAAAAAAAATGCAATTTCAACTCATTTCATTAATGTTTTAATGTTTTAAAAAGTGATGAATGTACATCTGTCTTCTTTAATAAAAAACACTGATCTCACACTCTGACTATGTTTTTATTTCTTAAAAAAGTTTTAAATATACACTGTTTAGAACTACTGAGCGTGGGAAATTTCTCACGCTTCAGATGTTCAACCCATAAGGAGGTGTGTCACAAGTCCGATTTTCCCATGGTGTACGTACAGCCCATAAGTGGGAGGAGCTAGCGTGGGAAATTCCCACGGTCAAAGGGGGGCGGGGCTTAGAGGGTCATAAAGCAATAAACCTGTCAAAAGTTTGATGGAAAGGACCCTCTATTCTCTCTCTATCGTCAACTTTATCTTTGCCAGACACTGACAGAAAACACTATTTTATAAACTATTTTCGAACCGTACCGAGCCGAACCGTGCCGTACCATGCAGTGGAAAAGAGCCAATAGTTCCAGTCCTGGTATCCACAAAGCAAGAGCCACAAAAGGAGGTTCTTACTTATGCCCTACTCGACACACAAAGTGATACTACATTCATCCTTGAAAATCTGCTTGGGCATCTGAGTGTAACACCATGACCAGTGACGCTAAAGTTGAGTACGATGACTGCTGTTGATACGGTTTTTACGAGTAAAGGCATCAGAGACCTTCAAGTTCGAGGGCTTCATTATGAGAACCTACTCCAGATAAATCAAGCTTATACTCGTAGTTTTATTCCGGTGGACAAATCATACATCCCGACTCGAGAAACTGCACAAAGATGGCCCCATCTTAAACACTTAATAGATAGACTGCCGCTTCTCCAAGACTGTGATGTGGGATTACTAATAGGATATAATTGTCCTTCAGCATTAGCTCCGCTTGAAGTAGTCATAGGTAAAGAGAATGAACCCTTCGCTCAACGTACTGAGCTTGGTTGGAGCATAATAGGTTCGTCATACCCTCATTCAGATCGGCAAGGAAGCCAAAGTTTTGTGCACCGAGTCACAGTGAAAGAGATACCTGCTCCAACAGTTACTGATGTCTTGAAAGTCCTGGAAGTGGATTTCAACGAACGCATTTATGAGGACAAATATGTGTTTCAAAATGATGTCCAGTTTATTCAGTTCCTTAGCAATAACATCAGACAGAAAGATGATGGACACCTTGAGATGCCCCTTCCTTTTTAGAGCAGCAGCCCACCTGTGCTACCAAATAATAGGAAGCTCGCTGTGGTTCGGCTGGAGAACGTGAAAAGAAAGTTGAAAGCAGACAAACGCTATCATGACCACTACAGAACCTTCATGGAAGAGACAGTGAGTAGAGGGGATGCTGAGTTGGTAACTACACCAGTAGATGGTGAGAGTATTTGGTACCTTCCCCACCATGGCATTTATCACCCAAAGAATCCAGACAAACTAAGAGTCGTTTTCGACTGTTCGGCTAAGTTCAGAGGTGTTTCTTTAAATGATACTCTATTGACGGGATTTGACTTGATTAACTCCCTACAAGGAGTTCTGTGTCGTTTAAGGAAGGAAGCGGTGGCCATAACATGTGATGTTGAAAGAATGTTCCATCAGTTCAGTGTTACTTCAGAATGCCGAAACTATTTGAGATTCTTATGGTGGGAGCACGGACCGCCGTAAAGAAAAGGAACTGCTTTATAGGACATAATACCCCTGGAACTCAATCGAAGTTGATTGAAGATGGCATAGTTGGTAGTGTTGTTATAACCAGTCAACTGAACCAACAATCTTTTCACAAAACTGACAAAACCTTGTCAACCTGTCAAAATCCATCAACATTCCGTGCATGAGCTACTTTCTGACATTCTAACTGAAAGTGGGTGAATATCAAAATACATGATAGAAACATTTTGTTAAACCACTTACAAGTGTTATGTTGACAACACTATTGAAACAATTACTTTTTATTACAACTGTACATGAATAAATAGGCCATTTGGCCCTGGACTGATAGGGTATTCCATTTGTCCATTCTATTGGCTCTATTCTAATTTGAAGACTTGTGCTGGCTGCAGAAGTCTAATTTAAGGCTCTCACAAATAAATAGTATGGGTATATTATACATTTTCTGAGTCATCAGAGTGCCTTGAGTATTGAAGCTGTTGAGTTTTGTGTCCATGGTGTTCTTTCATGCCACAGGGATAAAAGAAAGCATACAGTTTAGGCGGAAATTGGGAAAAAATGTGTGTTATTTCTGGTTTAAAGAAGTCATGTGACCTCTGTGTTTGTCAGACAGATTCAGTACTGGGCTTAAATGAAAGCCTAAAAGGTCCCCTTTCCAACGATACCAAGCACCATATTATAGAATATTGACAATATCCCTAGCATGAGCCTAAACCAGATATACACCAGATTTCAAAAACGGAATTTATTTTAGGGGGTTAGTAACTCCATGAGCTCAAAAAAGTGATTTCGCTACCACTGCTGCACTGCTATCGTGATTTTTCTAATACTAGGAGTGTATACCTTGCCAAAAAACAATGATAGCATTTTCCCCCCCGTTGATACCGATCAACCCCCCTGGCTCATGGACTAAAATAAGTAAAACGAAAGGTAATAAGGTTTTTAAGAGTTTATGGATAACTGACACACAGGGAGGGGTTGGCCTCTAGACAAATGGTCTCCCTACACCCAAAGGTGTAACCTCTGAATGCAAATTTCTTTTGTTAGCACATGTTTCCATGTGAAAGCTTTGTCTATATAATGAAATGCAGCAGGGAGTTCGAGGCCTTCTGTTACTCAGATGAGCCCATGATGTTGAAGGACCTCAAAGAATTCAGCATCATGTATTTTAATGTTGGGTTTGCATCTTCTCTCTATTCCAGAGCATTTGATGTTTTGTATCGATTATCTTTGAATTGATTATGAAATTGGCATGATACAGTTACCTGACATCATAAATTGTTACATTTGATTATTCTAACTAACTTTGACATTATTTTCATTTAAGAGTTAAACGGAATAGTCAAACATTCGCTCATAATTAATGATCCACAGATATCATTAAAACCTTTTAATTTATGGAGTCTGATGAAATAACGAGAGAATACATATTCAAATGTATTGCATTTAATCAAAAAATACTTTGCCTCGAGAAAAGGACAGTAACACGTTAAGACCTTCCGCGCTGGTCGGATAATGGTTTTGGGCCGATCGAGTGCGAGCTTACATGTTTCAGTCGGGATCATTAATATTTACACCCCCAAAATTTACATATACCAGCCCATGTTCTAGGCCAGGCAGAGTCCAACTAAAACAAACACCGATCACCATAATGGTGACTTACAATTTGTGATTTTTATCCTTCAGTGATTCTGCTAGTTAACATCAAGTGGCCTTTATAATGCTCAATCATCACTTAATTAGCTCATTAACTTTAACACTCTTGAGTGTTAATTTAACACTCATATTTTAACACTTTACACTCTTGAGTGTGGACTCATATACACTCCCAGGAGTGTTAATTTAAGGCGAGACACGGCAGGCAAAAACATCTTTTTTTTTTTTACTGGTCAATTTTGAGATTTTTGGATATTTGTCTTCAATTACATGTCTTCTTTCAGACTTGTGGTGAAAAAAAGTCCGAAATACACATTTAGGTCTTTATTTTATTACACTTTGTCTGTTTGCGTCTGTAGATTTCTCATAAATTCAACAAAAGTTTGCGTTCTTAATCAACATGCTGCTCCACGATCTCTGCCGGCACTCTGTCATCTGTCATCACAAGCACCATTAGGAAGCTCTCTCTCTTCTGTACAATCCTGTCGGATCCAAATATGGTCATTTCCTTTTTATCAGCAACCAATCGTGAAAGTAAAAGGGCTGAATGCGCAATCTCATTGGCTGATGATAACTCTTTAAAGCCCGTTTTCTCAAAATGACTTCTCTCATACTCCAAGTCCGAAATCTCCACTTCAGTAGCTCCTATATCAGGGCTCGAGACTAACGGCGTCCTATCGTCCTGGGGACGATAGAAAATGTGTTTAGGACGAACAGAAATATTCTCTAGGACGCCTACAGGACGAATGTTACGTACGCCGCGCTACGTAATTTTTGTTTGTGCGTATGTTGCTGCATATGCGTGTCGTGTATGTCTGTGTACTTTATTTGTTTCAGGTGTGAAGCTCGATTGGAGAGTCCGCCTGTCAATCTGCTGACGTAGGATGCTGACGTCTGGGATCGCGCCACCAATCGCATGTCGCTGTGCAGTTTATGAATGGCTCTAACTTCAATGGCGGCAGTCGAGACAGACTCTGGGTTGAGAGAGTTTGTACACTCTGTGAGGACGGTTCTCTTGTCCGAGAGACCAGTCTGAGAGACTGATCATTGTTTGGGGTTTACTGCTTTTATGATCTTGCAGTTAGATCAGTTCTCTTTGTTTGTGCTCGAGTGTGCTTTGTGTTGCCCTTGGTAACTTACGCTAATGTGTTTTGTGTTACTCTTGGTAACTTATGTGCTTATGTTTTGTGTTGCCCTTGGTAACTTACGTGCTCGCAGTGCTTGCTAAATGTTTGTTGCTGTCATGAAATCTTCATCTGAGTTCATTGTTCACCATTGTGTAGACTGGCGGGAGAGGTTGTGAGTCAGGTAAGCAGGTCGCAACCTACATTTGCACACGTAGTACTGAGATGTATTAGACACACTAGTGTTAGGAGTGGTGCTAATTATGTATGTTTTTGTTTTAGCTAGTATAGTTTAGTTATAGCGTCTTGTACGCTGAAGATGTTTATTTCTACCTCTTTTGTTGATAGTTAGTTTAATTATTTAACTTTAGTTAAAGGGGCTTTTTGTTATATTCAGTTTTTGATTTAACCCTTTCACTCGTAAGTTTAAAATATTCTGGCTGACCCCCCAGCGTGAGTTTTTCAAGGCGACCGTTATTTAGAATGTGTCACTTTATGGTTTCCATGGTGACGCGCGTCATTGCTTGTCACGTGACACACCGCAGCAACAACAGAGCTGAATGAATGATGATCTGCTTTTATGCCATTTTCCCTGTTTTATTCAAAATATTCACAAATTTGTTAGATATGGCATGAAATATCTGATATTCCGATTGTCAAATATATGCAAGTGGAAGTGTTTTGTTGTTTAATCACCTTTATAACGATCGCGTTAGTTCAGCTGTATGCGCGATGGGCGCCGCCATCTTAGTTTGTGATGCAGACGTAGTTCAGAGAATCGGATCTGTTGGATCCGTGACACGTGAATTCATCCACTTCTCCCGAAATACATAAAAGTAAGTGGCTGGTGAACTGGGAGAAGAATAGAGTAAACTTTAAAGTTACTTACACAATGTGTATCTGATATGAATAAAACGTGTCTAATTATAATCGAAAGGATTATTATTGCCTCTTCCTTTGACATCAGTGTGTATTTTACAAACTCTAAATGTATTGTTTTTTTAGTACTTATATGTCTGAAACCTAAAATAAACATTATGTGGTTGAAAACACTGAAACGTTGTGATATATGACAGCACTGAGCGCGCCTGTCTCTGGCTCAGCGCCAGCCAACGCGCGAAAGCAAATTTGAATTTAGCAGTTGATCACGTCATGTACTGACTGTTCTAATCACACCGGTGTGATCGTACGCTCCAGGGACCAGCCTAGACTTATCACACCGGTGTGATCGTACGTGCGAAAGGGTTAAGCACCACTCTTTTGCTCTTTCCTCTCCCTCAGTTTGTCTGTATTTTTGATTGTTCTGGTTACGTTGTACAATTTTGTAAACATCCACTACTTTATTACTTTTCATTACTTTATACTTTCATTACTACTTCACGATATTGCAGTTGAGGAATTAAAAATCTTTCAACTCAGTTATGTATTGTTGTCTGTTCCTTTTCAATTGCAATTCCCGGTACTGTATTTGACACACACATGCAATACTTTTGTTACGTCTAATAATATTCCTAGACAAAAAACATCTAATTAACGAGGGACGTAACAACGAAAGACATTTTTGTATGTATGTTCATTTATTACTAGCCTATTAGGGTAACTTACTTAGAAAATGTCAAAATTAACCGACCAAGCGCTGACTACAACGGAGCGCGTCTTCTCATGCTGTTACTATAGTTACAATCACTGGCCGGCTACTCACCCGGAGACTTGTTTCGCGGTACATCTATCACATGGCTTATTTTCACAGACAAAAACGAGACGATAACTAAATAAAAACTAGTTTTGAATGACAAAAACCATGACGAAAATCTATTGACATTTTCGTCAACGAATAAAAACTAGACAAAAATGTTAGATAGTGACGATTTGGGAAGCGATCCAGTCAGAACTGATGTCCTGCGTTTGTGGTAACGTTAGATGCGCACATTTGTACTGTAACGTGCTGATCTACCCAGCGGCACACGGGTTGACATGCGCTGCATGTCTCATAAAACGTTAAAAAATTTAAACGTCTGGGAGAATGAGTAGAGCAGACATATAGATCTGAATAAGAGTGACGACGCAAAAAAAGAGCAGTATTCAGTACAGTTTTCTGTGCGCACACACCCGACCCGAAGCGTGCAGCCATGCACATAGACACCTATACAGCGCGTGAGTACTGAATTGAGCTCTCTTTCGTGTCTGAATGGACAAATACACACAACATTATGACGAAATGTCCGTTTTGGAGAGTATTCACGTAAACTATGTTGGTTATGTCTTAAACAGTTTTGAGTGTATCGGATGTGCATCAGCGCACGTCACTGGACATGATCCGATGTCTTAAAGTGACAGTGGGTAATAAACCTAATGCGGTCTGTGTATTGATCAAGCAACAAAAGAAAAAGAGAAAAGCATTCACTGCTCGTTAATAGCTTTAATAATAATTCATTATATTTAATTCATACAAATAACAGGGTTCATACACATTTTAACCAATACTTTTCCATAACTTTTCCATGACTTTTCGGCACATTTCCATGACTATGTATTCCTGAAAATGTCAGTCGACATTAGAGCTGACACAGAAGCCGCATCAAACTGGCATTAGCCTACTATATTTACACTTCATTTACAATTGCATAAATAAAGCTATTCAATATTTAAATGAAATTATTTATAATTTTAACGTTTTAATTAAAAGATACTTTAAATATGAAACTAAAACCACCAGTAGGTGGCAGCAAGTCACTGTCTTAATAAGCGAGTTGTTGGAGTAATTTCAACCGATTTGTTCAAACAGCTGATTCATTCAGAAAAACAAGTGATTGTTCATTGAATCATTGATTCGTTCAAAACGCGGATTTCATTCAATAAATAAAAAAAAATCATCGCTGTCTGTTGGACCATGGCTAGTCTCAGCCTCAGACGTCACGCCCACGGAACGTTGGCTAAACGTCTGATGCATATGGCAAACTTTTCTGGAAACACTTCAGGAGTTTCGAAGTCGCGACCTGATTGGTTGAATTCTACAGGATGTCCGCGAGACGTGTGTGTCGCGTTCTTTAACGGTCCGTCTGGAAACAAATGCCGTGACGCCAAAACCCCTCCTGGAAGAAGAAAGCCGTTGTGTTTACAACTGAGACAAATGAGCGCTTACCAGGATCAACTAAACGCTGGATTTTCAAAAGTATGTGAAGTTTGCGGCTCCATTGTTGCAGTAAACTTGCACAATGTTCTTGAATGATAATTTATTAAATGCATGCTGGTCTGTTATTGTAGGGACATCGACATTATATTGGCACGCCCCTAAACATGAAGCGGAACAAAACGAACTGTGATTGGTTGCGTTATATGTCAGTCAAACGTCCTCTTGGCCAAGAAAAGCTGCGAAAGAGTCCAGACCTTCTGCCGTCAGTCTGAAGGTCTGGCTACGCGAGACTAGACCACGGCTTCATTACGAAATTCTCGTCGGCGATATAAAGTGAGAATTGACAATATTGTGTCCAAAAAGTAACTCACAATGTTAACTTTATTGTTAATTTAACTGTTGTATGAAATAAATAGCACATTTGCAATTATATGCAAAGGAAAACGGCACTCTTGCTCATGTGATATTCTAATATAACAACATAATATGATATAAATATAAGACAAAAACTCATTTGGGCACATCTATAACTGCACTGACACATCACGCAGTGAAAGCAAGCATGAGAGACAAACGCGATGTCAGCTCGCACTCGCAGTGCCTCGTACATAGTTAAAACAATGATTACAATATCATCATAGTTCATAGACAATATCGCACACTCCTAAGCACATAAAGAATGAACTTACAACTGAACTGACATTTTACTCGTTTTCTTCCCTCCTCTCGCGTGCAGGAGACAGACGTAAGTTAGGCTAATATAGGCCTACTGCGTATCGTTTCACATGCGGCCAGAGCTTTCCGCTACATTCTCGACCCACCGGTGCTTGCAAAACTTTAGCATGCTCGTGCCACTTTCCTGGCATTTCAATAAAATTTCTGTCAGCACCGACTTCACCTCAGGCAACATCGCAACAAGTGAGTGAATCGGATTCGTAAGTGAACTGAACGTTATGCCGCCCGAATATAAGAGAATATAACGAGAAATATATTTTTTATTAAACAGTTTTTGTATTAATCACATATTAGGCTGTGTTAAAAAAAAAATTCCATGACTTTTCCAAAACTTTCTGGGTCTGTTTATTTTTTCAAAACCTTTCCAGGCCTGGAATTTGCATTTTTCAAATTCCATAACTTTTCCAGGTTTTTTCAAAATGTACGAACCCTGAAATAAATATGTCTGCTGCTTGAAAGAATAAAGAATGATGATATTTTTGAGATATGTTGTCACCAGTATTTATTTGTTATTTTTTAATCCAACCAACTCCAAAACGTTTTGAGCTGTATGTATTTTTATCTTAATTTTCGTATATGTAAAAAAAAAAAAAAGATTCTGCATGAATACAAAAAAGCATACACTCCTGTTATTTTTTTATTAAATCTGTTTTTTACCTGTTTACAGATAATTACTTTGAATAGAGCTAAATAAATATAATACTATATATCATAAACATTTTAATGGTGTTTTTGTTATGTGACTAACAACTAACAACTATAGATGATAATAACAAAGTACAGAAACAACATGTTTATTTTGGGACGGTTGACATTCACTTTAGGACGGTTCAAATCGTTTTTTTCAGGACGGGTCCAAGGACGGAGGTGAAAAAAGTTAGTCTGGAGCCCTGTCCTATATACACCAAACTTTCCAGTCTTGTACCTAGTTATATTATGAAGACATTTACAGAGGGATTTGTATTACTCCTAGTCTGATTTATATAACATTTTATTCCAAAAAACATGGCGAAAATCATTTTTTTAAGGCTATTGACAGTATTTTCTGATTTACAGGATAATAAAAGTCGATATCCATAAATCCCTCTGTAATTTTTTCCCCATCTAATATGTGAACACAATGAAAAATATATTTTTAACCTGGCTTTATCCAATACACAGATTTCGTTTTTTTAAATATATGCAAATTAGCGCATATTTAATTAGATATAGCCTAATTTGCATATTTAAACATTAAATTACAGAAAACTTGTAATATATTTTATATTTTAAAATATATTTCTCATCTTAATGTAGGTAATCAACTGTGAAAGTTTCATGGTGATATCTGCTAGTTAAAAATTGTACCCTATTCATCTGTAGTGTCTCGCCTTAACACTGAAGTTTTTGCTGTGTAGATAACTAAATAGTATGACGACCTATTTACACGGAGGTTAATATTATTTCAGGCCTGTGTTGTCAAATAAATCTACAAAATACAACTGTAGATACATCTATGTCAATCCCTTTTGTCGGGTTGCCTATATTTCATCAACAACACATAACTCATGAGCTATCCATTAGATTGGTTAAAGGTCCCGTTGCATGCGATTCCATGTTTCAAACTTTAGTTAGTGTGTAATGTTGTTGTTAGAGTATAAATAATATCTGAAAAATTATAACGCTCAAAGTTCAATGCCAAACGAGATATTTTATTTAACAGAAGTTGACTACAAAAAACGGCTCGATTGGACTACACCCCTCTACATCCTTCATTAGTGACATCACCAGAACCGTGTTTAGACTAAACTCCGCCCACAGGAACACAGGCGTATTGATGGCAAAATGTCAACAGACGGTTGATGTTTATCTATAATCGAATACCGCAAAAGTTTAATTCGAAGTTGTTAGTTTGCTCTGTCCATTTCACCACGGACTGTTTTTATAACCTGGGATAATATCAAGCAGACTTCTCTCAGCGTTTCATACTGACGAAGGGGACAATTTCATCTATATTCCAGCAAGCGGTAAGTACAAGTAGTGATTTAATATGGAAGTAGCGATCAACTTCACATCGTTTCTCTTAGTAGGATGAAAATAATCTAACTTAAACTATGATTAAAGGGATAGTTCGCCCAAAAATGATATTTAGCCCATAATTTACTCACCCTCAAGCCGTTCGAGATGTATATGTCAATCTTTTTTCAGACGAACACATTTTCAGTTATTTTAGAAAATGTCTTAGATGTTTCAGTGGTTATAATGTGAAGCAATGGGGTCCAGCTCGTTGAAGTCCGCAAATGAGCATGCATCCTCCACAAAAGTAATCCATCCGGCTCCAGGGGGATAAACGAAGGCCTTCTGAGGGTAATCCGTGCGGTTTTGTCGTAAAAATATACATATTTAAAACTTTATAAACGAAAATAACTGGCTTCCGGTCGCGGTCGACGCGCGTTCATGGAGATGGATGCTGGCATATGGCGTAGGAAGCGTCGTGACGTAGAACGAACGTAGAGTTTTGTTTTGCTCTGCTCTCTGGCTGCACTGTCACGTTCGTTCTACGTCACGACGCTTCCATCTCCGTGAACGCGCGCCGACCGCCACCGGAAGCCAGTTATTTTCGTTTATAAAGTTTTAAATATGTATATTTTTACGACAAAACCGCACGGATTACCCTCAGAAGGCCTTAGTTTATCTCCCTGGAGCCGGATGGATTACTTTTGTGGAGGATGCGTGCACATTTGCGGACTTCAACGAGCTGGACCCCATAGCCTCACACTATAACCACTGAAACATCTAAGACATTTTCTAAAATAACTGAAAATGTGTTCGTCTGAAAAAAGATTGACATATGCATCTCGAACGGCTTGAGGGTGAGTAAATCATGGGCTAAATATCATTTTTGGGCGAACTATCCCTTTAATATACAGAAAGCGATCACAGAACAATCCCTTTCCAAACGGCCAAGCTGTGACACACAGCGCGAGTTTATCTGGACACTTGCCAACACTCGTTATGAAATCAATGACGCTGTTACACTGCACAACGAAGCTCTTACTGTATTTATATGCCTCATGTTTGCATTGGTGAAATCATTAGTGAGTGCAGAAACTGCGTTGCAATGATAAGATCTTTCACGCGATCGACAGGCTGTCATCTGCTCAATGCTCATCATCACTGCAATTTTCTATGTGATTGAAATAGATCTAAATACTTAAAAAACTTCTCACGATTCGTTAATCCCGATAGCTGTAATAGTAAAAACGTATAATAGCTGTAATAGTAAAAGTTTTCCAGATAGTTCCACATGTAATACCAGATATTTCATATGCAAGCATGTCAGCCAATCACAGCAGAGGGCATTTACACTGAAGTCTCTCAGCAGACACGCCCCTTCAAACAGAGTGTTCAAACCAGGGAATGAAATCAGGCTAGGAAACATGCCTTTTATTTCTAAATTATAACAATTTTTGATCTAAAAAACATACTAACATTATAAGGGCACCCCTGGAAACATGATAAAATAATAAAAATAATCCATGGAATGGGACCTTTAATCACAGATAGCTCACTCGCTCCTTCTAGCTAATGTGACCTTCTCCACCACTTAAGTTGAAACGATTGTCATTTAACAATGCATCTAGTCAATTTGTTCAAATATTTTTTGTTTGAGAACTTAAGTATGATTATTTTGCATATTATTTGTATAAATATACACAAATTGTATATTTGTGCACCACAGCTCCTATGTACAAATCTGTGAAACAACCAATCAGAGCAAAGCTCAACATTATTATTCATGACCCTTCTAAATAAGGTAATAACAGCCCATTTCATTCTTGGGACAAATCCTAGGGTTGTAAATGGACATGTAAAACCGTATCTGGAGAATTTTTGCCCTTACCTAAGCCACACACCTTCTATGTAGATATCAGAGAACAAATTTTATATATATATATATATATATATATAATATATATTATTATATATGTAATATTATATATGTTATATATATATAACCTAACCCCTAAATATATATAAATATTTCCTTGTTGATCTAATTTGGTACAAATGTTAGTTGAGGTTTCTAGAACCAGTCAGTTTAATTTTCCTGACTATTTTTTACAGTTTTACATTTTTATAACAGTTTTTTTTTTTCAATCAATTTTACACATTTCTGCATCTAAAGGTAAATCAAAAACAATATATTGTTTTTAATGATCCATAATAGTACACAAAGACCTACTCCAGTTTTTTTTTTTAAATGTTGAGCAAAAGGCTGTATATCTTACCTCAGCTGTGAGATGTAGGACAGACACTGAAGGAAACTCTTCACTTCACTCTCTTCCTCTGAACATCCTCTCAGCTCTACTGGTTTCTTCTCTGTCTGGAGTTTCAGCACTTCCAGGAGGACGGAGGTCTTTCTCTGTGAGAGATCTATGATCCAGACAGCAGGTAACTGGAAAACTGACTGTAATGCTGGAAGGAAACTCCTGCCTGTTTGAGTCTCATAGTTCTTCACATGTGAGCAAAGATCCAGCAGGAAATCACTCTGTTTAATTATTTCAGTCTTTTGATTAGGAAAAGATGAGTAGGTGTAGACTGATGATAACAGTTTCAGCATCTGCTCTCCTGTCTGTGTCTCAGTCTCTGCTGGTTTACTGAAGAGTCTCAGAAGAAATCTGTTTTGAACACTTTCATTCAGATTAGAGAATCTGTAATAAAATGGAAATGTGAAATGTGAATAAATAGAAATATCACAGAACTTATTATAGCTATGACGTGACTTAATAATACAAATTAAAATAATGTGTTGTTTGTTTCCTGTTTTCAGCTCATATTGTTGTAAACAATTAAAAAAAAACATTAAATTAGTCATTAAATACTGACAGAGTAATTAACATTTTACATTTACATTACATTTGATCATTCAGCAGACACTTTTATCCAAAGCAACTTACAAACGCGGAGAGCAATAGAAGCAGTGAAACTAACAATAAGTCAACAATATGTAAGTGTTGTGATGATTTCCAGTTTAGTCTAATACATCTAGTCTAATACATCTAGTCTAACACATCTAGTCAGTATGTGTAATTTTTTATTTTTTTAAATAGATACAGAGTAGAAGCATAGGCGTAATTTGCGGGCGGGACGGGTGGGACATGTCCCCACCACTTTTTGCTAAGGTCGATATTGTCACCACCACTTTTGAAACATCTCGCGGCACGAATGTACCAATACAAATAAATAACATCTCCAGTTAACTAGCAGAGCATTCATTTAGTTAGTTTGTTAAATAAGAGGCGATCTAGCGCTGAAATGTGTTGTTTTTTTAAATAAAGTGATCAAAGTGCTCATTGCCACTGCGATCAGTGGCGCGGATACTGTGTTCTCTTGTGGCTCGCGCACAGTCTTCACTCGGACGCGCGCTTCAATCCGTTGTGGAGAGTGGACTCTCTATTCATTCTGGTGAAATTACAAAACAAAACACACAAATGTTTCCCTGCCTGATATACAACCACTGATAAACATAATCGGTTTAGATGAGAGAGAAAAAAAACCCTATACGAGTGCTCTGACACGCTTGGCAAAAGTTATGCCACTATATCATTTAAATATACGCTTAAAAGATTCGGATCTATGTATTCATTCATGTGAAAATTCTCACCACTAACAACATTTATTAGACCTCATTAAATGACAAATTAAACCCAAGGTACTATTTAAATCAAATGCTGGACATCGTAATGTTATTGTACATACATCTGATTTATGATTTAGCATTGTGTTAGCAATGCCCCCCCATCCCACCCACTTTTTAAAACAAAGTTACGCCACTGAGTAGAAGAGAATAGAAAAGAAAGTGTTAGTATTAATGGATCAAATGTTGCTGAAAAAGATGCGTCTTCCTCCGTTTCTTGAAAATGGCTACGGACTCGGCAACGCGGGTTGAGTTCGGCAGGTCATTCCTCCAGCAGGGAACAGTCAAGGAAAAGGTCAGTGAAAGTGATTTTGGGCCTCTCTGAGATGCACCACAAGTCGACGTTCATTTGCAGAATGCAAGTTTCTGGATGGCACGTAAGTCTGGAGTAATGAGTTTAGGTAAAAGGGAGCAGAGCCAGTAGTTGTTCTGTAGGCAATACTACTTCGTCATCTTTATCGGACGGATCTGTCGCGTGCATCCTGTCACGTAAACTGCCCTGTCAATCATCTTGTCACAGTTAAAATCCTCTATTAAATCGAATACCGTTTCGGAGAGAAATGTAGTAGCACGTTCATCTGCCAGTGGGTCTTTCATGGAGACTGTCCTCATGTGTTTGCAATTTGAATATAATAATGCATTTAAAAGTTTGTGCGCTTCACCAACGGACGTCGCTCAAATGCCTCTGGGCGCAATTGGATAGACCCAAAACCAATCAGAGCGATCGTCATCGTGTAAAGCCCGCCCCAACATTTCTGATTGGTGGCTTGATTTCGACGGATTAGAAATGGGCTTGAATGAGCTCTTTGTCAGACTACTTGCAGAGTAGGGCTGGTCCGAATACCACTTTTTGAGCTTCGAAGCTTCGGTAGTAATTGAACATCGAATATTCTAAGCTTCGGAGAAGGGGCTGAACACATTTTTCTCTCTAATAAAGGCAGGAATCTCTATGTGTCTGTATGTCCGTTTGCATTTTGATTATTTCGAGAACCGTTCATCCAATAAACTTCACAAGGAAGTGCAGTGTTGCATTTGGTGCAATATAGATGGACACCGACACGCGAGACGCGACACATTCAGAATTAATAAATGTTTAGTAAACTACAGAACAGCGCGAGCGGGAAGCGGCGCACCTCACGCAGGCAGGGCTTATATGCTCTGAGAACGGACACTGCACTAGTGATATAAAACGCACACACACAGGTCTGTTAAATTAAGCAATACTTTTAAGGTAGTCTAATATTTTTCTGACTAACAAATTACTGACACAGTAAAGGGTAGATTTATATAAAGATAAACGAAATTGAAATAAAGATAAACGAAATTGAAATAAAGATAAAACGAAATTGAAATAAAGAAAAAACGAAATTGAAATAAAGAAAAAAAGAAATTGAAAAAAAAGAAAAAAAAAGAAATTGAAATAAAGAAAAACGAAATTGAAATAAAGAAAAATGAAATTTAAATAAAGAAAAACTAAATTAAGTTAAATTAAAAACGAGATTAATTTAGATTGATAATAACGGGTAAAAAGGCTAATACATTTTGTTTCTATTATTCTATTTTCCACAATGTCAAAGCAACGCGCTTAACCTAAAACACAAGCTCAGGCATGCACTTCGGTCCATTCAAACTCCTCTGTTCTGCGCTCTAGCCAGAGAACACTCCCGTTGCTGGAACACTCGAATTTCCAGCTACGCTGCTATCCCGCTAAATCGCGTTTCACAGGTTCCTTGATTGTCACTTATTCTCAACAAGCTTTGCTCGCCATGCTTTGTGTCGCCAGCCTTATTCAAGCGCGAATGAGAACCGTTTCGCGATGGATATCAGGTGTGCAAAATAAATAAATAAATAAATATTCGAATGTCACATTTTCAAATCGCATACCAACCCACCGAACAAATATTCTAATATTCGGGTCCAGCCCTACTGCAGAGCAAATCTAAATTTGCTGGAAGTTGTCTGGGTTTTCCCAGACTAATAGGAAGGGCCTGATCCTCCTAATGTGCCAAATCTGCAGGATCAGCCAGTTCTAGCAATGAACTTTATAATGAATCCATTTTTCTCAAATATATTTTAAAAGTATTTACCATCTTACTTTTTTTTTACTAAAGTCTTAAAGTGTTTAAATATTGAACAACATTATGTGCCCTGAAATGATCAACTTACATTTGAGACTATTTTTCTAAATCTCAGCAAAACAATCAAATCTATTCAATTTATCAATTATAAACTACTCCAAATCATTTTATCTATTTTCTATGCTGTGTAAAGTTGTTAATATCTCAATGATTTGTATTAAAATACTACATTACATAGCCTACAGTTATATTCAGAGAAGAGCATTTCTATTATTTTGACTATACCAGACAATGGAAAAAACTGCTAAAACCAAACAATTAATGGAGAAAAATGAACTTTCAGAATGTAAGTGACAAATTCTTTACCTTTTATTTTGTTCAACTTATTGATTAATAAATGAATAATTGTGTGTCTGATTGGTCCAGTCGGCACATATGAATAGACATTTCACAGAACTCTGAAAGGTCTCACACACACACACACACCGAATGAGAAGCACAGTGATGGGTCTTTAAAATTGAATCACATTGTTTTCTATGAGTGTACGAACACCGGCAGCGTCACTCGATGTCTGTCCGCGGCGCACAGATAAAACACTGTTCATAATCCTGACGCACCACAGAACATAGTTTTTAATTAAATTACATTAAATTTGTCCAGAATTGTTGTTAATGTACATACTGACTTCACCCTGTGCAGGGAGGACTTCACCCTTCACCCCTAGGATACATTTAGTTTTACTTTCATAGTTTTACAGCTTGAATAAAGTCTGAACATGAATAAAGCCTAAACATATTGGAAAAATATATAATAAACGTAACCCCATCTAATCTTTCATCTTCCCCTGTTGCGCCATTGCTTATTATTAAACTAAAGTATAGAATATTAATTTCATTGAAAGAAAAAAGTTTGGTTACTTTTACAATCTTTTACTGTATATAATGTAAATCTGTTATAGTTTGGTTGACTTCGAAATTGAGCTTCCAGGCATACAATGTGTGCAGATTCAAACAGATTCAGATACAGTGAAGTGAAACTGATTGAGAAGTAGGTACAGTAAGTGAATATCCAAAAGTTCAGGTACCTCAGCTGTGAGATGTAGGACAGACACTGAAGGAAACTCTTCACTTCACTCTCTTCCTCTGGACATCCTCTCAGCTCTACTGGTTTCTTCTCTGTCTGGAGTTTCAGCACTTCCAGGAGGACGGAGGTCTTTCTCTGTGAGAGATCTATGATCCAGACATCAGGTAACTGGAAAACTGACTGTAATGCTGGAAGGAAACTCCTGCCTGTTAGAGTCTCATAGTTCTTCACATGTGAGCAAAGATCCAGCAGGAAATCACACAGTTCTGGGTTGTTAAAGGAGCAACTGCACTGAGATGCTTTATGGAAGAATTCACTAAAGAATGTGATTTGCTTCAGTGGTTCTTTCCAAATCTTTAATCTGCAACACAGAAATCATATATCAATAATAATAATACAAAATTTAAATTATAACAATTAAGCAAATTAATAAAGAAATACATTACTATGGCAATAATTCTATTGTACTGTAAAATAAAGACATTTATTAATAATAATAATAATAATGATAATAATAATAATACAATTTAAATGTACAGAACATCAGTAAAAGTAAAACACTAATATTTATGTCTTAATTTCTTTGCTTTCAAATGTTAAACTTTAATTTTTGTGAAGACCTTAGAGCTTCTCTTTAGTTCATAACAAATCTCATTGCAGAAGGTTGAAACATGTTGCCTTTTTAAACGCATGTTACAAGCGACCCAAACTTACAGCACTAGCAGAGAAGAGTTTGTGTGAAGACGATTTTTACTGACAACAGACTCTTGACAAGTGTTAAAAGTTGAGATGAAATGGAAGTTATAGCCTCCTGTGTGGACGTCAAGAAGTATATAGTTTAAAAGGCTAACACAGAGGCCACCTTTATTCGCAATTGTTTTTGAGTCCTTAAAAAAATACAATAGTGTGAATCTTATTTCAGCAAATGACCTCTCATTGTTGCATCTATCCCCAGCCAGTTGTGGGGTATTGTAACAACTGTACTCTGTGTATTTGACATTAACTCACACAATCTGTGATTGTTTTGTATATGTCCAAGTGAGTTATATGTGTAGCAGACAAATGTGGCTGCCATGTATCAGAGATGAGAGATCTAGCACAAACAGCGGCTGAGTTACAGATGCTCAAACATAAGGTGTTACTTTCATCCCCGGTCTCCCCTATACAAAATATTTAGGCCAACATAGAAAACTCTCCAGATGCAGATATTTTCACTCGCTAGTGGGCATCATTGTTCGTTTCCACGGCAACATTGAACTTCCGTGCTT
This sequence comes from Rutilus rutilus, assembly GCF_951802725.1. Classification (NCBI taxonomy): domain Eukaryota; kingdom Metazoa; phylum Chordata; class Actinopteri; order Cypriniformes; family Leuciscidae; genus Rutilus; species Rutilus rutilus. The sequence continues at coordinate 20,408,813 of NC_140209.1, forward strand.
CTCGTTCCCTTAAATTCAGCACAGTCATTAACTTGGTTCATTACAATAGAAGCTGTTCGCCCCGGGATGAGTCGAATGATAGGCTTTATCTTATAACTATATGCCACATATCAAGATTACCGGATTCATAATTTGTTTTGGTTTATTATCAAATGGCGAATTCCAAAATAATTTGGGTGCATCAGGCTTGCAACAATATAATAAGGTAATTACGAATAAGTAAATAAATACAAACGAGGAGGGCAGTGGGTGCACTCAAAAAAAAAATTGTCTAAAAATAAGATTTATGTATTTGAATTGCATAACAAATTTCCATGCATTTGGTTTACATAGTTTTAACATAAACCAATCAATACTCCTGAATGTGATTCATATTTTTAAGTCATACATAAATGAAACAGATAAGATTTATGTAATTGTATTAATAAACTGAATGTGATTTATATTTGTCAGTCATACGTAAATGAAACAGGTAAGATTTACAGTGAGGAAAATAAGTATTTGAACACCCTGCTATTTTGCAAGTTCTCCCACTTGGAAATCATGGAGGGGTCTGAAATTGTCATCGTAGGTGCATGTCCACTGTGAGAGACATAATCTAAAAAAGAAAATCCAGAAATCACAATGTATGATTTTTTAACTATTTATTTGTATGATACAGCTGCAAATAAGTATTTGAACACCTGAGAAAATCAATGTTAATATTTGGTACAGTAGCCTTTGTTTGCAATTACAGAGGTCAAACGTTTCCTGTAGTTTTTCACCAGGTTTGCACACACTGCAGGAGGGATTTTGGCCCACTCCTCCACACAGATCTTCTCTAGATCAGTCAGGTTTCTGGGCTGTCGCTGAGAAACACAGAGTTTGAGCTCCCTCCAAAGATTCTCTATTGGGTTTAGGTCTGGAGACTGGCTAGGCCACGCCAGAACCTTGATATGCTTCTTACAGAGCCACTCCTTGGTTATCCTGGCTGTGTGCTTCGGGTCATTGTCATGTTGGAAGACCCAGCCTCGACCTATCTTCAATGCTCTAACTGAGGGAAGGAGGTTGTTCCCCAAAATCTCGCAATACATGGCCCCGGTCATCCTCTCCTTAATACAGTGCAGTCGCCCTGTCCCATGTGCAGAAAAACACCCCCAAAGCATGATGCTACCACCCCCATGCTTCACAGTAGGGATGGTGTTCTTGGGATGGTACTCATCATTCTTCTTCCTCCAAACACGTTTAGTGGAATTATGACCAAAAAGTTCTATTTTGGTCTCATCTGACCACATGACTTTCTCCCATGACTCCTCTGGATCATCCAAATGGTCATTGGCAAACTTAAGAGGGGCCTTGACATGTGCTGGTTTAAGCAGGGGAACCTTCCGTGCCATGCATGATTTCAAACCATGATGTCTTAGTGTATTACCAACAGTAACCTTGGAAACGGTGGTCCCAGCTCTTTTCAGGTCATTGACCAGCTCCTCCCGTGTAGTTCTGGGCTGATTTCTCACCTTTCTTAGGATCATTGAGACCCCACGAGGTGAGATCTTGCATGGAGCCCCAGTCCGAGGGAGATTGACAGTCATGTTTAGCTTCTTCCATTTTCTAATGATTGCTCCAACAGTGGACCTTTTTTCACCAAGCTGCTTGGCAATTTCCCCGTAGCCCTTTCCAGCCTTGTGGAGGTGTACAATTTTGTCTCTAGTGTCTTTGGACAGCTCTTTGGTCTTGGCCATGTTAGTAGTTGGATTCTTACTGATTGTATGGGGTGGACAGGTGTCTTTATGCAGCTAACGACCTCAAACAGGTGCATCTAATTTAGGATAATAAATGGAGTGGAGGTGGACATTTTAAAGGCAGACTAACAGGTCTTTGAGGGTCAGAATTCTAGCTGATAGACAGGTGTTCAAATACTTATTTGCAGCTGTATCATACAAATAAATAGTTAAAAAATCATATATTGTGATTTCTGGATTTTTTTATTTAGATTATGTCTCTCACAGTGGACATGCACCTACGATGACAATTTCAGACCCCTCCATGATTTCCAAGTGGGAGAACTTGCAAAATAGCAGGGTGTTCAAATACTTATTTTCCTCACTGTATGTAATAGTACACAGAAAAACGCCCATGTTAAATTAACACTGCTCAGTGTTCATATGTGTGCACACTACAGAGTTAAAGCGGTGTTGAAGTTAATGAGATAATTAAGTGATGATTGAGCATTAATTATGAACACATGCTGTTAACAAGCAGAATCACTGAAGGAAAGAGAAACACAAGAACTACAACTGACTTCAGCCACAGCCTTAGATGAAATCAACTGAAGAGAAAAGAAGACATTAAATCTGTGAAGATCTCAGCAGAGGAGGATTAAACAACTCCACAAACAGCATTACCAGCTTCACTTATTACTAACCAGACTGACTTTATTTAATTTCCGTTTTAATGAAATCAATAGTTGAATTTTAAAGTCACCATGATGGTGGTTAGCGTTTGCTTTAGTTGGGCTCTTGACCATTGACTCTGTAATATAACATTTTCTCTGGTTGCTATAATTATGTGTTTAAAAACACGTTTGTTGCAGCAAAAAAGCCAAGAGAAAATGAGATCAGGTGATGTTGGCTGTTTATTGATGATGATGATGACGACAAAGTCATCTTGTTCAGTGTCTAATGCTTTTTAATATTGTTTTGTTCATAACAGAAGCCATTTGATTTTACAGCATGAAATCTAACAGTGTTGTTTATCAAACAATATACTTTTTTTTAGGGATGTCCCGATCCGATCTCGTGATCGGAAATCGGGCCCGATCACGTGTTTTCAGACTGATCGGAATCGGACGTTACCTCCCGATCAGGACTCGGATATATATGTATATATATTCTCATAATTTTTTAACACATATATAGTTATGCGGTGGCACAGAGTTACGCTGGTTTCACACTGCACGCGTTAGTAGAGCATAAGCAGCGCAGGAGCAGTGCGTATGGTGAGCAGGAGCAGGACACGCACGTTTTGCTTTCACACTGGCAGCGTTTGTCACGCGCGACTGAACCGCGGGTTGTGTAGGCTACAGACAGAGTACTCTATAATGGATAAGTTGGCATTGCTTTTTTTCGTTTTCAAATACATTTAAGAGAAAAGACTTGTCAAGAAGCTTATTTTATTAATAATTTCATATAACTTTTGGTTCATCTTTGTTTTTATTGTTATGGTAACAAGTTTGTTTTTGGACATTTGTTTTCTTTTTAAATTGCTGTTGGTCATTTGATTGACTGTTTAAAACACAATAGATATCATCAATGCACTTTTTGGATAAAACTGCGGTGTATTTTGGCCATGATCAATGTGTTGTCACTTTAATTCAGCAAAAGCGGCGCAGCAAAAATAGACTCGGCGCCGAAACGATTGCGGCACTGCTGCTCTGCTCTGCTATACGCACTGCCGCGCCACCTCTGCGCGCGGTGTGAATGCTCTAAAGCCTGGTTTAATCTGTTAACATGGGCGGCGAAAAAAATACGCGCTGCACGCTCTGCTAACAGTGCAGTGTGAAACCGGCGTAAGAGTTAGGAGTGCAGTTCCTAAAAGCACATTACTGGCTTTGCAAACACTGTAGCACTTTTATTTTTTATTTGTTTACATGCCTGCTGGGTATTTTAAGTTGAGGTGCTATTTGTTTATATATTATACTTTTTTTTATATTTGCTGTTGCACTAAAGTCCAAAAGTGAAGAATTTATTTATTACTTGATTGTTCAAGCTACCTCACAGAAGTGCTCTGTTTGTTAACAGAGTTGTTGAATGTTAAAATAAGGTGAATTAAATAAAAAATAAGGAACATCCTGGATCTGTTTTTTCGCTCTTCTTTATTCTTTTTTTTATGTATTAAGTATCGGATCGGGACTCGGTATCGGCAGATACTCAAAATCAAATGACTCGGACTCGAGGGCAAAAAAACCTGATCGGGACATCCCTACTTTATTTTTTTTTTTTTATAGTTAGTGCACAAAAACCTTTCATCTATGGCATTACTTAGACTCGCACAGACATCAAGAAACAGCATATGAATCTCAACAATGGTGACAAAAGATCCTGATGCATAATTTATTAATGCCGCAATGCATGCTGGGAGATATGGGTGAGTTTTGATTGGTGGTACCCAGCATGCACTGCAGTATGAAGCATTTCATTGATTGTCACCATTGTTGAGAGTCATACACTGATTCTTGATGTCTAAGTAATAATGTAGAAAAAGAGAAAGTTTAATGCACTAAATGTTTTTAAAATTCTTTATATTATTTGATTAACTGTTGGATCTAATGCTGTCAGGTCACACAGCTACTATAATAAATAAAACAAAATCACATAACCCCAATAATCAAAGCATTAGACACTGAAAAAGATAAGTGAGTAAGGCCACAATATGATGGTTATACCTTCATCAATAAACAGCCAACATCACCTGATCCCTTTTTCTCTTGGCTTTTTCGCTGCAACAAACGTGTTTTATAAACACATAATTATAGCAGCCAGAGAAAATGTTATATTAAAGAGTCAAGGGTCAAGAGTCCAACTAAAGCAAATGCTAACCACCATCATGGTGACTTTAAAATACAACTATTGATTTCATTAAAACGGAAATTAAATAAAGTCAGTCTGGTTAGTAATAAGTGAAGCTGGTAATGCTGTTTGTGGAGTTGTTTAATCCTCCTCTGCTGAGATCTTCACAGATTTAATGTCTTCTTTTCTCTTCAGTTGATTTCATCTAAGGCTGTGGCTGAAGTCAGTTGTAGTTCTTGTGTTTCTCTTTCCTTCAGTGATTCTGCTTGTTAACAGCAGGTGTTCATAATTAATGCTCAATCATCAGTTAATTATCTCATTAACTTCAACACCGCTTTAACTCTGTAGTGTGCACACATATGAACACTGAGCAGTGTTCATTTAACATGGGCGTTTTTCTGTGTACTATTACATAAATCTTACCTGTTTCATTTACATATGACTGACAAATATAAATCACATTCAGTTTATTAATACAATTACATAAATCTTATCTGTTTCATTTAGATATGACTTAAAAATATGAATCACATTGAGATTGATTGGTTTATGTTAAAACTATGTAATCCAAATGCATGGAAATTTGTTATGCAATTCAAATACATAAATCTTATTTTTAGACAAAATTTTTTTTTTGAGTGTGAAATAAGTAGCCAGGCAACCGTTTCACACACTGCTCCCGATCTGCCTCACATTTAGCTGTTATTTACAATAAAAACTATGGCACTTTAAGTGAAAAAAAGGTGTTCCTCTGTGTTAGCCTTTTAAACTATATAGACTACTTCTCAACGAGCACACAGTTGGCTATAAACGATAACGGCAGCCCCCCACCCATCATTTAATTGTGACTTAAGAAATGATCTTTTGAATAATATTTAATATTTTTCCTTTTTTCTTGCATTTTCCGCTGTGGGCTGTACCATAGCACAGGTATCAACGTTGACGTTGACAGCAGCGCGGATTGATAGAAATGGAAAGAAAATAGTGCCGATTAAAACTGAGGTATGAATTTTGCCCGGAGTGTTTTTTGTGATGTAAATTAATCAAGCTTTGCAACGCATATAATTTTTTCACGTAATAACGCACAGTTTTTAGGCCCCGGAAACTAACCGGGAATACTTTCTTGAAAAACTTCGAGCGGCCAGAACTCTGACCAGGGAGGTTACCACAGAGTGGGTCAGTGTGTATGCACTATAGTGCTGGTAAGGATTGCATACAACTTCATGTCTTAAATGGGCAAACTAACCCTTTAAGTCACAATTTAGCAAAAGTAAAATAAAATAAAAAGGAGAGGAAATGGCAATTATCCATTGATAAAGTAACTGGGGGGAGAAAAAAAAATTTTTTTTTAATGGACAACAGCCCCATAATAAACCATTAATCCGCTGTAGTTTGGACTGCAACGCTATTATTTACCTCATCTGATAAAGGGCTTCTGCATGCAATAGAAAAACTACATGCACTTTCCCAACATTTGTATTATTATTCTTAAAAGTAATGTAAATTAAGTTTGCAACAAGTGTGTTTTTTTTTTTGCTGTGGGTTTACGGGGTGGCCTAGAATAGATGAGCGTTAAATATTGAAATAGGAAATACATTTCAGATTTCAATATTAATAAAAATAAATAAATAAATCTTACACCATTAATTAATTAATTAATTAATTAATTCATCGTAACTGCAGTGTAAATACATTCATGCCATTTCTGAACTGAATTAAACAATCTGTGATAAATTCAAATTTAGATGCAGGTTTTGGGGGTAAAAAGTCATGGCCATTGTAGTCCAAGAGTTGTTGGTTGACTAGTCAAATATCATAATCCTTCCTTAATAAAGTAGGGTTGTAAAGATACACTTGTGTCGCGATTTGGTAAAATACACAATACTGTAATCATGATACCATTTAAATGTAGTTCTGTCACTGAAACTTAGCTTTTTTCCTAACGCAGTATAAACGCTTTCAATGCAGGCATTCATTGGATCTCTTACAAGTCGGGCGCACAATAACTCTTGCGCTGTTCACTGTTTCCCATTCTATAAATGCACTTACATGATAAGAATAAACCATCTAAAAAACTTTGAATCATCAAAATAAAAGTTCAAATTAAAATTCTGTCTTCATTTACTCACCCTCATGTCATTCTCGCACACCACACACATGCATACATATATTTGAACGTCTGTTTACACTACAATATGTGTGTTGATCAGTAATTCTGTTCATCATATAAAGCGATCATGTCTCTTCAGAAGACTAGGATTAAACTGATCGACTGATTTTTTATTTTACAATGCTTTTTAAACCTTGTTGGATCTTTTACGTTTTATGGAAATGGACTTCAAATAGAGGGACAGAAATCTCTCAGGTTTCATAAACAATGTGATGAATGAAAATCTTATGGGTTTAAAATGACACAGGGGTGAGTGCATGATGAAAGAATAAATATTTATTCTTAAGGTATTTATAGTACATTATAAATACAATAAGCTCAGTCTTGGAGTGACAAAAACTATATTGCGATTGATTTTCACATCCACGGTATGTTGTCACATTTTAAATATTGCTATATATCATTTCACCCCTATTCCCTAGTACCTGATCTTGGGTGAGCAGCTGAGCATCATGTTCATTCCTGCGTCAGTCATGTTAAAGTCCTCCAGATTCAGATAAACCTCTTTTTCCCTGGACTGAGTGATCACGTAAGCCAAAGCACAACACTGATGAGGGTCGATATCCTCTTCAGGCTCAAGATGATGGTCCATCTTCTCCAGGAACTTTAAGCACGCTTCAGGAGACTGGAGCTCATACAAGCACTGACACACATAGAGAAGGTCAAACTCTTCACTTTCACTCTGAGGTTGGAGGAAAGTTTCCAAAAACTTCTCAATGAACCAGTCAGATGTTTTCTTTATCTGATCCTCTGGGAAGAGACATTTGATGAGTTTAATTTTGTGTTCTCCCAGAAGTCCACATAGGAAGGTAAGAACATGTTTCATGTGTTTATTCTCCTCAGTCTGACAGCGTTGTAGGACTTTCTCAATTTCATCTGGATGTCCAAGAAGCCACAAAGCTGAGAAGAACTCCTGCATTGTGTTGTGGAGAAACACACAGTATGTCATTGCTGAAGATAGTGAGTCTGTGGTTGTGATCATTTTCAAAAAAGCATGACAAATATCTTCCTCATTACTCCTTATGTCTGGAAGGATCAGGGTTTTCTGCATAGTTGCATTGAATGCATTTTTCATCAAGAGATGAACCTGATCTTTTTTTTCTCTCAGGTATGTATCTATTTGCTGAACTGTTTTCTTTCCATGTTTCTTCACTGCAAGACGGAAAATGTGGATGTACATTTCTGTGACTGTGTGTGGATGGTTGAAATCTGTGTCATTTTCAAATGGAATGAATGTGGCAACCATGAATGCATACATTGGCACATGGCTGAGACTAAACAGCTCTTGATTCTTCAAAACAACATCTAGAAGAACAGGATCGTGACCCAACATCTTCTGATAGTAAGCGTTGATAGACTCTTCACTGAATCCTTCAACATACACTTTCAGTGTCGGCCAGTTGAAAAGAGGATCATCTTCTTCTTCTGATCTGCATGTTATTATAATCTTTGCTTCAGGTAGAAGCTCGTGATCCATGATCTTCTTTAAGACAGAATGTTCTTGCACACAAGTGACTCCATCAAATACAATGACAACATTCTCAGAGTTTTCCTCAATATCTTGAAACACGTCCTTTCTGTCTTTTTCCATTGGTTTTAAATACACTTTAAACAAAATAGATTCCAAATCGTCATTGCTTGAACCAGACAAAACACTTTCATCAAAGTAAAACATGTAGTCCAGCTCTCGGTCATCTTTCTCTGCCCACAGACGCAACATTTCATGGACAACTGTAGTCTTTCCTATTCCAGGTTTGCCTATGAGGAGGATGTTCTTATCTTGGCATCTCAGCAGATCCACAGGTGAAAGTGCTTGTTGCTCAGTAGGAATGTAAGAGATCAGCTTTTTGGGCCGCAGCTTTTTGCTTTTTTTGTTTTTCCATTTGATTTTGCATTGAGGAGTTTTCATCACAGAGTCTCTCTCTAAAACGACAGGTATAAAATGGAAGTTTCCTTGTGCCTTGTCATCCCGATATTTACCGTAACGTTCTCTTTGTTCCTTCAGAATCCTTTTTGCTTTCTTTTTGAGCTCTGTCTGGTAGTTTTGAAAGGGCTTTGTACCTAAAACAGCAATAAAAACACAATTTATATTAGAAATGTGTTAATTGCACCACAATGTTTTTTTATTTTTTCCATTTATCTATTTACCAAATGAACAGCTGGTCTCTTCATCTTCCACTCTGAATGGAAAACAGCTGATCCAGGGGTGTAACTCAGGATGTAATGTCCTCTTCTTAGTGCCATCCAAAATCTTGAGTAATTTATAACTGGCCTCTTCCCCTTTTTTAGTGACCCAGTCCAATATACATCTGGCTTTATCAAACTCTGTCCTCTCGGCTTTGAGATCATCGACCTCATGGTCATTGAAAACCCTCTGCTGATAAAGATTCTCAATGATCAGAGGAAGGTTCTTCATACAGGTCACCAGGTTTCTCCTGGCGTTTTTGAGGAACTCAATAGCAGTTTGCTGTGCACAAGCCATGCTGCAGGCATTTCAAACCTGAGGTACAAGACAGATGCACATTTCTGAAATGCACTTTCTGTAAAGCTGCTTTGAAACAATATGTATTGTGAAAAGAGCTATACAAATAAATTTGAATTGAATAGAATGTACTCTGACAACATTACATTTATCAATCAAATTTCCACATTTAAGCAATTTCACACAGGAGTGTACTATAGAAAAATGTCTTAATTAGGGGTGTAACAATACACGTATTCTTATTGAACCGAAGGCTTTTGGTTCGATTTTTGGCACGCATTTTCAAACCGAACAGTTCGTTGTTTTATTTTGACATTATGAATACAATTGCTGCCCTCAAATGTTAATCTGAACTAAAATAAACCTGTTTATAACTACTACAATGCTTTTTTGTTTTATATGCTCCTAAGAAGAGTCAATTATAGCTCCTGCGGCTGGTTGCATAAACATAGCCATAATGTTAAGACAGTGTCTTAAGTTCTAGTATGACCTACTAGCAGTTAGCCAGGGGCAGTCAGTCTTAAGGCCTCATTATACTTCTGCGTCGGACATACGCCGGAGCCTATACGCCGTAGGCAACGTGTTGGTTTTAATTTATACTTCTGTGTCGTTGTCCGCGTTGACGCGCACCTGGGGAGCATGAAACCCCGAGGGAGGGGTTCTGGCAGACCAATCACAGCGCTTGTGTCCGCGTAGAATTGACGCGTTGTTACATTTTTGGAGAGGTGCACGTCAGGGTACGCCGAAGGGTACGCGCGCTACATACAGCCTACGACGTAGCTACGGCGGCAGTTCGACGCAGAAGTATAAAACAGGCTTTAGTTTTCAGTATCAAAGTAGGCTTATCTATGTTTTTATGTAACTGATTTAAAAAAGCTATGAACCGTCTTAAAGAAAATAAATTGATGTCTAACTTGTAAGACTAGTCTTAGAGGTTTATGCAACCGGCCCCTGAATTGCTCAAAGTAAAAAAATATCATACTTTATGATGTTAGTTTTACTTAAAAAAAAGAATAAAAAAAAAATCTAAGGAAATTTCTCTGGCATTTCTTTCTTTTTGCTGTATTAAAAACGTATCGAACCAAACCGGAATTTTGTGAAATGTTACACTCCTAGTCTTAATATACTAGGTTTATGTGAACTTAATTCTCTATAATCATACTACTCAAAGTGCAATAACTGTATATGTTTAGCTCTATCAGATGCCAAAAGCAAACAAAAAATGGTGCTAATATAAACTCATGCTATCTGCTGCAATACTACCAAATCATGATTCTAACCTTTATTTTCATACCAAAATCTCAGATGGCCATTGATTCCTCTTTAATGAATCGTTAAAATATTGGTGTCCAGGATACAGTGAGCATAGAGACTGAACACTGTGAGTTTTTAACGTGAGAATTAACTAACACAGAAGCGCAGAGGTCTTTGAGCAAAAAAAAAAAAAAAAAAATGGCAGTCACAAATTAGAAGTTTGAAGAAAGAAAAAAAAAAGCCAGAGGATTTCGATATAAGAGGAGATTCATCCTACGCCGGGTCAGAGATCACCCTTCCGCCAAAACTCAATTCTCTCATGAACATGAGTATACAGCCTTTGCTGGAAGCCAGTGACTATAGTTTATAAAGTTTTACATATGGATATTTTTCTCGATTCAGAAGGCATTTATTAACCCACTGGAGTCGTATGGATTACTTTTAGGATGGATGGATGCACTTTTTGGAGTCTCAAAAACTCTGCACTATATAAAACGGGGACAAGCCAGAATATTATTTAATATGTTCCTCTGATTAAATGGCTAAAATATGATTATTACAATAAATAATGAATATATGATTATTAAATTAAAATGTAATATAATACAAAATATATCTGTTGTAAACTTGTCTTTAACTTCAAGTTGTAATATGAAAAACAGGACAGGAATTACTGATGTAGGCTACACTACAAATTTTAGAACGGTAAGATTTTGTAACGTTTTTGAGAAAAGTCTCCTCTGTTCACCAAGGCTGCATTTATTTGATCTAAACTACAGCAAAAACAGTAATATTGTGAAATATTATTACAATTTAAAATAACTGCCTTGGTGAGCAGAAGAGACTCTTTTTAAAAACATTTACAAATCTTACAGTTCTAAAACTTCTGAACGGTAGTTTACATTACATTTTACATTACATTAAATGTAAAGGCTAGTTTCGTGAAAAGAACACAAAAGACTGAAAGTAATGATAACTAGCATTGTTCGTTGCTTGTTTAAGTTTAGCCAGCGCCCAGCGAGAACATTCAATGCAGAATGCAAACTTTTATCGCATTCAATGCAGACTGCAAACTTGCATTGACAACTTAAATATTTACAGGCTGTACTTAAATTCACAAAGTATGTTTTGCGCAAGAAAGCTGTTATCATCCTTCCGAGTTTTCCGAGGATTTACAGTAGGCTATACAGACTTAGAGAGCTCAGTTCCCTTAATAAAAGCAACCAAAACGAAACCGAAACCACATCGAATGAATCATGCGACGCGAAAACTGACATAAAATGACCCAAAGCATGAAAGCATACGTACAAATACAAAGAATATAACAATTTGTTTCTATCAAAATGCAAAATCAAGCTATCTTTGAGCTATTTTGTACTGGATGAAAATTTACCAGCAGCAAACTTCAGGCAGCACAGGGAACAAGACGGACCTCAGCCGACTTCTTCTTCTTTTGCTTTTTGGTGGTTGGCAAACGAGCTTGAGGTGCGTTACGCCTCCTACTGGGATGGAGTGTGAAGCCTCGAAGAAAGAAAGAAAGAAAGAAAGAAAGAAAGAAAGAAAGAAAGAAAGAAAGAAAGAAAGAAAGAAAGAAAGAAAGAAAGAAAGAATTATGTCCTTCTAATTAAATCTGTATCTCTATGGTGTATATAAATAAATAAAAAATCTCCAGAAATTAGTTTAAAGACTGGATTAAATTGTTGAAGTGTTTTATTCGATTAACAAATAGGTAAACATTGTCTGGCTCAGTTTCAAAAATGACAAAATAGTAATCCTATGCAGCAGCATGGCACAAATATTTTAATAAAATTACGATAAAATAACAAATTATAGGAAAATTGCTTAGAATGTAATCATTATAAATGACACAAAACACTTAAAAATACAAAATGAAAAAAAAAACTTACAGAAATAAAATAATATATTAAAACAAATAAATAAACAAATGAAAATAAATAAACAAAATGATTAAATATGAGCCTATGGTAGGAAACATTAGTAGGCACAAACACATAACAATGCCAAGGAACATGTAACAATTCATTAATAGCAAAAAATCATCACAAGAATTATCAATCAACAGTCACAACTGTGTGCTGGTGTGTAACTCATGTAACTCATAGATTAGATATCACCTTCCTAAAGACATAACAGTGGAATTATATAAATATATACCTTTTTTTTTTTTTTTTACTTTTAATCAGCTGAGCTGGGGTGCTTTCTGCCAAGGGCACTGGCATGGTGGCAGTAGTAGCATCTGAAGATGGCAAAACAGATGATGAAGCAGCTTCAAGTTTTTTGGAGAGATTTCTTGTTTGAATTGTGAGTTTTGGTTGGTCCTCGCCTTCAGGTTCAATTTCCTCAAAATGATCAGATCCAAAACAGTTCTGCTGTAGAATTGAAAATTCTTGATGCTGTAAAAAATGCTGGGTTAAAAATAACTCAACTTGGGTTGTTTTATAACTCAGCCGCTGGATAAATATTGCACCAGCCCAGCAGTAGTTAATTTGACCCAGCAAGATGGGTCGGTCATATTTAACCCAACAGATGAGTTAAATATTCTACCCAAATGCTGGGTCAAACTAATTACAATTATGGGTTGATTTAACTACATACTTTGCTTAAATAGTGTACCCAAATATTGGGTCAATTTAATTACAATTATGGGTTGATTTAACTACATATTAGTTATATAGTGTACCCAAATGCTGGGTCAAATTAATTACAATTCTGGGTTGATTCAACTACATACTTGTTATAAAGTGTACCCAAATTCTGGGTAAAATTAACCCAAATGCCAGATTAATTCTAACACATTACAGTACAATTTAAGAAAATAAATTGCAATAGACTACCCATAGCTATAAAACTGTTAAACTACAAACTTAGAACAGAATACATGCTAGATTTATGCATATATTATGCAATAAACACTTAAACAATACAAAAACAAAACAACAATGTAATCTCTGAATTTTTTTTATTAACATTAATTAATTGCAACAATATAGTGGAACTGGTGCAGTTCATATAAAAAATATAGTGGAACTGGTGCAGTGGAGATTTGCATGCCTTGGCCTCATGAAGGTACTCCATGTTTATTCCAGGCTAAAAAAGAAAGAATACAATAGAGCGAGAGTTAGAGAGTTCAAGTGAGTAAGGACCAAATGTCTACCGACTACTATAGTATAATTAAAATATAGACATTGTGAGGACCATTTTCCTGGTCCTCACTAGAGAAATTGTTTTATGATAAAGTCTAGTTAACTTTACAATTTGGAAAAGATTCGGTGCATTTATAATTCAAAAAGTTGAACTGTAATAGTCTACATCTCATTGCACATAGCCTAACAAAATATTTTTTTATTAAGTCTTAGAGCATAGCTCACATTACAGAAAACAATTTTAAAAAACGATTCAGACCTCAATTGACCTAAAAAGCCATAAATTGATTGATGATATATCATTACAATAAACATGTTCAGAAAACGAATGTGGCCCACCTATCTGACTATCCTATCTGGCCAATGGGCAGCGGGGTTAGGCGGTCAGATAGATGGGCCGCAAATGCTTTGTAGATTTAGAAGACTTCTTTAGAGTCAACCTCATAGAGTCAGATCCAAATTGGTTCAAATACAACAGTGTCAACTTTCTGATAATTATGTTAATTTCTGCACTCAATACTTTGTTGGTGCCTGTTTTAGAACAAATTACTGCATCAGTGCGGTGTGGTACAGAGGTTACCAGCCTGTGGCACTGCTGAGGTGTTCTAGAAGCCCAGGATGCTTTGAGAGTGACCAACTTAAGCTTATAGAACAGCCATTTTCCGAATACTGTCAGGCTATATTTGATGCCTGTCCCCAAAAGTATAGTAAAAAAACACCTGGATATGCATGTGTGCATGCACAGTCTTGAGCTCAGATATGTTGATAAAATGAATAAAGTTTCCCCCTTTAGATGTGCTTGAGGACTTACAGGCTTATGGTCGATGAAGGCCAAGCTGCATTCCTGAATGGTGTGGCAAACCACTTTCGCACCGCAGCCATGGGCAACTCTCCAAGTTGTAGGTGGAAGCAAGGCTGGCAGTTGCCTCAGGGCGAGTTCCCCAACACCATCTGTAAGACATAGGTGTCAATACAATGTGGAATGGCATACCTGTGATTTCACAATCCCCGCAATATCGTCGCATAAATATCCTGCATATTCCATCGCATGTTTTAAGAAAACGTGCCACATAATCAAGGATTTTTGCCCGTAACAATCACAAAAAAACTCTGCGTTTTTCTGGAGGGACTGGTTAATGTTATTAGTTACACCGGTACTGCTGTGTTGACTCTGCTGTGAAAACTTGGCATTTTTTTTACCCAATTAGCATAAAGAGGCTGACGGATTTATTTAACTATTCCTATGATGATATCACTCACTATTCTCTATTCACTAAGTCACTATTCTGGCCAAAATTATGTGAAAAGTTTTTGGTCAAAAAACTTAAAAAATGTTGGAAAGAGGAATGCTAATATATTAATATATTATATTACGAATATATTACCTGGTGTTAATCCATCCAGGGGCAATGTCAGCTCTGTCTTGCCAGGTACATGATCTTCTCAGCATAGATGGGTAGCCATGTTTCAAACAACTTTGATGCAGCATCCCAATGCAGGACAAGAAAGTTCTGTGCAATCTATAAAATGGAAAACACATTTTTAAAATTAATTCAATGTAGCACACTAATAAAACGTTTTAAACAATGCATCCTCATATTCAAGATCATATTTCCCTATACCTACCATGCCTTTGGTCATCAGGCGAGGGAACTCTTCGAGGATCTGATCGATGGTCCAATTGTAGTCCCTAATCCACTTGGCCCTGTAGACTGCCGTGTTCTGCATGTGGGTCTCTATCTGGCTGAGGGGCTGAGAATTGTTTCTCAACCATTATTTAAGCTGTGACGCACGTTCGTCTGATATGGTACATTCTGTAAAAAAAGAACAAAGTTGTCAGTCACTGAAATATGATTGTTTTGCTTCATCAAATAATTATTCCATTTAATAATTACCTGGTATGAGAGCCCTTGCAAGAGCGCCATCAACTTAAGTTATACAAAATATAGAGAAAACAATCCTCCCTCTCTACAATTCATATGACAAATTGCATAAAGTTACATGTAAATAGTCTATGTTTTTACTGCACAATAATATTTGTGGCTGCTCACTGCATAGGGCACAGAAATATATTATATATTTCTTAATGTTACAGGCCCCGCGCAGAAGGCCAAGTAACGTTAGAGAGACAGTTCTGCAAAATAAGTGCATCCGATCTTTATATGTATACATAACTTAAACCAAACACAAATAAAAGTAAACTCATAATGAACACTATAACCTTGTAACTGGAGTCAATTTGAATCGAATTAAACGCATTTCACAATAACCTCGTGTGTTACAGCGTTCACAAAATGGCGGACAGTCTGCATAGACCTATATTCAACATATTCACAACCCCGAACGTCATTAACGTTACCCGAAATATGAACATATACATTTATATTACAGTGCATATTATCAAGTTGTTGTAACAATAGTACCTGCAAAATAACAGGACAAATTGATGAAACAGGAGACACCGCGTCACGTCGCACCAAATCCTCAGATTTGAGGGGGCGCAGGCGCGCACAGAGTCCTCCTTTCAGTTTTCAAAATTGTCCCGGTTTCTCACCACAAAAGACTATATTCTTTTTACACTAATCCTGTAATGATTTACTTTCAAGTCACACATCTCCGCATGAATAAAAATAAACTTTTGCTTAATGTATAACACCTTACAAAAATGTAATTCAGACCAAATAAGCAGGCTATCCGTGCTGATAACGGCTAAATGGCTAACGTTAGCTACGTTGTTAGCCAAACCAACCAACTAGCCTCGACATCGACAATATACAGATAGTAATTTAATAGGTAACGCAACACAGACAATGTGAATTAGACATGTAGTGTACACATACCTTTTATTATTTGTTTGCCTCGCTGGATGATCAGTCAGGTTCTCTGCTGTGACGAGCGCTCAGTGTGTGGACTCTGGTGACGATATGATGACGTTCGAAGCACAAACAACCCACGTGCTGGGTCAAACGATATAATGTTGGATTGATGGATTTTGACTCAACACATGAGTTGCACAAAATAACCCAACTTCCATATAAATAACCCATAATGGGTAAAGAATTTCATAACCCAGCGGTTGGGTATATTAAATAACCCAGCATTTAAAAAAAAATACCCAACTTCCATATAAATAACCCATAATGGGTAAAGAATTTCATAACCCAGCGGTTGGGTAGATTAAATAACCCAGCATTTAAAAAAAAATTCCCAACTTCCATATAAATAACCCATAATGGGTAAAGAATTTCATAACCCAGCGGTTGGGTAGATTAAATAACCCAGCATTTTTTAGGTATGTGAGCTGAGTCACCAGTAAAATCCATGGCAGATGCATCGCTATCACAGTCGCTTTCTATTGCGTCCTTCTCTATCTTAGGGACCACTGCTATATTACAAATTGCAGGCTCTGGATCATCAGTGTCAAGCAAATCCAAAACTTGACTTAAAGTCAGTCTGAAAGAGAGTTCATAAAAATAACACAGAATTACATATTGGGAACATAGACTCCCTGTGTTATACCACCGGTCACAATTGTAACCGTCTTCATTTATCTGCAGTTTGACAACAGAATAAAGCATGTATTCATTTAATTTCAATGTGTATATACAGGTAACCCTTTTATGGTGATATGTGCAAAAAAGTTATGAGCTTTTCAAAAAGGAACTTAGTATTCTTAACTGTCCTTTCTGAGCTTTGATGTCATCCTTCCGTTAAGATGGCAGCACCAGGAAATAAATGTGTGTGGTCACATAACCAAACAAACCAATCATGTTAGACCTGCCGTAAACTCATATAGACATCTTTCATTTTCATTATATATGAACATGTGCTTCATAATATTACTTTTTTACTTTTCAGTTTCACACTATATGCAAGAAAAAAATTGTGGTCACAATTGTGACCAGTGGGATTAAATTGGTTAAATACTTTATAATAATATTATACACCCTTAACCTTTTCTGTGCATTCAAAAATATAAAATATATTGTGTAATAGACTAAATCATTTAGGGGATTTTACATGATTAATTCAGGTACATTTCATTAAAGAAATCAAGCCTTAACTACTCAAACTACTCAAAAATGTGTAATATTGTAAATAGCACATAACATTTTTACAGTGTTGTGGGGTCCCGTTATCTGCTGAATAAGTCACAGAGTAACTTGTTCCAACCCTTGGTCCAATTCATCAAAACAATCCATTATCCAATATAAATGTTTCCTTTAATTCCCATCTTATCTAATTTAATTAAAAGTCCCTCTTTCCAAAGCATATCATAGGCCTTTTACCACATCAATGAAAACCCCTAACACCTCCTTATTCGATATTGCCTTTTTAATTTTAGATTCAAGATATTATTGAATCCATTGTATTACACCCTTTCCTAAAGCCACTCTGAAATGAGCGTAGTAAGTTTTTCCTTTCTATTACATAGTTTAATCTGGTTATTATCACTCTCTCCGTCACTTTGCATAAATTAGTCCCTGTAAAGCAGTGGTGTAGTCTAGTTTTTTGTAGTGAGTATACTCTAATATAAGCCCCCCCACCCCCCCCCCCCCACCCCGCCGCCGCCGCAGCATACTCACCCATCCCAGAGCGTCACCCCATAAGCACCACCACACTCACTAATGCATACAGTATGCATTGACATGTAATTGAGAGAATTATGAAATACTAAGTGTTATCAACATGTCAATTTATTATAAGCAACACAAGACTTTGACAGCCAATGACATTTACAGCTGGGGAGACTGGACTGATTTTCTACTGTTTAGTGTTAATCACCATCTAACTCAGTCAGTTAAGAGCTACCTTTAGCCTTAGATGTTATATGAATATGGTCCCTGAAGCACAGGTTTTATCAGTTGACAATTATCAACAATTTTTAAAAAAAAAAACATTATAGGCACAAATACAAATTTACTTTTAGAAATGGTGTTTTTGAAAAAAAAAAATATTTTAAAAAACATTTTACTGTGCAATTCCTTTCTAATTAATTTGAGTTAGACTGAACTTTTATTTTGGTGGGTTGTAGACATTTGAGTTTCTGTGTGTTTTAATAAACTATTATTATTATTATTGTTATTATTATTATTAGGCCTGAAGTATACTCTGTGCAATAGTAATATATTTCTGTTATAATTTCAAGTTATACAGAACTTTTATTTTGACAGGTAGTCGTAAAGACAACAGTTTCTGTGTGTATATGAAACGAATGAATGACGATAGTTTTATCAAATGAAATGGTGAAATTCTCATCAAGTGACTCTCATAGCAGCTCTGCGATGAAATGCACATGTATAGCTTACATCATGTCTCAATACAGTGAAACGCTGAAAACACCACGAGCGTGAGTCACGCGTGCTTCTGTGTGTGTGTGTGTGTGTGTGTGTGTGTGTGGTGGAGCACACATTGAGCGCTCATTCTCAGAGACGCGTAGAACAATTGCAGTCTCTTTTAGCTTTAATATTCATAGACACTAGTCCATATCGAGATTTTATTCATTGTACAGCAGCTACTTTAGATTTATTCATTCAAAAATAGCCAAATGCAAGTTCCATTTGTGACTGGATTCCGCGATTCGATCCGTGGCTTCGCAAACACTGACGGGGTGAATTTATGAATGAAAGTGTGAAAGTTCTGACACAAAACGAAGTTGATACGTATCCTCGCGCTTTTTTTAAGTGGGTATACGCAAATCCTTGGCCTTTTCTAGTGGGTATACGGCGTATACCTGCGTATCACGTAGACTACACCACTGCTGTAAAGTCAAAATTAAGTATGTGTTCTGAGTTTGTCACACCACAGAAAAATGTGTTATTAGCCACCCAGCCAAATTTGAATGATAAAAAAAGCCGGCAAGTACATAAAATAAGCTATCAAAATCTTGAAAAAATGAGCAGTAGTCTCTGCTCTCAAACGCTGGGGGCGTGTCCACTAGCTGTGCTGAAACCACGCCCACTCGCGGGAAAGCTGCCGTCACCGCTACAGCCGGAATGGACGCTCCTAGCAGCATTTTTTCAAAGCCATACATGTTCGAGCCTGGACTACCTACTATAATTATAACATAAGCACACAAGGCAACTTACACTCATAGGTGGGCACGCACTGCCGATGATGGCACCAGTTGTCGGCGCGACGGGAGTATGAACACCGAGGCGGGAGATAGTCAGTTTGGCCCCATTCACCAATAACAGCGGATTATCAGTGAATCCCAGTTGTCTCCGACGAAAGTTTATAAAACTATCCCGTGTAAAATGATCACTACAGAGGCGGATTTTGGCGGTGATCCTCAGCTCTCCATCAAGGTGGCTCTTCACAAAATTAATCCACCTCTTCTTGATGTGATCGTTTTTCGGAAATTTTAATAAGGACACCGATCTGTTTTGTACGTGATCGCATCCAGGTAATATGCATTTCCGTGACGAATGCATAGCTAGCTAGCAAACTATAGGCTGTAGAAACTAATAGTACTGACAGTAACTCGCGATCGGCAAACTGATGTGATTGTGCTCTATTTAGGGGAGCGGCCAGCGTCAGGGGCTCCAGTGCGTCATCAAGTAGGGGCGTGTCCAGGAGCTCAGGGGCTCCGGTGCGTCATCAGGTAGGGGCGTGTCCAGGAGCTCAGGGGCTCCAGTGCATCATCAGGTAGGGGCGTGTCCAGGAGCTCAGGGGCTCCAGTGCGTCATCAGGTAGGGGCGTGTCCAGGAGCTCAGGGGCTCCAGTGCATCATCAGGTAGGGGCGTGTCCAGGAGCTCAGGGGCTCCAGTGCGTCATCAGGTAGGGGCGTGTCCAGGAGCTCAGGGGCTCCGGTGCGTCATCGAGCCCCCGTTTTAGCCCCGCCCAAAAAATCCGGAACACAGCAATGGTGAAAAACTGTTTAACGGTCTAACTCCACAATTCAGTACTTCACAGTTCACAGTCTTTGTAATATGTTTTAGCAATACATTTCTAACTTTTATAATGTGTTTAGAATTTTTTTTTGAATTGCCTTTACAGGGACTTACAGCAATTAGTCTATAATTTGATGCTATTGCAGTGATCCTTTCCAGGCTTGGCAATTGGAATTAACACTCATATTTTAACACTTTAACACTCTTGAGTGTTAATTTAACACTCATATTTTAACACTTTAACACTCTTGAGTCTGGAGCCATTTAAACTCCCAGGAGAATTGGAATTGGCCGTAGCTCGAGGAAAAAGATATTGATGTGGGCCCCCACCACCCTCCACCGTAGATCTGAACAAACCACTAACATTATATAGTTAAAGTGTAACTCGTTCTGCAAAATGTTTACTACAGACTGAAATTATGAGATTTGAGGGGATCTGTGCTAAACCCTCTGATTTATGATTTCTGCAAAAAAAAAAAAAAAAAAAATCCCATAGACTTACATTGATGAAGTACCCATAACCAGAGATGGCAAAAGTACTCACTTCCCGTACTCAAGTAGAAGTACAGATACTTGTGTTAAAAAAGTACTGATTTAACTTATTTACTCTAGTGAAAGTAATAAAGTACAGGCTTGGAAATTTACTTACAGTATAAAAGTAAAAGTAGCCTTGTGAATGACAACCATTTTTTTTTTATGCAAAGCTACCAGGACCACACAAATGTTACTGGAGTGCAAGCTGAGAAACTTAAGTGGATTAGGAAAAAAGGTTCTTTATATGCCATTGCCTACATTTTAAATGGATGTCTGCCAATAGGCCTGAAACATCACATATATGATTATTGTGACAGAGACTGGGACTCCAGGTTAATGAGATTCTGACTGAGTAGCAAGATATGAATTAAATTGTGAATTTAATTGTGATTCTGTGAGAATTCACAGACCCAGTTTCTCATTTTTAATCTTCCCCTTAACATTTAAAGGAATCTACATGTAGATTATGTAATGATTTTTCCGCGAATTAATGCCGCTGAATCTGTCGAGTTGTCTTGTAGTGATGTGTCATATTGTATATTCTCAATCAATTGACCATTCGCAAAGATCAGTTTGCGAATGGTTCCAAACCATTCCCTTCCGTTCCCTTTAGTTACTGTTGCTATGTCCGACAAGCGACGCCGCTATCACGCCACAGAATGTTCTCACACAGTGAAAAATACATCGCGGAGCAGAGAGGACACTGACAAGGTGCTGACAGACAGGACAGACCAGGCTATTTTTTATATGAAACAAATTATCACCTTTCAAATTCAAATGAGTTCAGTGATTCAAGTCAATTTATAATTATTTCAAAACATAACCAACACCACCTGATCAACTTTTCTCTTTGTTCATCTGAGAGTTAACTCAAATACAACAGCCAAGAGCAAGAGCTCAACTAAAGCAGACACTGATCTTAAAATTTAATTTTCTCCTTCAGTGATTCTGCTTGTTAACATCAGGTGTCTTCAATAATGGTCAATCATCACTCAATGAATCACTTAATTAGCTCATTAACTTTAACACTCTTGAGTGTTAATTTAACACTCATATTTTAACACTTTAACACTCTTGAGTCTGGAGCCATTTAAAGGTGCACTAAGTAATTTTTTTACCTTAACCGAACAGCTTCGGAGTCATTGGAATAGTTATATGACTTGTTTCGGGTTGAATGGTGGTTGTCGCGCATCCCCCGAGCGCCTGTGAGCGGAAAAACCACCCTTGCAACTTTGGGCCAGCGGGTCGCGTCAGGAAGTATCGCGTGATATCAGGTCTCGCGATGTAACAAATTGCTTTACGGCACTGCACACAAAGCTAGGAAAGCTTTGTCTGAGGACGAAAGAAAGGAAACGGCAGACTGACCGAGCAAGGAGTCAGACTCGAGTAAATATCGTTCATGTTGATGGACTAGTAGACATCTTCAGATGTTATCTGTGCCTGTTCGATGTCCGACACTTTGTAACGCGTTCTGTCAGGAGGAGAAATAGGGATAGCTCACAGATGAAGTTATTACCGAGAGCCAGACAGACTCACGGAGGCGATTGGCATCTCACAACTTGCACTTTATTCCCCAGTCGAACTCGTGTAACTGTCTGTCACCCGTTCTACCATCCACATCTTTACTTGATAAACAAAAGTAGGATAAGAATGAGCATCAAACTGAAATAACCCGCATACGGGTGTTCGAGGTGCACATGATACAACACAGACTGCCGACGACAGTTCAACAGGGCGCGCGCAGCTCTTAAAGGGGCCACACCTTATTTCCACTCATTACAGCTTCCATCCTATTGAACAGGTACCGGTATAGAGGGCGGAAGGGATCAGGCCGTGAGTGCAGAGACGGCTCTGCGCGAGTGCTATTTACGACAGTAACGTTAAATACAAGTACTCCACAGCGACTCTAGGGGTCGCTGTTTGACAAAAACGGAAAGCTGCCTAGTGTGCCTTTAAACTCCCAGGAGAATTCATTTAACACTGGAGTTTTTGCAGTGTAGCCTACCTTCTTTCCTACATTTAGATTGGTGGGCAAATGCATTTTTGTCTCAGTGCATGTATTGTTTTAGTTTGACAGGGTCGACGCGAGCTTACCTTAGTAAGCCTTAGTGGAGTGTTCCTTTAACCCTTAATCGCTGTTTGGGGTCAAAATGACCCCAATGGACTTTTCCTTCATTTTTTAAAAGTGTTACCTTCATCTCAGGGGCATGAAACTCTGTGACTTTTCCTAAATAATCTATCTAAACATGCACAAAAAAACTGGGTTTGATTTGGTTGTTCTAAAGGTGTGTAAAAAAAAAAGTACCATTTAAGCTGTTTGGGGTCAAAATGACCCCACATTGAAAATGAATGGGAAAATGAAAAAAAAATGACTTTTTAAAATTTTGTTTGTCAAAAAAATAAAAGTAAATCCATTATAAATCTGACAATTTTTACAAATAAACCAAGGTCTGGTCCTAGAGCATAAATAAAAAGTAGAATGAACTTTCTATCTCATACACACACACTCACACACACACACAAACACACACATGTATGTGACTGTAACAGAGAGCATTTTTACAGAAATTGGCAAATAAAATAAACAAAACTGGCATAAATCTAAAAAAATTTACATTTAAATAAAGGTCTGGTCCTAGAGCATAAACCCAAAGTGGAACGAACTTTCTATCTCATACACACACACACAAACACACACAAACACACACGTATGTCACTGCAACAGAGAGCATTTTTATAGAAACTGGCAAATAAAATCAACTAAACTGGCATAAATCTGAAAAATGTCACATATGCAACATGGAACAAGCTTGCCCCCACCCACACCCACACACACACACACACACACACACATTACAGTCATGTCATAGTGGTGACTTGTAATGTTACTGCAAATGTATGTATAATAATTTGCAAAAGCAAGATAATTCAAAATATATCAGAAAACAACAACAAATTATAACTCTGACAAAACTACATATTTTTTATGTATTTCAAAATGTTTAAATAAATATTCACAAAATATATATCATAAAGTTGTGAGGAGAAGTTTAAGTATCAAGAAAAATGAAGTGAAAATGAATGAGTCTCTATGGCCCTCTATTGGATATATGTGGTCATTGCAATTTTTCTTTATTTATAATTTCTAAAGTTTTTCCACAAACCAGCAGATGTCAGTATTCTATCCCTAACACATAGAGCAATGTCCAAAAACTATTTAGATTTAATTAAGATCATCATTTAAGTGATTTTTTCTTTAAAAAATCTTTTTTCATGAGCCAATTTATGGCCTAGTTATGTAATTGTGCAGTAAATAGGTAAAAAACTTCAAAATTTCCACAAAAACACAGCATAAATGTATAGTTGAGAAGTAAATAAAAAAAATGATATATAGTTTTCCATTTAGAAAATGTATATTTCCTTATGCAATCGCTCTTTAAAAGTTTGGGGTCAAAATGACCCCAAACATCTTAAGTGTTATCCTTTTTTAACAGCGATTAAGGGTTAAAACATCAGTAATATATGTCTGTTTGGATTTGATTAGACAGGGGAAAATATTAAAATATGCTGTAATGTGAAACTATTAACAGTTTATGAATTTTAAAATAAGAGGATATTTGCAGTATTATTTTTATATATCATACCGCAGATATCTCTACTAATGATGCTTAAAGTTAGCATTAAATGAAAATTCATGTTTCTAAATGAATGATATTCATCTTATTGTCAGTGTGTCATACACCCATAAATAATATAATAGAGTAGAATAGAATAGAGTAGAATAGAGCAGAATAAAGTAGGATATAACAGAATAGAGTAGAATAGAGCAGAATAAAGTAGGATAGAATACAATAGAGTAGAATAGAGCAGAATAAAGTAGGATAGAACAGAATAGAGCAGAATAAAGTATGATAGAATAGAATAGTCTTTATTGTCATTATACACAGGTGCAATAAAACTCTACACAGCAAATTTACCAGTGTTAAACACTGCTCAGTGTTTATATGAGTCCAGAAATAAAGTAAATCTGGTTAGTAATAAGTGTGTCACGGAGTCACCAGATCAGCACGCTCCGCCCACTCGTTCCCTCTCGCCGGAAGTCTGATTCACCGCTCCTGCACATCATCACCGACTCACACTATAAAGAGACTGTAGTGCCTTCCATAAGTCACTTCGGACGCCTCAGGGGTTTCAATAAATTGTTCATTTTATTCCAGTATAGCATTTTGTCACTAAACTGGTAAATAAACCAAAAGTGCATGAATTGAAAAACCATATGCCTGCTGGCGTCCATGCATTTCCAACATCCAATTCCAAACTTTTCAACACCTCAAGGATTCCTCCTTTGTCTACCTCTATGCCACTAATTGGCACAGGTGTGCAATTTTAACTCCTTCTGAGCCAAGGCCTTCCAAGGCCGCAAGGTCATAATTCACCAGCAGGGGTCATTAAATTAAATTTAACATAAATGTCACAAATGGCTCTTACACACCGGCCCTCTTATTGCTACCGGCTAAATAGGTACAATAACAAAAAACAAAATATGGAGCCATATCACTGAATATCATATCACAATATACACAGTAAAGATACAAATCTGTTGAATCATCAATCATCAGAATTGTCCACACATATACAAACATGAATACATTAGTTTCATTTGAAACACGTCAATTTTCTTTGTTCATTCGTGACAATATTAATTTCAATTCAAAATAAAGTCCATCAAAGCAATCAATCAATGCTCCTTTTTAGAGTCCTTATTGCTCAGTGTATAACGTAAACAGTCCATTATGTCACAATAGGCATTGTGCATTCAAAAGTTCATTTCAGTGTGTATGTGAGTGTTTATGTGTATGTACGTATGTGCATGTTGCAAGAAATTCCTTGCTCAAATAGTCCATAGTCCATTGTGCGTGTGTAAAGATCAGTATACATGTCAATTCCTACAGGGTGAAGTAAACATTACATATACATTGGACATTCATATTCATATTCACATTTCATTTTCCAACAATAAGCAAACCTTTGTAATCGGTCTGTCTATAACACTTGTCTTTGTTTTTAAAGTCAAACTACGAACAATCCCTTTTGAATCTTTCTTTGTGTCAATAACTTTCCCCAACATCCAAGATCCCCCTAGGGGCAGTAGGGTCTGCAATTAACACAATGTCACCATTTGCATAGTTTCTTTTCTCTTTAAACCATTTTTGTCTTTCTTGTAGGTTTGGAAGATACTCTATAACCCATCTTTTCCAAAACATATCAGCTAAGTATTGTACTTGCTTCCATCTGCGTCTATTATACACGTCTGATTTCTGAAATAAGCCAGGCGGTAATGTGGGTTGTCCTTTGAGGAGTAAAAGGTGGTTGGGTGTTAAAGGTTCGAGGTCATTTGGACTATCTGAGTTTGAGGTAAGTGGGCGACTATTCATTATGGCTTCTACCTCACAGATGAAAGTGTGAAGGGATTCGTCGTCTATTATCTGATCCTTTGTTAGTGATAGAAGTATTAGTTTCACCTGTTCTATTAACCTCTCCCATACTCCTCCAAAGTGTGAAGAGGCAGGTGGGTTGTAAGTCCATTCTATGCCCTTTTGTTGCAGAGCAACTTGGAGTTTGTTGCTTTGATTCCATTCCTTTATGGCATTCTTTAGTTCACGATCAGCTGAAGTCAGGTTAGTTCCATTGTCATATCTTATTTGCCGTACTTGCCCTCGTCTGCTTATAAATCTGCGAATTGCGTTGATACATGAGTCAGTGTCAAGTGAATTGGCTATTTCTAAATGTATTGCTCGAGTTGTGAAACATGTAAAAATAACACCATATCTTTTCACTTCACTGCGTCCTCTTTTTACTATGATTGGACCAAAGAAGTCTGCTCCAACAAAGGTAAATGGTGGTAAATCTGGTGTTATTCTTTCTTTTGGCAAGTCTGCCATTTTTTGTTCTCCTAAATTTGAATGTAGGCGTCTACAGAACACACACTCAGACCGTATCTTTCTAGCAAGGGAAATTGCTGCTGGAATCCAGTACTGCTGTCGCAGTTTGGCCAACATATGGTTCCTTCCACAGTGGCCTAGTTGTTCATGAATGTGTTTCAACACCAGTTTGGACACATGATGGTGTTTTGGAAGAACCATAGGATGTTTTCGATCCTCTGGCATAGCCATTCTGCTTAATCTCCCTCCTGTACGAAGTAATCCATCTTGCAGAATAGGATCAAGCCTACGAATGTGGCTCTGGCGACTGACATGAGCGTTTTCTTTTTGCAAGGTTTCGATTTCTTCTGGAAATGCCTCCATTTGAGTAAAGCGTACAATTGCATTTTCTGCCTTTTTGACATCTTCTAAAGTAATCTGCTGTACATTCATGCATTTTTTGACTGTTTGCATTTTTCTTTCCACCAGACATTGTTTCTCTGCATTTGAGTTCTTAATGCTCATGTTGTTAAGTATTTCCTTTCTTTTCAGACTTAAAGGCAGGGTAGGTAGGATTTATTAAAAATTAAAGATCCAAATTTGTTAAAACTTTCTATATATATCAATACATAATTAAAATGTAAGAACTCTGAAAATAAGAGTATAAAAATCAAGTGACTCTAGACCGTTTAATCTGTATTAAACACAGCTCATTATTTCGATTCGGGACGAATCAAAGGATTGGCTTAGGCGACTGTCACTCTCTCGCAACCATGGCAACCACCCTTTTGCCACACAGCACCTGCCCACTTGCGCGCGACCGTTTGATTTGAGGAGTGCAAGAGGCACGGAACCTGATCACACCTCCGTCCAGTAGATGGCGGTAATGCACTATGTTTGCAAGCTGCCAATAAAATCTATCGAAGAAGAAGAAGGCGGCACTGAACCTAGGAATACCAAAACAATGGCAGAGAAAGAGCAATCTAAATTTACAGTACCGGCATATGCAGTTAGTGAAGGCAAACCAGGCAAAAAAATGCCCCTTCCCCTCCGCTTGTCTCAGGTAAATAATGCGTCCTCTAGCTCAGCGGTCGGAGTCGCGCGTTCATGTGTTTTGGGGGCGTGGCTTTGGAAGAAGCACAGAAATGAGGGGGTGGAGTGAATGGAAATAATGAGATGTCTTTAAAACAGTCGTGAGAGGTCTACAGACACTCGATTTTGATACTTTCTTTTTCAGAGTACTTACATTTTAATTATGTATTGATATGTACATAAAGTTTAAACAAATTTGAAAAATAAAATTTTTAGACCATTTCTACCTACCCTGCCTTTAATTGCAAGAGAACGTCTTTTAACTTAAGTAGCCATGCTACTGCTCTGGTTAGATTGTTCCAATTTGAGTGATAGTGTATGAATGTGTGAGTAGGATTTTGTTCTTCCTTTACAATTAAGTTCATGATGAGAACATCCTTCTTCACTTCCACATCATCATCATCATCATCATCATCTTCTTCTTCATGTGTTTGTATGGAAATGTCAGAATTTGTCCATTCAGATTCCTCACATTTGAGAAATTCTGGACCATTCAGCCAAACCTTTGAATTCAGAAGAGCACTGGCCCTGAGACCACGAGATGCACAATCTGCTGGATTTTGTTTAGTGTTTATGTATCTCCATTGTTTTACCTTGCTCATTTCTCTGATCGTGTTTACTCTATTAGCTACGAATGTTTTAAATCTTTTGTTCTCATTTTGAATGTACTTCAATGTTGATGTACTATCTGTCCAGAAAATGGAGTTCTCAAGAGCAAGTTGTAACTCTGCTTTGATCAGTCTATCCATTCGTACTGCCAGTACTGCTGCAGTGAGTTCCATTCTTGGCATTGTAGTTTGTTTCAGTGGTGCAACTCGTGATTTCCCCATTATAAATGAGGTGTGCACTTCATGTTCTGAATTTGTGAAACGAAGGTACGTGACACAGCCATAACCACTTTCAGACGCATCACTAAAGTGGTGTAGTTGTGCAGATGTTATCCGATCAAAGCCTTTTGGCTTGAGACATCTGTTGACTCTGAGCTCTCCAATGCAATTTAGACCTGCCATCCATTCATGCCACAGCTGTATGTAGTGGTCTGGTAGGGCTTTGTCCCAGGCATAATTCAGCTTGCAAAGATCTCGCAGAATGTTTTTAGCAGTAAGGACGAATGGAGAGATGAAGCCAAAAGGATCGTATACTGAGGATACGATGGACAGTATTCCCCTTCGAGTACATGGCTGATGTTTCAGGCTCACTGCAAAAGTCAGTTTGTCTCTTTCTATGTGCCATTGTATGCCAAGAGTTCTTTCTGTAGGAAGATCACTGGATTCCAAGTTAAGGTCTTTGACCTCCTTTGCTCTGGCTGCTTGTGGGATGGACATTAGGACTGTTCTGCTGTTACTTATCCATTTGTGCAAACGAAAGCCTCCCATTGAGCAAGCTCTTTCAAGCTCTTTGCACAACATCACAGCATCAGCTTCAGTGGCCACCAATTTCAAGCAATCATCTACATAAAAATTTTGCTTAATTGTTTCCACTGTTTCAGGCAAAAGGAGATCTTTGAAATCTTCGGCAGTTTGTCTGAGGGCGAAACTTGCACAACTTGGTGAAGACGTTGCCCCAAATAAGTGCACTGTCATTCTGTGTTCTTTCAGTGATTGACCTGTGTCACCATTTGGCCACCATAGAAAGCGCAAAAAGTCCACGTGCTTCTCCATAATTCTCACCTGGTGAAACATGCTTTCCACGTCTGCCATAAGGGCAATTGGCTCCTGGCGGAAGCGCAACAGGACACCTACCAAGTTGCTGGTGAGATTTGGACCTTGCATCAATTTGCTATTCAAGGATATCCCCTGGAAGGATGCAGAGCAATCGAATACAACTCTCAGGGAGCCCTTCTTTGGATGGTGCACTCCATGATGTGGAATGTACCACACCTTTCCTCTTTGTGTTTCCAGTTCATCAGATGGCACAGATTCTGCGTGACCCTTTTCAAGCATTCCTTCTAGAAATGCAGTATATTCTCTATGATATTGTTTATTCTTTTCGAATTTTCTTTTCAGAGACATAACACGTTGCTGTGCCTGTTGGTAGTTGTTTGGCATTATTACTTCATTTTCTTTAAAAGGTAACGGTAAGTAATAATGACCATTTCTTAGCCTGACGTCGTCATACTCAGATTCTAGTCAGAATGTGAGTCTGATACTTCTCCATAGAGATTTG
The DNA here is from genome assembly GCF_951802725.1 of Rutilus rutilus. Lineage (NCBI taxonomy): Eukaryota > Metazoa > Chordata > Actinopteri > Cypriniformes > Leuciscidae > Rutilus > Rutilus rutilus. The sequence goes on from NC_140209.1 coordinate 20,439,036, forward strand.
ATTATGGGGCGTGTCTCAACCGAACCAGGAAAAAAAAAAACTCTGCACTCAATTGGATAGACCTACAACCAATCAGAGCAACGGAGTAAATGACGCATGTTCTTCATTCATATTTTCAACCAACAAAATGTCGCGGCTCTCTGTTCCTCTTTTAAAATGAATGCGCTGTCGATATCTTCTATAACAGACGCGATGGCGGAATCTACACATGATGTTTCATAAACAAAGTTCGGGAGGAGCACGTACAAATAATCAATCCAATATCAACTTGTCATCAAACAATACCATGTCTAACGTTACCCTATCTATCAGCATGAGGAAGCATATTCACTCTGTAAACTTACCTAACACTCCTTGACAGTTTTTCAGCATCCCTCCACCACCCCGAATCCTCACTCTTGTCTTCTTGTTCTCTCACAACCAGGAACACGGGGGAGCATGGCTACCGAGCCCACAGCCCTCTCCTCGGACAGCACGTCATATACGCATTTATTCTATCGACTTATTTGTGTGAAATCTTATATACGCATTTATTCTATCTGACTTATTTGTAAATGTGAACTCGTGAAATCTCAATTCTCCTCCAGCAGCAGTCGTCTTTGTTGTAAACTAATTCAAATCAAGCGCTCTTTGGTGACGTGGATGATTACGTTACCGTTGCTCATCTGTCCATCATCGTATAAAGCCCGCCCTGACAATTTGATTGGTCCGAACAATTTTTGTTCGGGCATAATAGCTCCTCAACGGAGCGAGTCCAGACCGAACTTCCCGACCAAAAAATGTTGTGGGCGGGGTTCGGGCTGGCACCCAGGCTAACCATTTCTCAGTTCCTTTGAACTTTCCATCATAGACATGAACCATTTGTCTTCGACTGACATCTCTGATTTCTCCTCAGCTGCCAGTTCTGGAAAATCTTGATGATACTGTTTAATCAACAAGTCATTCAAATCTGCTACAGATATGCGGTTAACTACAGTACATGAGTGGCTTCCTTGCGTTTGACATGTTGTTTCTTGCATGAGCCCATTGACGACCCATCCTAAGGGTGTTCTAACAGCATATGGCCCATTACCTCTACTGTTTATTACCTTCCAAGGCTCCATAAGCTTTGCAGCATTTGTGCCTACTAATAACTCAATGTCAGCATCCAATTGTGGAATCTTCACCTCACGTAAGTATTTCCATTTATCTATTGATTCTTGTACAGGTATGTGTCGTTTTGAAACTGGTAATTTTGTTTGAGTATAGACTTCTGGGAGTTTATGATACAGATGGCCTTCCATACTGCTGACTTCAAGACCAGAGACTATACTGCTGTGAACATTTTTTTCCTGTCCCATTGGCCCTCATTTATCAAAAGTGCGTACACCAAATTTCCAGCGTACACCTGGCGTACACCCAAAACCACGGTGACTTTGAGATTTATCAATATGGACGTTGGCGTACGGCACGCTCAAATCCTACGCCAGCTCAGGAGGTGGTGTACGCACGTTTCGAGTGCGGGAATGCGCAGAAAAACAATTTCTAAAACCACACAACGCACTGACAAACTAAAATATATGATATATTATGACCCACTGTAAAAAACAACAACAACAACATAGTAATTATAAACTTAAGTGTTTATTTTTGTGCAACATGGACTTCAATGTTTAATTTGTGTGACTTTACCAAAGCATTTGAATTGTAGGCATATGTATTCCTTAAGTTGCGAGCCTGTGCGCTTTACCTGACGTTTCAAGCCTTGTTTATACTTTCGCCTGGCTCCGCAGCGCTAGTCTCCGCAGACTGCGCGTGCAGCTCCCCAAAAGGACGAGGCGTTTATATTCGACGCGCTCGCCGTTGTACTATTCTTTGAAACGATGGTTAGGCCAGGGTTAGGCCCGGCAGGTGTGCACGGGGTTTAGTAATGAAAGGCTTTCAATGACCAAAAAAAAACAAAATTCAGACTGACAAAATAATAAAAATGACATTCTTCTTCTTTTAAATAATAATAATAATAATAACGACATTCTTCTTCTAAATAACAATAAGCGTCATTAATAATAAAAATCTAGAAATCAATTTTGTTTCTTTCCACTTCCCTGGTTTCGCTTTCTCTTTCTCAAAGAAGTTTCTCTTCTTTGCCGTCTTCCGTGTGTCCATGGCGTAAAATGAGGGCGTGGGGGGAGCGGAAACTTGAATATATAGGGGCGTGTTATTCTAATGACGCTCGTTTTCAGCCGCGGCATTTATCAAGGGCAGGTATTGCGTACACCTGGATTTCAAAGGTACGCACAGCTTCATAAATCAGGCGATGAGAGGAGTGTAAGCATAATCTTACGCCAATATATACGCCCGTTTCTACGCAAGAATGATAAATGAGGGCCATTGTGCACAAGAGTATTGTGGTATTTTTACCGGTGATGTTTAACTTTCTTTTCAATGAATCTGTGCAAAATGTAGCTGAGCTACCGGGATCCAAGAATGCATGAGTATTTATGACTTTATCTGAATTTGAGACTTTTACTTTTACTGGCACGATAGCAAGAGTGCATTGTTTTGATTGACTGACCCCCATTAGGTCATCATCTTCTACAGAAACCATAGCACTACTCAGTGGTTTGTTTCCAGTAAAGTCATCTTTAATTCCATCTTTTTCCTTGCCAGTGTGAATGTGAAGGATGGTTGGATGAGACAGAAAACATGTTTCACATTTCATTCTGTTTTTGCAGGTTTTGCCAACATGTCCCTTTGTTAAACATCCAAAACACATCCCATTTAATTTCAGAAATTCTATTTTCTCACTATTTGGTTTAGACTTAAACTTTTCACAATTTTCAAATGTGTGATTTCTTTCACAAAATAAGCAAGGCCTTTCGAGAGCACACTTATTTGCATTCAGTTTGTGTCTATATTGTGACTCGTTCTTTTTTATTTCAGGTGACTGAGTAACTGTAGTGGCAAAGCTGGTCCTCCCACTATGTTTGGTGAACGTTTTTTGTGGTTTAGGTCTTGACGTTACTTTGCTCTCTGTTGAGTTGAGTATGTCACCGAAAATTGGATCAAGCATTGCTCTGGACTGTCTTTCAATAAAGTCTATCAAGTCCTTGTATGTTGCTCTGTGTTTGTTATCTTGCATGCTACACACATTTGCTCGCCATTTATCTCGCAGCCTAAACGGTAGTTTAGACACGATGAGTCTTAAGTTGGTGGAACTTTCAAGCTCTTTTAGGCCATCAACGTCTTGCATTGTATTGTAGCAGCCATGTAAAAAGAGAGCATATGATCGCAACCCATTGCCATCCTCTGGTTTGATGGTTGGCCAGTTCAAGGCTTTATTCATGTAAGCAGATGCTATTTTATAGCTGTTTCCAAAATTGTATTCTAGTTGTTTTTTAACTTCTTTATACGCAATGGAGGAATCCATATGCATAAAGCTACTGACAAGGTTTCTGGGTTGGTCTCTTGTATACTGTTGTAAGTAGTATAGCCGGTCATCCATATTAGTAGTTTTATTCTCAATACATTGCTCAAATGCTTTAATGAACGTCCTATATTGAAGAGCATCACCATTAAATATAGGAATTTCTCTTTCTGGCAGAAGAGAGAGTGTTTGTTGTTTCACTAACATTTCAGTTTGTCTCTTTAATACATCAGTGACGTTTGTATTATTGCCATTTGGGTGAATCTCACTTCCTATTGGTACTGAGACGCTCTGATTTGCATTTTGTTGCGCACCTACAGTTTGCCTAGGGTCAGTTCGTGGAACTGATCCTTCTCTCTGGGATCTCACTGGCCTTTGTACTGTTGAATCATATTCCGTTGGTGTACCGTATTTGTATACGCCCGACACTGAACGTTGTTTTTCAGCTTCTCTGAATACTCTAACCTTTGCCTCTGCAGCAGCAAGTTCGGAATCTATGGCCATTTTTTCTCTTCGTGCTTTTAATTTTGCAATAATTTTTGCTTCTTCGATATCAAGATCAATTTTGTCATTCAAAGCCTGCGCCTTTGCTCTAATAGCCGCGCATTCTGCTTCGGCCTTTAAATGAATGAAAGATTCTCGTGACGCGCAACTGAGAGCGCTTGTTGCTTTACAGCTATGCGTGACACTGTGCGCTACTTGAGATGCGCTATCTTGGGACTTAACAGTGCCAATATCGTCCCGCTCCTCTTCTTTCTCATCTTGATTAACCTCGAGCCAGTTCGTAACACCTTCTAAGAAACTTTTGAAAAGGTGATATTTAGGTTGGTACCAGTCTAAGTTATCAGCCTCCTTTTCGTATGCATCTTTCGTCAATTTTTGTACAGTTGCTTGTAAACTAATAAACTCAGCGAAAAATCCATCAAACGAGTTAACTTGTTTCCTAACAGTTTCTTTGTCCTGTCCAGCTTCAATAAGACTATTAATTTCATTTCGTTTGCGTGTTAAAACACCAAGCTTCCCCCTACGTGTTGCAATTAACTTAAACAGTTCTTTTTCTTCATACAAATCCTGCTCTTCAGGCTCTTCGTCAGACATTTTTTCAAAGATTAACTTAAAGTTCAACACATAAGTGAGAAAACAAACGCAAGTGAAAGGTTCAGTTTGTGGTGTAAGCACGGCGGCTCACATTCAAAGTCATTTTATGAGCGCAGCGGCTCGCTTCAATTCAGCGTTTTACTCACAAACGTCCAAGGAGATAAAGGTTAAATCCTCCCATATTTCCAGCGGGAAACGTGTATAATCCACATACTTTAAAGAATGCAGCTCCCAATCTTCCAAGTATTCTTAGGATAAATCCGCAAATCAAACTTTCCAAACGCAGGTGACTTTCAAATGTTCCAATGCAGCAGGTTTCACTTTCCAATAGCAGGGTTTTTCAACTATGTAGTGCCTTCCATAAGTCACTTCGGACGCCTCAGGGGTTTCAATAAATTGTTCATTTTATTCCAGTATAGCATTTTGTCACTAAACTGGTAAATAAACCAAAAGTGCATAAATTGAAAAACCATATGCCTGCTGGCGTCCATGCATTTCCAACATCCAATTCCAAACTTTTCAACACCTCAAGGATTCCTCCTTTGTCTACCTCTATGCCACTAATTGGCACAGGTGTGCAATTTTAACTCCTTCTGAGCCAAGGCCTTCCAAGGCCGCAAGGTCATAATTCTGCCGTGCAAAGGCAAAAGACCTTAACTTCAATTTTGGTCAAAATGAGTTATTGCCATTTTTGGAACAATGGACATCAGTTTTATCATGTGGAAAAATATCTTGAGTCAATTTTGTTCTTTTCTGCTAAAAATAAGATGTTGTTTTTGTCATAACTTCCAAAAGCAGAGGTAAAGCAAAGGCAGAAGCCCTTAACATCAGTTACGGTCTTTTAGCTTGGTTCCGCTGCACTCTAGAATGCTGGAATCAAGTTACAGTTGGAGTTAAGGCACTCTGCCTTTGTTTTACCAACGTTAAAATTGTGCCGCGCTGAAGTTACGGTGTAACGTTAATGCCTATATGTAATTGAAGCACTTTTGCCACAACCATTAAATAAATAAAGTGAAAATAAAATTGTTGCAGTGGTTGTTTTTAACTTTATCTAACATTAATAATGGCCTATCCTCGCGGGAAAATGATAGTGGAGATGGTTTTGAAACGCAAACACCAAGATCAAGGTAAGGATGATATGGATAACTTACATGAAGAATTTTTTTTTTTAGATATGCAATTTACTTCAGATTTTGTGAAATTCAGCTGGGATACTGGTAGCCTAGTTAGCTAGCTAGCGATGCAAACTTGGGCTAAGATAGGCTAATATTGACACACAAAACACAACTATTCCTGATCCAAAAATAGCCTAATGTTAATAGATGGTGTGTCAGCTGTAAGACACCATAAATCAAAGCTTGGATACTATCCAGCCAATCTGACAGTCCATGCACTCACTGACAGAAAACAACGCGAGTGGGTTGGGGACGCCTCACGAAGTAACTTAAGGGGAGGAGAAAACATTACCACGCAAACAAACGAACCCAGCAGATATAACTTAGATTGCAGCTTACCTTTTTTTTAACATGGTCAAACTCAAAATCCATGGAAAACGACATCCACTGAGAAGACAATCCATCATGTGTTTTAATCCATCATGTGCCGCGGCTGGCTAACCTAATCTATCAAAGTGCAAGTTGTTCGGAGGTTTACATTTTAAGTGTCGCTGTGCGTAGGCTATTACTAGGCAGACGTCCGGTTAAACAGTTAAAATACTGTTTTTTGGGCCGGTAAGCATATACTTTAAATTTACTGGCGCTTATCTTTGCACACACAACATATGAAACCGGCTAATCAGCGCGTTCCTCAATCCGCAACGGTAAGCAGAGAGCACGTCAGAGAACAGAGGCCTCTGTGTGTGTGTGTGTGTGTGTGTCAAATTAAAATCTTTCAAATGTAAGAAATATTTGTGAAAGGTTACTTTAACTTCTTAAAGTGTTATTTTACTTAAATTAAGAACACCGATAAAGTTTTAAAACGATCCAGTACAGGTAGCCTTCTCATTATTTTTTATTTTGTAATATTCTATTGATGTAATATTAAGCCTTCTAAACAGAACTCACTAAATGTTGTTTTAAGACTATCATTGTTATCATAGAAATGTTTTTATAGAGTGATAAAAGTCAAAATGGTCAATAAATTAGAAGTTAAGGTACTTTGCCTTTGTATGAGCCATTATTGTTTTGCAGATAATGCAAAGGCAGAATGCAGTAACTTCCGAATAAGGGTCAAAGGTCAAGTTTGAGCTCTTTTTTTTTTATGTAGATAAATATATTCATTATGACAACTACTTGGCAAATTTTCAGTGTCCTACCTATCATACAATTGGCTGGACAACAAAAAAACTTTAAAGTCATTTTTCTCAGTTTCACACTCTGGTGAGTTAAGGTCTTTTGCCTTTGTAGGGCAGAATTCACCAGCAGGGGTCATTAAATTAAATTTAACATAAATGTCACAAATGGCTCTTACAGAGACACTTCCCTAATGACGGCAAAATGAGGCTTCCTGAACCACTGAGACCTCGCAGCCCGTTGCTTCACTCAAAGGGTCATTACTCGAAGCTTCATTCAGCATTGCTCACTAGTGACACCTAGCGACTGTGCAAAGAAACAGCAGACTAATAAATCAATACTGAACCAATGACCTGAGCAGACATTTGTCCATTGCCTGGGTGTAAAATAAAATGTTTCTTTCTATGTCTGAATTTACTTGTGCAGAGACAACACTGTCACACACAGTTCATTAATTATTCATAAATTGTTTGGATAGTGACAGTATGAACAACAAAAGTGAGACTGTGTTGAGTGCAGTGCTTATGGTTGAGGGAGTGTAATAAAGCAAACTGCAACAGAAAAGTGTGGGGTGGGAAAGGTTAAGAATTGTTTCTGGGTTGTTTAGTGCATTGAACTGTAACTAGTTTTAGTGCAGTGTTGTGCTTATGGGACTGGGGATATAGAGGAGCAAACTGCAACACTGCAGGTGAAGGAAGGATTACAAATGATTTTTATTGAGGAACAGAATTGTTTCAAGTGTGTTGTGGTTTAGACGATTCCTCTCCAGCCTTGGAAAAGATCCTTTCGCATGGAACAGAGGATGCAGGGGAACATAAAAACGCCAGTGCCGATATAAATGAGGATACTGATGCCTATGTTGAGCCCAATATACTTTAGTGGATCCTCAGATCTTGTGAAACTCACTTCTGATAAATAACTTCTGAAGAAGCTGGAAGCTGAGCTGGGGGTGTGTTGGTGGAAGCAGAATGGAGACCAGAACTTCTGATTACAGAAGCGCATTCAGATTTTAATCTTGATACCGCTTCTTGCAGTTTCCCTTGACTTAAGAATCCCAGTTTTTTTAATCTGGGATCCAATAACGTGGGTATGGTCATCATACTTAAATGTTCCGCATGTTCCCTGACCCTCCGTACAAGGCTGTCACTCAGCGGATGTTAAGTTTGAATTGAGGCCTTCTAGCTTGCTCGTTACAGCGTGATTAAGCATCTTCATCAGAGGTATCACTTTAGAGGCAGACACCCTTTTCTCTCCCGAAAGCTCTACTGTATCCTGGCGGAAAGGGGCAAGAACATCTAAAGCATCCTGGACTGCCTCATACTCCAGGGCTGTAGGATGGGGTGACGTCAGTCTTTAGAGAGGCCAGGGCTGCCCCCACTGGCTCTCTCAGCTGACAGAGACGTTCCAGCATGTTACAAGTGCTGTTCCAGCGAGTGTCCACTTCACTTATCATTTTCAGAGATTATCTTGTGCGCAGCTTGTCAGTGGAGTGCGGCTGATTGGTAGTAAATACTGCCCCATTTGAACACCAGAGGGCGCTCTCATGCAAACACGATAAATATGCCCCACCGCAGAAGTACAATAATGCGCATCATTCCAGGAAATCCCTATCGCTGTAGCTGAATAAACAGAAGATTGAAACGCTTTGATTAAACATGACTTATAAATACACGGCTGCCTTATTCTGTGTAAGAAGGCACATCATCTCACAGAAGGAGTAAATGCATGTTATTAAATGTTGTCTGTTGTTGGACAAGGTTCATAAATGCTTCTCATGTTTTGGAAAGATGTTTGACACGTGTTGTTTTTTCAAATGCACGTTATAAGTGACTCAAACGCACAGTGCTTTCAGATGGAGCAGCGTTTACAGAGCCGTACATCAATGACAAGCTGCGCATAAAAAATAAATCGCAGCCTTTGCGATTTTAAAATCGTGATAAGCCATCTCGATTTAAGTGCGATTACATGCAAAGTGCGATTAATCGTTCAGCCCTACGGTAATCACACATGGAGCTGTAATCTTAAAAGAGAGAACACCAACTTCAAGAAACAAAAACAAAAACTAGCGGACACTCAAGGAGGACTGACCGGCCACTGGCGTGAGCCCACTCTACAGGGTGGGCCATTTATATGGATACACCGTAATAACATGGGAATGGTTGGTGATATTAAAGTCCTGTTTGTGGCACATTAGTATATGTGAGGGGGCAAACTCCCCAAGATGGGTGGTGACCATGGTGGCCATTTAGAAGCCACAAACAGAACTTTAATATCACCAACCATTCCCATGTTATTACGGTGTATCCATATAAATGGCCCACCCTGTATTTCCCCTGTAAAATTCACCAGAAAAACGTGCAAGAAAAGATGTGCACACCACAGTGTACATGCAGCACCAACGGAGGGTCTCCACCAAAGGGACCCCACCCGCGCTCCAACCAGCACCCCTCAGTGATCTGCTAAAACAACAAAACAAGAATAAAACAAATTAGTTGATTCTTATATCAGAAAAACAAAACATCTCACATTGAAGCAGTGTATCGGAGCTTGATTCATTTTGCCATAACCATGTGATCTGTGATGTCCGAAGCTTCGTTTCCACACACAGTCACGTGACTGCTTCATATTTAGATTCAAAAATGCAGGTTTCGAGTGTCATGCCCTTCGGTAGTAGTAAATAAAAAAAGAAATAGACTTTGCCCTCACACTGTTGAACAAGTCCTGTTCCTTAATAAAAATCTTTAATTTATTAAATTACCCACAAAATAAAATGTCAGCTCCCCAGTTCACAAGCACTTCACCATTCCACATTAATTTTCTTTTATTTTGATATGCCTACATGAGCCTTGCCTATGAACTCGTAGGATTAGGACTGAGGCTAAAGTTTATGTGAATAAGGCTGCATTTGTTGATCAAAGCAGATTCAAGAACTGTTTCTGTACAAGTTAATTAGTCCCATTTATTATGATTTTTTTCATAAATTCATTCATACAGTTGTTTGTTCATACATTGTGTAAGAACTACATCAACACTAACACATGAATTATGAGGATTAATTGTATTGCTTTGTGGTTTACAGAGCACAAAGAGATTTATTAAATGAAAAAAAAAAAAATGGATGGGTCTTCTGGGACAGAAAGGCAGCTTTTCCACCTTTTGACCACAAGATGTCGTTAGTGTGCAACGTGTTGAAAAGCTTCGAGTAATGAACCATTTTACCATACATTCAATAGATAAGAGTGTGTGTGCGAAATATAGTGGCGGATCTGATCTATTTTCTCAGGGCTGGAGAGAGTAAAGCAGAACATTATAATCCATGTGTAGAAACTCTTCCTGAAGACATTTAATATCTGCTTTACAGACGCTCATGAAGTGTGTGCAAATACTTTCTGTTTAAAGGGATACTCCACTTTTTTCGGAAATATGCTCATTTTACATCTCCCCCAGAGTTAAACAGTTGAGTTTTACCGTTTTAGAATCCATTCAGCCGAACTCCGGGTCTGACGGTACCACTTTTAGCATAGCTTAGCATAGATCATTGATTCTGATGAGTCCAGTAGCATTTCTTTCAAAATGACCAAAGAGTTTCAATATTTTTCCTATTTAAACCTTGACTCTTCTGTAGTTAAACCGTGTTCTAAGATCGACGGAAAATGAAAAGTTGCGATTTTCTAAGCCTATATGACTAGGAACTACTCTCATTCCGGCGTAATAATCAAGGAACTGTGCGGCTGTACCATGGGTGCAGCAGGCGTAATGATATGACGCAGCGCCTGAAAATAGGTCTAATAGGTTAGACAAACTTAGTCCCAGTCACGTTGGAAGAAGTTACCGAGCTGGGGACTATTTTCAGGCGCTGCGTCATATCATTACGCCTGCTGCACCCATGGTACAGCCACACAGTTCCTTGATTATTACGCCGGAATGAGAGTAGTTCCTAGCCATATAGGCTTAGAAAATCGCAACTTTTCATTTTCCGTCGATCTTAGTACACGGTTTAACTACAGAAGAGTCAAGTTTTAAATAGGAAAAATATTGAAACTCTTTGGTCATTTTGAAAGAAATGCTACTGGACTCATCAGAATCAATGATCTGTGCTAAGCTATGCTAAAAGTGGTACCGTCAGACCCGGAGTTCGGCTGAATGGATTCTAAAACGGTAAAACTCATCTGTTTAACTCTGGGGGAGTTGTAAAATGAGCTTATTTCTGAAAAAAGTGCAGTATCCCTTTAACCAAACTGGAGCTGATGTTTATCATTTCAAAATACCTTAAAACTGTTTTAGAATTCATTTTCTACAAGTTAGTCATGGATAGTGGAAACCTTTTCAGTAACAAAACAATTCTTTCACTAATAATGTAATAATCGTATTTCTAGATTTTAACGGCATGCGGGTAACTGCTAAAATAATGAAGTGAGACTAACAGTAATTCTCATTGTTCAGAGCAGATGTGTGTTGTGACAGTGTGATTCACTCATTTGATGAGATCAGAGGAAGTTGATAACCACAGGAGGAGATGATGATGTTTAAAGGAGGAGCTGTAACTATATATAATGAAGAGAAAGAGCTGTAACTATATATAATGAAGAGAAAGACTGACAGAAACACAAAATGGCTGATAAGTGTGATCTGTGTCTGCTGGGACTGATCATTCTCTCTTCACTTCTCACAGGTAAAGAAATCTGTATTTTCTCTAAAGACATTGTAGGATTGTCCAAGATATCGTCACCTTCCTAAAATAATTGCCTAAGTCATTTTTTTGCATAAGTCATCTTCTCATGATGCTGGCCACCTCTGGTAAAATCGCCCACATCCTCAGTTGAACAGATCATGCATTTCTACCCCTGTAGTATAATGGCCTATGTCAAGAGTGTGACTTAGGCTGTTTTATTTTGCCTAAGTCAAAAGACAATGAGACTTAGGCAATTTTACAAGCTTTTCAAGATGGCAGTTACATCAAGAAGAACGAAAATCTACTCGGCCTCTGAAGTTAGGTTCAGTTTTTTGTGTTTTCTGAGAAAAATGAAAAAATGACTTGGCCAATTATTTTAGGTGACGATATTTGAAATGAACAAAGACGTTTGCTTTACTGTTTTCCACCCCCTCTTTCTACCACAATGACCATCTGTAGTTCCTAAAGGCACAGAGGGGCTGATAGTGATCACTGTAGGCCAAGATGTTTTGGGGGTCGATGAATTGCCACACATTAATGTGTGCTAACTATTTTTGATTTGGTATTGACTTGATATATAATAGAATGGGGTGGCAGTTCATGTAGATTGTCTACAAACCGAAAGGTTGGTGGTTCAATCCCCGGTTCCACCTGACCAAGTGTCGAGGTGTCCATGAGCAAGACACCTAACCCCAGCTGCTCCTGACGAGCTGGATGGCGCCTTGCATGGCTGACACCGGCATCGATGGGTGAATGTGAGTGTAGCTCTCTTCACAACACAGACACAGGTCGGTTCTTTGAAACGGGCGTTTATTGCTGTGGGCACGTCTGATCTCTCTGATACATCAACGCTTTGTTCACGCCGTGAGAACTACATTTATAAGTGAACACAGTACAAATATATCAGTGCATTATACAGTATAGCTTTAACAAATGAAAATACAAACAACATCTAGCTTAATAAAGACGATGTGAAAAAATACCTCGTTGGCCACTTGTCGTGAAAAGAGGTTATTAAATCCTTTAAAGTCTCTTGAAAGTCCATTTGACTGTCTGCATTGACTTCAGACATCGACATTTGCAACTTTTAATGCAGTTTAACAAAGTCTCGTAGTCATCTCCGCTGGAACCATAGACAGTATATAAACTGGACACAGCGACCCCATTGGATTCAACTGAGACAAGTGAAGTCAATTAGAGGCACTAACTTCCTGATGGTCGAGCGTACTGCGCAGACTCAAACTGAGCTTGACGACGTAGATGTGACGTGAGCAACCCGTCTGTCTTCTAGTAGCTGTGCCAAGAGAAATTTGAATCATTCCCTTCCGAAACTTGCAGAGACGGAGAGTGTGAGTAGGAGGTGTCCATGAGCTGGAGCAGGAGTAACTTTTGCTAAGTATTCTGATTCATTATTTTGTCATTTTGCCTCCATGTCCCCCCGATTGCCCGCGAGCTTCTCCTCCTGTCCATACGGTAATTCTCTACTGTGCGACAGAGAGTCGCGTGGTTATGACGCAATCGTTAGCCTACTTTTACAAAAACTGCTTCTACAGGGCCATAATGTAATATACAAGGTAATGGAGCCTTTCATACATTTTCGTGTTTCTTTAGAAATAAATAATGGACAAATGGAGTCTTTAAACGCCTCAGATGTAAAGTTATTCGCTGTCAAAGTGACGCCAAAATGATGTGATTCATATCCAAAATCTTGATGTCTGTGTGTGACTATTTGATACATTCGCTCAAAACATCATGTGCACATTATTTTTATCCACCTTCAAATAAGTGATCATTTTAATGCTTTTGGCACCAATATTGCAGTTTAACAAGGATGGTGGTTATTAATCCCAAATATAAATACAAAACTTTAAACAATATTAGATGCCCATTTTGTGATGATTATGTCATCATCAACATTGAGCTGATAACACTCAAACTTTTTCTAGGCATCCTCTGCCACAACAATTGTGTTACACAAACACACTGTTACAGCAACCAAAGGAAAGTTAAAGTATAAAGAAAGGGGACCAAGAGCCCAACTAAAGCAAACACTGATCACCACAATGGTGACACTTCAAATTAAACAAATATCAACATCTAAACCTCTGTTAATTCTCACTAAGATCATCTGACAGAAATAGTCAAAGTAATTATGTCTAAATGAGACCATAAATGATGTTGAAATATGTCCACAATGGCCACATCTGAACTAGTTTTAACATTGTACGAAGGTTCGATGAACGTCTATATCGGACGTGCAGAACACGTCAAAAAAAGACGTCATAACAACTTTCATTCTAGACCCTCAGTGGACGTCTTTTCAACGTCCGATTTTTGTGACAAAGACGTTGAAAAGACGTCTTTCGGACATCATTTTGCTTAGTGGGAAGGGTATTCTGGGGCCTGAAGAAGTTTTGATATGCCCTGACATTTGTGCTTTTTTCAGTTGCTTAAACACATAATAATAGCTAAAGTCTGATTTCACTGTAGTCAACCCAAACTGGGCTACAGTAATATGTGAACAACATGTACATAAAAATTTGTAGTATTGAGAAAATCACGTTTATGTATGTTTTTTTTTTTAACTAAAATTTAAGTCACTGAAATAAGACCATATAACACAGTAAACATTTGTTCACAAGGCTTTTTAAAAGGCTTTATTTATTTTTCTTCAAAACAATGTGAAAACCATCCTGATCACTCATACAAAACAATGTAGTCATTTAACTTTTGTAAGACACCTAATGTCAGAATGGCTGTATGCGGGGAGGCGTGAAACATCATGAATAATGCTGTGATTCACACCTGAAGAGACAAAGACCCTACCCTGATTATCAATGAAGAATGAGGGAACTATAGAGAATGAATGTGAGGAGACTTAATGATTGAATGTATTGTTTGTAGCTTATTCACAAAATCAAGTTTAAGTTAAAAGAAGTAATCGGACTGTACATTTTCTTTACACAAAGACTTTACTTAAAATTTTAGACCTACACTTCCTTTCAAAAGTTTTAGATCTGAACTTTTTTTTTAAAGAAGTATCTTCTGTTCACCAAGGCTACATTTATTTGATCCAAAATAACTCAAAAACTGTTTATTTTTAAAATTTTAAAATTCTAAATACATTCTATTCTATTTAAATATATTTTAAAATGCAATTTTAAAATTGTTTAATTCATTGTTTAGTGAAATTGTGCCGTGAGCTCCTCCGACGTGGGCAATGGGTATCTGTCTGGGATGACAGCTTTATTTACAACTTTATTTTACAGCTTTATTTATTTGTGGTTTTCTTTCTTACCACAACCAAATTTGAAATCCGTGGTGAAGCATCAACCAGCTCAATGATACCGGCATCCAGCCGCCGCTGCAGCTCGACAGACACTCCATCCCTTCAGGGCCAGTGGAATACGGCGCAGTGGCTGGACGGCTGGCGTCACTGAGGAGTCAATGAGGGGTTGATGGGCAAAAGCAGACAGACAGCCCAGCCCTTCAAACAGTGATGACCACTTCTGATGCGGTCCGGCAGCGTCAGTCATAATGGCAGCCCCCCCTGTGTCAATGAGTGAAAATCCCAATGCCATGAACAGATCCAGCCCCATTAAATTCACCCCTTGTCGGGCCATATTGAAGACAAAGGAGGGCAAGACCCTAGTGCCATAGCTAACAGTCACTGTGATGGACCTCAACAAGTAAATTTTTGAGTTACCATACCCATGTAGGACAGCAGTGGGCGTGGACAGTGGACAGGAATGAAGGAACTTATGGTATGCACTGGCATTCAGAAGGGAGACACTTGCACCTGTGTCTAGCAGCAGGGGAATTTATATTCACTGTACATGACTTGAATTGCATGGGCCCCAATGTTACATGGCGAATTATGGTGGGTGAACCACGGGGAGTGTGTGCATCTGACCTGGAGGGGTCAGAGCGGCACGTTTTTGCAAAGTGATTTTTCCTGCCACAGTTACGGCATGTTTGGTCATTAGCTGGACAGTGCCGGGCTCTGGTGGCATGTGTGTTTGATCCACAGTTACCGCAGGAAAACTGCCTTTGACGCTGACGCGGCCCTTCTTATCTTGTGAGATGCATGATTGGGTCTGGGGCTGTGTCTGGTACATCCAAACCAGAGCTAGATGGCTGCTTCTGTTGCTGGTCATGTGACTGTGCTCTTATGCATACTGCTTGGCTTAATGATGATTCTGTCTGTGTTAATTTAGCTGCACATTCCGCTGCACTTTCAATTTGGAATGCAATGGCAACAGCCTTAGCTAGTGTTAAGTCGTCTGATTCGAGTAGCAATGTCTCCCTGATTTTAGTCTGTGTAGTGTGCTCAATCAGTTGATTGCGTATTATCTCGTCTGTCAATGCGCCAAATTTACAATGGCTGGTTAAACCTTTTAGGTTGGAGACGTACTGATGGACGGACTACCCTGGTAGTTGGTGTCGATGTCTAAACATAAACTGTCTCAATAAAACACTCTGTGGGGCAACAAACTGGTCTTTTAAAAGTTTCACTGTCCCTGCATAGTCTGTATTTGTCCCGTTGCCAGTTAACATCTCCAGTACCCGTTGTCTCTCGACTCATAAACAGTGCCTCAGCAATGCTGTTTTCCGAACTGCACTCACGTCAGCTAGTCACGTAGCTTGTAGGTATGTTTCAAAAGACTGATGCCAGCGATTCCACGGTATTGTAGGCTCACTGGAAAGTGCGAGGAAAGGAGGTGGAGGAGGAAGAGAAAATTCAGCCATCCTCGTCGCCAATTGTTGTGTATAAAAAAAGGAAGCTGGACGAGAGATTTATGCATGCAACTCTCTTTACTTTTCGGACAAACCGGAACCAAACATTTCAGACCAAAAAAGCTGCAACCTAAACATGCAGCGAGGCGTTACCAAACGAACACAGATTAATTTGTCCTGAGCGGACATAACAGAGGACCACCAGATTCAAGGTGGATTTGTCCCGGCTCCCGCCCTGGAGAGACAACCTGGTCCCACACATCAACCGTGTCGACCACCGTCAGGCCAACTACAAGAGAGCAGCCACACCAATATTCTGGTGTCCCAAGCCCCATGATCCTGGCCAAGGCTGGGAAAAACTGAAGAGGGTACCCTGGAACCAGTGTGGACTTGTGGACCTATCCTCCCCACTTTACTCACTGATTTGCTGGAGGAAACAGTCGAGTAGATGGACTGAGATGGTGAGGAGCAAAAGGTTGATTATGAAGAACTGCTGTATGATGAATAGACATCATTGTCCTTGACCTTTGATTAGTTTTGATTATTTTTTCTATTTCAGTTTATTCTAATGGGGATTTGTTATACCCTATATATACACACATTTGACTATATGAGTGGTTTTCTGTTTTGTTTCAATAAATATAATACCAATATAACGGTTTGAATAGTAACTCATTATGGGAGATGTTCATTTGGACCAACATGTGACAATATTTCAAGTATGGATCATCAACATTTGCTTATTAGACATCATAAAGACTATAAAAATACAAAAGTTAGAAAACATACATCAATAGGGTCCATATGGGAAGAACTTCCAGTGATCCAATGTCACCATTTTTTTTAATTTTTTTGCGTTTATTTGAGTTTTAATGCACCATACATCATCTAATCATGACAATCCTCATATCTATCAATTCCTCATGCAAAGACGAAGAGAAAATGGGGTGGATTGTGTCTGTAGGACGTATTGTTCAGATTCTATGTAGATTTAAAGTTTTCATTTTTCACAGCCGAAAATCAAGCACGGACACAAAAGATCATACAAAAAATCACATATGGGACAATAATTTGCGTGGGGAACATCAAAATTCCTTTACTAGACACCTTAAGGATTACAAAAAACTAAGTTAAAAAAATATACCTTTCGGGTGCAGGTGAACCCTTCCTACCCTACTATAATAATTTATAACACAAATCATCTTCATGATATTAAAATATATCATAATCGTGCACAGCAGTTGTTGACCAGATATGATGGGATTAAAATGACTATTGAACTCATCAGTGATCTTGACTTTGAGCTTCACTTTTCATTTCACATTTGTCTTTCATTTTAAATCTCACATGATTTAATGTTTCTTTTAGATCTGATGGACGCGAATGAGAAAGGAAAAACAGAAGCCTAAAAAACTCTTCGCATGTAAATCAAGTCTGAAGATTCACATGAGGATCCACAGCGGAGAGAAACTTTACACATGCGATCAATGCGGGAAGAGTTTCACTCGGGCCTTCGTTGTGAAATCACATCTGAATTCTCATTCTGAAGAAGAGCACCAAAAATTACACTGGAAAAAAAAACTTTCATGTTCAGGGAGCTGAAGAAGAGGTCGTAACACTTTTAACAGAGACATGAAACTGATATTAATTTTAACTCGTTCATTGTTTTTCAAAGATCTGTCTCATTAGTTTTAATTTTTATTAATTTTTGTACTTCAAGTAATGATTGATTAAACTCATTAAATCATTATAATTTTATCAACAGCTTGTTGTTATTGTCCAATTTTATTTTCTGCTGATTCTTCTTGCTTCAGAAATAATTCCACAATTTCCGGTTCTAAATGCCAAGTCTTCATTTACTGCTCCTCTGATCTGCACACGCTTCTCCAACACACGTTGTTGTACACAGTACAGTGCTGCCAGGATCTACGTCAGAACGCTGCCTCGTTATTGGCCAGCTCCTGCGTCAGGATCGCATGCGTTGTGCTGCTCACATGACCAGCGTCGGCCAATACTGAGTCGGTCAAGCACCGAAGGTGTCAATCGGGTCTATCGATTCCTTGGTTCATGCCGAAACCGTGGATATCAATTTTGCTAGAATTGGATGTACCACGTGTCCGCCATTTTGAATTTAGTCATAAATTGCAATAACTTTTAAATTACTTGACATTTATTTACTAAATTTGGTAGGGATCATTAACAGCATGTCCTGAAAGTACATGAAAATGTACTTTCTCATGTACTTTCAAGTACAGGGCATGTACTTCTCATGTACTTTTCAAACATTGCTTGAAATTTGATTGCTTTATGACATTATGTTCCTTGGTTTATTCCAATTCTGACGATATCTCATTTGTCATTTTCCAACAATGTGACTGTTCACTAGGGCTGGGCGATTTAAATCGCGATATTGTTATGCGCATCTCATCAGTAATGCCGGTTCCTTGATTAGTAGTAAATCGCCATCACCTGCTTTCAGATGAAGCGGCATTTACTACAAAGAGCCGTAGTTAACTGACAAGCTGAGCCAAATCACATCAATATCGCGGACGTATCGCCAACGATTTTTAATGCGATATGGCTCCGCTTGTCAGTTAACTACGGCTCTTTGTACACAGCAAAACCTCCAGTGTTAAATTAACACCCCTGGGAGTGTATGAGTCCACACTCAAGAGTGTTTAAGTTAATGAGATAACTAAGTGATTAATTTAGTGATGATTGAGCATTATTGAAGACACCTGATGTTAACAAGTAGAATCGCTGAAGGAGAAAATCGCAAATTGTAAGTTACCATTATTGTGATGGGTAGTTGCTTTAGTTGGGCTCTGACCCTTTCATGTGTACTTTAAATTTTGTTTGTTGGTTGTATCTGAGTTAAAACTGCCAGTTGAACAAAGAAAAAAAAGTGATCTTTGTTGGTTATATAATGACAATCATCATTTGAACTTGATCACTGAGCTCATTAAGATCCTTCTTTCTGACTTCGATTTATGATGTTGGTTACAGCATAACTGTGAATCTGAATAAATGGCCAGAATTTTTTATATAATATAAAGGATTTCTTAAAACTTGTTTAAAAAAAAAATCATTATTTTAGGCACACACAGATGTCAAGATTCAGTCTATGCATCTCAACAATGGTGAGGAGCAGAATATTCAATGAGGAAAAGTAAATTACATAGACAATTCAGATAATAATTTATTCATACCGCAATGCATGATGGGAGCCATTAATGAGTTGTGATTGGTGGCAGCCACTGCAACATGCTTTATTATTGTCACCATTGTTGAGATTCACAGGCTGATTATTGATGTCTGAACGTCTTTTTGATCAGAGCAATGTTTATTAAATATTTTGAATAATAAGTAAAGTCCTGATAATTATAGGCTGAAGAATCACAAAACTTCTGCTAACAAGTTAAACCAAACTATCTTAATATGTTTCACTTTTCAGATCACAGTATGATTATGTCAAAACATAACCAACACCATAAGATAACATTTTACTTTGTTCATTTAACTGTTATAAATCAATAACAGCAGACAAACAACAGTAAATATTAAAGTAAACATATAATGGTCTAGAGCCCAACTTAAGCAAACTCCCATCACCTTAATGGTAACTTACAATTTGTGATTTTCTTCTTCAGTGATTCTGCTTGTTAACATCAGGTGTCTTCAATAATGCTCAATCATCACTAAATGAATCACTTAATTATCTCATCAGCCCTAAATGCCGCTCCATCTGAAAGCAGGTGATGGTGATTTACTACTAAATCAAGGAACCGGCTTTACTGACGAGATGCGCATAACAATATCGCGATTTAAATCGCCCAGCCCTACTGTTCACCATATTGAAGCAAGTGAAAAACAGTTTTTTCGCTACTCCTCCTTCAAATCTTGCTTAATTTTTTCCAAAATTTGATCGCTACCGTTCCCGAGATATTCTTCTCAAAAGTTGACCTAGCCTGTATTTGTAGGCTAGGTCTACAAAGGCTAAGTTAGCTTAAATTAGCTTAGCATAATAATTGGTTAGCATGCTAGCCAGATGCCATTCTTTTTAATGTGGGACTTCAGCTATCCATAAGTTAACCATAAGCTACATTAGCATAGCATGCTAATCTGGTTAACATGTCATGGAACTTTTTTGTTCCAAAAAACCTGAGCAGGTTGGTGAACATGCATGAGTGATTAGCTCAATGTGTTACACCACGTATCCCGATGCTTAGCGTTGTGGGTTCACCACTCAGCGTGACTATGCCTAGACCGCATGAAGTACTGTGGCAGGAGAAGATGCAGAAGTTGCATCTGTTCCAGGAATTGTGCCTAAGAATAATCTCATCTGAAGTTGTCACATACAACATCCATTTCATTTAAGTACAAATTCATTCCGGTCATGGGTGTGAATCATGTGTGGCACATGCCCAGACCGCAAGAGGTACTTCCTAGATGGCACGATTAACAAGCAAAGAGAAGACTGCTCGTTATAGACAGAAAGTCAACTCCGACCCTGCAGCAAGAGCAGAGTATCTTGCAAGGAAAAGAGAGAGGTAAAGAAAAAAGAGCTTCTGTAGCAGTGAGCTAGAGTCACTAGAGCTACAGAAAGTAGGAGACCAGGGTAGATCAAATAAACAGTTTAGACTGTATGCTACAATGAGCTATTAAACATTGGTCACCGAAACAGCTGTTCTCTAAAGAGAGTAGGTTCAGGATAAGGAGGAAAGAGCACAGGTGTAGAATGTTTATCTTGTTGTTGATGAACAACTCTGTACACTATTGTTTCAGCTACCAAAAAAGAAAGCATGAGGGGAAGAATCCAAATGTGAAGTCAGATGAGTTATCAGAGAGGGAGAGGAATAATCTGAGAAACAAGTGGAAGGCTGCATCCAGAGGATACAGGGAGAGAAGAAAGATGGAGAAGGCAATTTTGGACCTGACACCTGAATCCATAGAGAACACTCTGCCAGATCCAGCAGGTGTAGAAGGAGTGGAGGGGCAGCAAGAGAGTCCAGGGGTGTGTGTGGTGGTGGATGCTCCACCTCAAAATGAGGATTTCCATTCACAGATGTCCTCCACACCAGAGAGAAAAGACAGAGAAAAGAAAGCTGAGAAACGTTGTAAACGACTGCAGGCTGAGAAGCATGAATTAAGAAAGCTAAACATAAATCTGAGGAAACAACTTGCAAAGATGAGAAAAGAAAAGGAAAGGGCCAGAAAAGGTGAGACGAGGGCAAAAGAACGGTTAAGCCACAGTGAGATGCTCAAGCCAAAAGGGGGGAAGAAACTGGCAAAAGAGAGAAAGCTGGCTGTTGTTAGTTTTCTGACTAGAGATGAGAATAGTCGACTTTTACCAGGGAAAAAAGATACCATCACAAAAAAACAAAATAAAAGAACAGCGAAGAATTCTCACAAAGCCACTCACAGAGCTCCATGGGCTGTACAATAGTGAAATGAAGAAGAGCCTCCACCTATCTTACAGGCAGTTTGCTAGAAGACGCCCCTTCTATGTCACTGAGCCAAAAGCCAAGGATCGGGACACATGTGCATGCATGGACCATGAAAATGTCCACCTGCTGGCCAACAAGCTCTACAGCAGAGGGCTGTTGAAAACAAAAAGCATTTCTGAGCTGCTGGTTATGATAGTGTGTGATCCAAAAAATAAGGACTGTATGGACCGTGTTTGTGCCAAGTGCTGCTTTGAGGAGGTAGAATTCCCTGAGACAGAGAGCAGCTCAGAAGTCACCTGGGAGCAGTGGAAGAGGGTAACTTCCACAAATGGAGAGAGAATGTTTGGCAACATGGTGAAACAGATCTGTAGTGGAACCATCAAGGACTTGATGGAGCTTTTCTCTCAGAAGTTAGAGTCCTTGGCGATACATCAGTTTAACTGGCTGCACCAGGCAGAGCAGTTCCGCTACCTTAAACAAAACATCACAGGGTGTGAAGCTGTTCTGCATGTTGACTTCTCAGAGAATTATGCATGTAAGCTGAACACAGAGGTTCAGGCATTTCACTTTGGAGGTAGCAGACAGCAAGCGACTATCCACACAGCAGTCCTGTACACTGTGCATGGAACAAAGTCCTATGCAACACTCTCTGACAGCCTGCGCCATGACGAGCGGGCGGTGTGGGAACATCTAGAGCCCATCTTAGGAGAGCTTCGTGAAACCTTCCCACAGATCACAACCCTCCACATTCAGAGTGATGGGCCGGTTACACAGTACCGGAATAAAAACAACTTCTACCTCCTCAGTACTGTTCCTTTCCTTTCTGGGTTTACTAAGGTGACCTGGAATTATTCAGAAAAGTCTCATGGGAAAGGGGCCCCAGATGGGATTGGTGGGGCAATAAAAAGAGAAGCAGATCGCTTTGTCCAAAGAGGTGGTGAACTTCAGACACCACAGCAACTCTATGAGATGCTGAACACAAGATTAGGCTCAAGCATCACACACTATTGGGTTAACAGAGAAAGCATTGAAAAGTGTGATGAGCTAATTCCTGACAACTTGGAGGCTGTGAAGGGCACCTTTAAAATACACCAGGTTTGGTCTACCCAGCCTTCACACATCACTCACAGGACTGTGTCATGCTTCTGTAGGAAAACAGAGAGGAGTCCATGCCCTTGTTACAAGCCCGTAACAGTAGACCTGAGAGTGAGACGCACTGTGTGCAACACTGAGAATCCTACACAAACTGTAGATTTAATTTTCTACTACAGAAAAGATGTGCATGCTGTGATCTCAGAGCCTGAGCCAGCAACATCACGCTTCTCAAAGCTGACTCTCCAAGATTGGGTGAAGTTCAGAAATACCTCAGCTTAGATAAATGCAAGTCGTGTTCATCACTGCCTTATGTGGCTAAATGGGTCCAGAAAAAGAAACTTATTATTTGTGATATTTGAATGTTGAAAGGTTAATTGAGATGCAAGTAGTGTTCATCCCTGTCCAATGAATCAAAAAGGTTCCAAAAAAGAGATTCTTTACTCAGCTTCTTAAGTTCTTGAAGCATTTAATGTGTGTTGCAATAAAAATTATATAATTTTAAATGTTAATGTCCTTCTGATTTGTTATATTTAAATGTTGAAATGTTATTTGAATAAAAAGAGTTAAATTTTCTTTCGTCTTGAACTCTCTTTTGTGTACATTTTAACTGAAATTTTTATACCTGTGGTTTTCTTATCATTTGGGGCGACCATATGTCATGTGGGGTAACCAACAAATGAATGAATAAATTATAAATTCATAACCAAATATCCATCAGTTTAGCCTCAAATATTAATCAGTGGTATGCTATTGTTGAATGTGTAATATCTGTATAAATGCTAATTCAGTTTTTTTGCTTTTAAAGTAAAAATCAGTATTGTAACTGGATTATGAGGGAGACTCTGATATTATAGAATAAACTTGTGAAATAATGGTTTTCATAAAATGAAAGGGCACTAAAGTTTATCTTTCTTCATCAGTTTATCTACTTACTGATATGAGTTCAACTAGTCTTAATGATACATAAAAATGTGAATTTTGAGATATATTACGGTCGCCCCAGATGACTTTTTTAAGGCTATGTATTATTAACTTAAGTGTAAAAACACTAAAATGTCAATTTTTTTACTTTTCTTTATAAAGGCATGTGTACACTACATTCCAAATGTTTAGAAAATGGCCAAACATATCCATATTTTTGGTATTTTAAAATTGGCCTATTAAAAAGTCTTATCCGTCAATGACCCATTTGGTTTCTGATTCTCTGCTTGCAACAAAGTCTACTTTACGATCTTGATCTTGTTACATGCTCTAAGTGCTGTACATGCTAAGAAGTAATTATCTTTCAGTGGCCATGAAAGATACACTTAGAATAAATGAATAATCAAAAGAGTTCGTTGGAACTGATTGATTGTAATATTAATTTAGCTACCTCAAGTTAATCCAATTAACTGACCAAAATATTAATAGTTAATCATAATTGGTAATTATGAGTTATTATTAATATTTCCCCTTTGAGATAATTTGTTACAGTATTCTAGTCGCTTCATAAACCAACTTTAAAAGAAACTTTGAACCAGCACCAGTTCCTTTTTGTGGAAACGAGGTAACAGTCCCCTCTGCTGCTTCTTCGTCTTTCGGTTCCGGTGATGAGGCTCTTGGGGAAACATGGCTGTAATCTTGGGTCGCCTCCTTGGGCTTGCACTTGTCGCCTTGTAGGAGAGCAGTCGAGGTCTGGATCCAATTTCTGCGCTTGCAGCTCAGCCACAGGACACAGATAGGGTGGTGGGTCCCTTGATACAAACATCCAAGATGGCGCCGCGGATGGCTGCCTCGGTGTGGAGCTCTCCAGTCATTGTGTTGTTTTTGTTCGTTTGTTCTGCGTTTAGTCATTCTTTTCCTATCAGTTTCACCAAAGACGAACTTCTGGACATTAGGAAACACACACCAGACAAGTTTTTTACAGATTTTGATTACTCAGACGTTTTACTGGACATTCTCGTTGGAGGGGCAGCGGTGTTGTTAAAACGCGCGGTCAGACGCAAACGCGGGAAGCGCGCCGGCGCGCTGGTTAAACTCCGCGAGCGCGGCCTCCGCACTGCACTACCCAGTATTCATCTTGCGAATCTCCGATCTCTTCCTAACAAAATGGACGAACTTCTTCTCCTCACCCGCACTAACAAGGATTTTTTTAACTCCGCTGCTCTGTGCTTCACTGAAACCTGGCTGAGTGAAGCCATACCGGACAACGCACTACATCTGCCGGGCTTCCAGCTGTTCCGAGCGGATCGCATCGCGGAACTAACGGGGAAAACGAGAGGTGGTGGATTGTGTTTCTACATTAACGAAAGTTGGTGTTCAGATGTAACAACACTGAAGAAGATGTGCTCTCCTAATTTAGAGGCGCATTTCATAAACTGTAAACCTTTCTACTCGCCGCGGGAGTTTTCCTCATTCATTCTCGCGAATGTTTACATTCCTCCAGACGCGTGTGTGAGCGCGGCGCTACAACAGCTGGCTGAACATATAGCTGAAATGGAACAAAGGTACCCAGACTCTCTTTTAATCATTCTTGGGGATTTTAACAAAGCAAATCTCTCCCGTGAACTGCCAAAATACAGACAGCATGTTACATGTCCTACCAGAGACAGTAATATATTGGACCACTGTTACACCACGATAAATAATGCGTATCACTCCGTCCCACAGGCAGCTTTGGGGCTCTCTGATCACTGTTTGGTTCATCTTATACCGACCTACAGGCAGAAACTGAAATCAGCTAAACCTGTATTAAGGACTGTAAAAAGATGGACCAACGAAGCAGAGCAGGATCTACAGGCCTGCTTCGATTGCACTGATTGGACTGTTTTTGAAGATGCAGCCACCGATCTGGATGAGCTCACAGATACTGTAACATCATATATCAGTTTCTGTGAGGATACATGCATTCCTACCAGGACATTCTTATCATTCACTAATGATAAACCATGGTTTACTGGGAAACTCAAACAGCTTCGTCATGCCAAAGAGGATGCTTACAGAAGTGGGGATAAAATCTTGTATAACCAGGCCAGAAACAAACTGACAAAGGAGATCAGAGTTGCTAAAAGAAGCTACTCTGAAAAGCTGAAAAACCAGTTTTCAGCCAACGACCCGGCATCAGTCTGGAGAGGCCTGAGGAACATCACCAACTACAAGTCACCATCCCCCCCATCTGTGGAGAATCAACAACTGGCTGACACTCTCAATGCATTCTATTGCAGGTTTGAGAAGCCCAGACTCACACCCCACACCCGCTCTGATGTGCACTTCACACATCCACCATCACCTCCTGCAACCCCTCTCCTCCCCCCTTCTGCCATCCAACCTGAGCTTAAGGTCTGTGTGGAGGACGTGAGCAGAGTCTTCAAAAAACAGAAGACTAGGAAAGCTTCAGGCCCAGACGGCATCTCATCTGCTTGTCTAAAAGCCTGTGCTGACCAACTGGCCCCAGTCTTCACGCAGATCTTCAACAGATCATTGGAGCAGTGTGAAGTTCCCTGCTGCTTCAAACGCTCCACTATCATTCCGGTTCCCAAAAAAACTAAAATCACTGGACTTAATGACTACAGACCTGTCGCTCTCACGTCTGTGGTCATGAAGTCGTTTGAAAGACTGGTGTTGGCCTATCTGAAGGACATCACCGGACCCCTGATGGATCCCCTTCAGTTTGCTTACAGAGCAAACAGGTCTGTGGATGATGCAGTCAACATGGGACTGCACTATATCCTGCAACATCTTGACAGACCTGGGACTTATGCACGGATCTTATTTGTGGACTTCAGTTCGGCCTTCAATACCATCATCCCTGATCTTCTCACAGCCAAACTGACTCAGCTCTCCATGCCATCCACAATCTGTCAGTGGATCTCCAGCTTCCTGACGGACCGGCAGCAGCTAGTGAGACTGGGGAAACTCACATCCAGGACCCTCACCATCAGCACTGGCGCCCCCCAAGGGTGCGTTCTCTCCCCACTGCTCTTCTCCCTGTACACTAATGACTGCACTTCTAAAGACCCCTCTGTCAAGCTCCTGAAATTTGCAGACGACACCACTGTCATCGGTCTCATCCAAAATGGTGACGAGTCTGCTTACAGACTGGGGGTTGAACAGCTGGCTGTCTGGTGCAGTTATAACAACCTTGAGCTGAACACGCTCAAAACAGTGGAGATGATCGTGGACTTCAGGAGAAACACCCCAGCACTCCCCCCTCTCACCATCATGAACAGCACTGTGGAAGCAGTGGAGTCATTCAGGTTCCTGGGCTCTACCATCTCCCA
The DNA here is from genome assembly GCF_951802725.1 of Rutilus rutilus. Lineage (NCBI taxonomy): Eukaryota > Metazoa > Chordata > Actinopteri > Cypriniformes > Leuciscidae > Rutilus > Rutilus rutilus. The sequence continues at coordinate 20,466,041 of NC_140209.1, forward strand.
GGACCTGAAGTGGGCAAATCACATTGACTCCATTGTGAAAAAGGCCCAGCAGAGACTCTACTTCCTTCGCCAGCTGAAGAAGTTCAATCTGCCACAGGAGCTGCTGATCCAGTTCTACTCAGCCGTCATTGAGTCTGTTCTAAGCACTTCCATCACTGTCTGGTTTGGTTCAGCTACCAAATCGGACATCAGGAGACTACAACGGACAGTCCGGACTGCAGAGAGGATTATTGGTGCCCCCCTGCCAACCCTCCAGGACCTGTACTCTTCCAGAGTGAGGAAGAGAGCAGGTAAAATCATCACGGACTCCACTCACCCTGGACACCCCCTGTTTGAACTGTTACCGTCAGGACGGCGACACAGATCACTGGCCACAAGAACATCCAGGCACAGGAACAGTTTCTTTCCACAGGCCATTTCCCTTCTGAACACTTAACATGCCCCCCAAAGCATATGCCTGTAAGTGCAATACTCCCACTGTCTAGTGCAATAAACTCAGGTGATATTTATATCTATATTATTCATACTACTCAAAATACTGTAAATATGTTTATAATCTGTAACATGCGCTAGACTCCCACTGTCTAGTGTAATATTCTCTAATTCAGGTGATATTTATATTATTCATACTACTCAAAATACTGTAAATATGTTCATAATCTGTAAATGTTTATTAAGACTAAACCCAACTGTGACCCTACTTTTTTACTTTTATACTATTTTTATTTATTTTTTATATATTTTTATTCTTAGAATTTGTATTACTATGTTCTTGTTGTATTTGTATTTGTATATGTGCACTGGAAGCTTCAGTACCAAGAAAAATTCCTTGTGGGTGCAAGCACACTTGGCAATAAAGCTCTTTCTGATTCTGATTCTGATTCTGATTCTGATTCTGATAGGACCATGGAGGCCGCGCCGCCATAGTCCCCCAAACTGCCTGGTCCACCCTGGCCACCTGAACTGCTTGCTTCGCCCTGGCCGCCCGAAAGGTGGTCTCCACCCTGGCCGCCTGAAGAACCTGCTCCGCCCTGGCCTCCCGTCCTGCCACAGTCTCCAGGCCCTCTTCCGCTCCATGGGCCTGGCCCTCCATCCCACCCCCAAGCCTCCGCTCCACCTCCCTCCTGGAGAATTTTAGGAGAATCTGGAAGCTGCTCCTTTGAGGTGGCTATGTAACAGTCATCAGCTGGAGTGCTCTTGAGAGCACTCCACATCAGACTATCATTATTCACTCACAACTACATTTCCCATAATTCACTGCCCTTACTCATCATCCCTGATTATCACATTCACCTGTGTCTCATTATATTGTTTAGTTCACCTCATATAAGCCTGGTTCAATTCATCATTCCCTGCGAAGTCTTGTACGTTATTCCACTGCATTTGGATCCTCAACCTTCGTGTCTCGGAGCAGTTTATAACACCTTTTAATCTATTTAAACATAGTTCATGTTTTTGTTAGTATATTTGCAATGTACTATTGAAAAAAGGAATACATTTCAAATACAATAAAGTATACTTTTTTCACTAGGGAATTGAAAGACAATCCTGTTATTTCTCACAATATGACATGGATAAAACATTGCTAGTGATGACGTAATCGGCAGTAAATGGTAGATTATCAAAACACGTATAAAAAAATAACGAAGGATTACACGCCTTTATTCACGCTGCTCTCTTTCTGCTGGTTGTGTAAAGCTGTGGTGAGAGAGACAGTAATCATGCGTTTATTTTGTAAAACCTGTTGTTTAATTTAAGTTCATAGTAATTCTGCCGTGCAAAGGCAAAAGACCTTAACTTCAATTTTGGTCAAAATTAGTTATTGCCATTTTTGGAACAATGGACATCAGTTTTATCATGTGGAAAAATATATTGAGTCAATTTGGTTCTTTTCTGCTAAAAATAAGATGTTGTTTTTGTCATAACTTCCAAAAGCAGAGGTAAAGCAAAGGCAGAAGCCCTTAACATCAGTTACGGTCTTTTAGCTTGGTTCCGCTGCACTCTAGAATGCTGGAATCAAGTTACAGTTGGAGTTAAGGCACTCTGCCTTTGTTTTACCAACGTTAAATTTTTGCCGCGCTGAAGTTAACGTTAATGCCTATATGTAATTTAAGCACTTTTGCCACACCCATTAAATAAATAAAGTGAAAATAAAAATTGTTGCAGTGGTTGTTTTTTAACTTTATCTAACATTAAGAATGGCCTATCCTCGCGGGAAAATGATGGTGGAGATGGCTTTGAAACGCAAACACCAAGATCAAGGTAACGTTAAGGATGATATGGAAACATGAAGAATTTTTTTTTTTAGATATGCAATTTAACGTAGCCTACTTCAGATTTTATGAAATTCAGCTAGGATACTGGTAGCCTAGTTTTAGCTAGCTAGCGATGCAAACTTGGGCTAAGATAGGCTACTTGACACACAAAACACAACTATTCCTGATCCAAAAATAGCCTAATGTTACATAATAGATGGTGTGTCAGCTGTAAGACACCATAAATCAAAGCCTGGATACTATCCATCCAGCCAATCTGACAGTCGATGCACTCACTGACAGAAAACAACGCGAGTGGGTTGGGGACGCCTCACGATAAGTAAGAGGAGGAGACATTATTACCACGCAAACAAACAAACAAACCAACCCAGCAGATATAACTTAGATTGCAGCTTACCTTTTTTTAACATGGTCAAACTCAACATCCATGAAAATCCTGTTTTCCCAGGACATGTCCTGTTTTCACGTCTTGTCCTGGCCGTCGTGGCTGTTTTTTCTTTTTTATAAAGTGATGAAAATGTCCTGGTTTTCATTATTTTTCATTGGGCCGTTAAGCATATACTTTAAATTTACTGGCGCTTATCTTTGCACACACAACATTTGAAACCGGCTAATCAGCGCGTTCCTCAATCCGCAACGGCAAGCAGAGAGCACGTCAGAAAACAGAGGCCTGTGTGTGTGTGTGTGTGTTCATCTCATATTTGTGAAAGGTTACTTTAACTTCTTAAAGTGTTATTTTACTTAAATTAAGAACACCGATAAAGTTTTAAAATGATCCAGTACAATAGCCTTCTCATTGTTTTTTATTTTGTAATATTCTATTGATGTAATATTAAGCCTTCTAAACAGAACTCACTAAATGTTATTTTAAGACTATCATTGTTATCATAGAAATGTTTTTATAGAGTGATAAAAGTCAAAATGGTCAATAAATTAGAAGTTAAGGTACTTTGCCTTTGTATGAGCCATTATTGTTTTGCAGATAATGCAAAGGCAGAATGCAGTAACTTCCGAATAAGGGTTAAAGGTCAAGTTTGAGCTCAAATTTTTTTTATTCATTATGACAACTACTTGGCAAATTTTCAGTGTCCTACCTATCATACAATTGGCTGGACAAAAAAAAAACTTTAAAGTCATTTTTCTCAGTTTCACACTCTGGTGAGTTAAGGTCTTTTGCCTTTGTAGGGCAGAATTGTTCTGACTTCATGAAGCCTCATGGTGTGAATGAACATCAAACTGACTAGAACAAACTCTCTGAAATGTATATATGATACTGGATATCAAGGGTGAAACTGTTAATAATGTAGACGGATAGCAATCTCATTCAACGTCAGTCATGTGTGCAGTGAAATATAATTTATTAGCCATTTAAAAGCTATTTTGAGAAAATTAAAACATGGAAAGCTCAAAAAGCAATTATATCAGGATTCTTCATGGCTTTCAGAACTAAAATTATTCCTGATTCAAGCAGAATCAGCAGAAAATAAAAACAGACAATAACAATGAGATGTTGATAAAAATTGAGTAATGAGTTTAATCAATCATTACTTTAAGCAAATACAAACATTATTGTACATTGTTAAAAGTGAAAGCGAATGAGACAGATCTCTCTCTTTACTGACCAATAATAGCCAAAGCATCTCAAGAGAAGAAGAGAAGTGTCCAGTTTCAAAGACAAATGAAAGTATATCTTGCGTTTGCATGGAAGAGGAGAAAGTAGATGTTCTAATGAAAAACAAGTTAAAAATGTATATCAGATTCAGGTCTCTCTTAAAGTGTTATGGCCTTCTTCTCCAGTGTGACTTTCTGGCACTTTAGGCAAGGCAAGGCAAGGCAAGTTTATTTATATAGCACATTTCATACACAATGGCAATTCAAAGTGCTTTACATAGAAGAAATTAAAATAATAAAAAGAAATAAGAATAATTAAAACAGTAGAAAAATAAAAAATAAAATACAGTACAGTGGGTGGTGTGGCACAATGGATAAGACACATGCCTTTGGTGTGAGAGACCCAGGTTCGAATCCACTGTGAGACACCAATGTGTCCCTGAGCAAGACACTTAACCCCTAGTTGCTCCAGAGGCGTGCAACCTCTGACATATATAGCAATTGTAAGTTGCTTTGGATAAAAGCGTCAGCTAAATGAATAAATGTAAAAATGTAAATGTACAGTACAAACAGTCGGACGAACAGTGGCACAGTGCTCATTCATTAAATGCATAGCTAAACAGGTGTGTTTTGAGTCTGGATTTGAATGTGACTACTGTAGGAGCACATCTGATCTCTTCTGGAAGCTGGTTCCAGCTGCGGCTGGCATAATAGCTAAAAGCAGACTCGCCATGCTTAGAGTGAACCCTTGGTATTTCAAGCTGATATGATCCTAATGATCTGAGTGATCTGTTGGGTTTATATTCAGTGAGCATATCTGCAATATATTGAGGTCCTAGGCCATTGAATGATTTATATACCAGTAATAATACTTTAAAATCAATCCTAAATTTAACTGGGAGCCAGTGTAAAGACCTGAGGACTGGTGTGATATGTTCATATTTTCTGGTTCTGCTCAGAATCCCGGCGGCAGCGTTCTGTATGAGCTGCAACTGTCTTATGGTCTTTTTGGGAAGGCCAGTGAGGAGTCCATTACAATAATCCACCCTGCTGGTGATGAAAGCATGCACAAGTTTCTCTAAGTCTTGTCTGGAAACAAAGCATCTAATTCTTGCAATATTTTTCAGATGATAGTATGCTGATTTAGTTATTGCTTTGACATGACTACTGAAACTAAGGTCTGACTCTAGTGTCACACCAAGATTCCTGACTTGATTTTTGGTTGTTTGACCCCTAGAGTGAAGGTATGCATTCACCTTGAGAACTTCATCTTTGTTTCCAAAAGCAATGACTTCAGTTTTGTCTTTGTTTAAGTGAAGAAAGTTTTGACACATCCACAGTTTTGACACATCCAACTGTTGACTTCTTTAGTTCATCTTCTGTAGTGAAGGACTTCCTGCACTGAAACACACACCGCCGGGTCTTTTCTGCTGTAATATTACGAATTAATCATCTCCTTTGTGTGAATCTTCAAGTGTTTCTTCAGGACTGATGCTCAATGAAACTGATTACCGCACTGATCAGTTAAATGGTCTTTCTTCAGAATGAGCCGCTTCTTCCCAGTGTCTCCAGAACTCTCATGTGAATCTTCAGACTTGATTTTCATGTGAAGCGTTTTTTACACTGAGGGCAGGAGACAGATTTTTTGCCTTCTGTTTTCTCTTTCTTGTTCACGTCCATCAGGTCTAAAATAAACATTACATCAAGTGAGATTTCAAATGAGAGACAAATGTGAAATGAAAAGTGAAGCCCAAAGTCAAGATCACTGATGAGTTCAATAGTCATTTTAATCCCATCATATCTGGTCAACAACTGCTGTGCACGATTATGATCTATTTTAATATCATGAAGATGATTTGTGTTATAAATCACTAGTTTGGTCATGAAACAATGTAAATCTGGTGAGCATCAGCATGTTCTTCATCATGATGTATGAATGAGGAATCAAGAATAAACACCAACCTCTTTGTTCTTCAGTATCATGATGTTTCATTCTGCAGGTTCTGGATCACTGGTGTTCTCTCTGTCCTCTGCTTCCAGATGCTTTCTGGTAGATCTGCCAAAAATTATAATAGGCATGATGAGAGATGATCAATAAATATTTCAGATTCTACAATAAGTACTAAGACTAATCACATATTTTAAATAAATAAATAAATAATAATAATAATAATAATAATAATAATAATAATAATAATAATAATAATAATAATAATAATAAGTGACATTGATCCTTGTCCATTGACGGTTGCAAGACGCACACGATGAAGATCAGGTATACAGTCTTTATCCACACAGAAGGTAATACAAACAAGATAGGCAAATGAAACCAACCGCTCTGCGGAAAAATGACCAGACAAAAGAGAACTGAAAAGACTGCCACTTAAATATAAGGCAAATGAGGGTATAATAACAAACACCTGTACAGATCAAATCAATGGCGATGACAACAGATAATGTTGGAGATTTTCCTTTGCCTCATGTAAAAGTCTGTATTTCTGTGTCTCAGTCAGAACCCAGGTTAAATCAGGATAAATCAGGTCAAGGGGTCTGTAAGGATGAAAGAGTACCTAACAAGCTCAGAGAGAAGGTGTGTATAGGTAGTTGATAAGATGGTACTAAAAATGTTAATTAAAAATGATGGATGGCATTACAACACTGCAGGTGCAGAGAATCATGTGACCCGAGATGTTCCTTAAAAATGGGAATGGCCAAAGATTTTTCCACCAATAGAAAAATGTCTCCGGGAAAGATGATGCTAACGGCAGCGAGATCTTGAGGTGGAGCAAGAAGAGAAAGATAGCTGATTGGCTACCTAGTGATAAGAAAAGGTATAAAACCTGAGGTTCCGACCATTGCAAGTCAGATGAATAGCTGCATCTCATTTTGTTGCTTGTCAATTAAGTTACTTCTTCTGAAACCTGGAACTTTCCTGGAGATTTCTTCGAGACCCGATTTGAGAATTTGCTACAACATAATGTGGCGGGAAAACTAAGACAAAGGAGAACATGTGACTGAGAAAACAAACTAAAATCCATGAAAATGAAACTAACAGAACTGTGACTGTCTTCAAATCGCGCAGTATAACATGGATAATCAGGTTTTGTCGAAGCCACAGCAACAAAAAAATATTCTTCAATAATTTTTAATGATCAAAACCAACTTAAGTGAACTATGGCTTCAACTAATTAATGAAATTAATAATAACAAGCAGATATATTAGAAACAGAAAGCTGATTTGATTTAATCTGTTTCCATCACAGTTGCGCAAATAATATAAATATGTAAGTCACAATAATGAGAAATGTCATAATTATGACTTAGTATCTTATAATAATTAGAAACTTTCTTGTAATAACTTAACATTGCATTTTAATGAGATGCTTTCTCATAATAACGACTTAACATCTCATAATGATAAATGTTCTCATAATAATGAGATACTTTCCTATAATTATAACTCAATATCTCATAATAATGTGTAATAACGTGAAGCGGATAGCAAGCAACCACCAAGATGTCCTGTTGCTCATCATGGCTGTTAGGAAACTAACTCACACAGAAGAGATTTTGTTTCTCAGCACATAAAGATGAACTTCTTACCGTGATCTCAGACTGTGGTGATGTGGTTTCTCCACTGCATGGATCTTCATGTGTCTCTTCAGGTGACTTTTAATAGAGAAACTCTTTCCACACTGATCACACGTGTGCGGCTTCTCTCCAGTGTGGATCCTCTCATGTGTTTTCAGATGCTGTGATCGACTGAATCTCTTGTCACAGTGTGAACACTTGTAAGGTTTTTCTCCAGTGTGTATCCTCTGGTGCAGTTTTAAACATTGCGCTGTAATAAAAGTCTTCTCACACTCAAAGCACATGTACTCTCTCACACCAGTGTGAATTTTTTGATGTACTTTTAAATTTTGCCGCTCTTTAAAACTCTTTCCACACACAGAACATGAATGTGGCTTCTCCTTCGTATGAACTGTCAGGTGTGACTTCAGGTTTGATGACCAATTAAATGTTTTCCCGCATTGATCACATGAGAACGGCTTCTCTCCGGTGTGAACTCTCATGTGTCTTTTAAGGTTTTCTGATTGGGTGAAACTCTTCCTACACTGATGGCATACATGCGACTTCTCTCCAGTGTGGATCTTCATGTGTATCTTCAGGTGACCTTTAATAGTGAAACTCTTTCCACACTGATCACACGTGTGCGGCTTCTCTCCAGTGTGGATCCTCTCATGTGATTTCAGAGATGATGGCTGACTGAATCTCTTGTCGCAGTGTGAACACTTGTAAGGTTTTTCTCCAGTGTGGATCCTCTCATGTGTTTTCAGATTTTCTGACACATTGAATCTCTTGTCACAATGTGAACACTTGTAAGGGTTTTCTCCAGTGTGGATCCTCTCATGTGTTTTCAGATGTGATGACTGGCTGAATCTCTTGTCACAATGTGAACACTTGTAAGGTTTTTCTCCAGTGTGGATCCTCTCATGTGATTTCAGATGTGCTGACTGGTTGAATCTCTTGTCACAGTGTGAACACTTGTAAGGTTTTTCTCCAGTGTGGATCATCTCATGTGCTTTCAGAGATGATAACACACTGACTGTCTTGTCACAGTGTGAACACTTGTAAGGTTTTTCTCCAGTGTGTATCCTCTCGTGCAGTTTTAAACATTGCGCTGTAGTAAAAGTCTTCTCACACTCAAAGCACATGTACTCTCTCACACCAGTGTGAATTTTTTGATGTACTTTTAAATGTTGCCGCAGTGAAAAACTCTTTCCACACACAGAACATGAATGTGGCTTCTCCTTCGTATGAACTGTCAGGTGTGACTTCAGGTTTGATGCACTAAGAAATGTTTTCCCGCATTGATCACATGAGAACGGCTTCTCTCCGGTGTGGATCCTCATGTGAATATTAAGATTTGATGATTGTGTGAAACTCTTTCCACATTGATGGCATACATGGGACTTCTCTCCAGTGTGGATCTTCATGTGTATCTTCAGGTGACTTTGAAAAGTGAAACTCTTTCCACACTGATCACACGTGAACAGTCTCTCTCCAGTGTGAACTCTCATGTGAAGCTTAAGATGTTTGGTTGTGAAACTCTTTCCACACTGAGTGCAGGTTGTACATTTCTTGGCTCTTCTTTTCTTTAAAAATGTCTGTTTATTCTTTGAGCGACGCAAGTGTTCTTCACTCTCCTCGTTCTCTTCCATCAGATCTGAAGTGGAACATTTTTTTTCATAAAAATCATACAAAGAGAAAAAAAATTAGGTGAAAGGACATAAAAGTAGACAACTGCTATAAAACATTACCATTTTCCTTTTTGTTTTTTTATATTAATTAAAGTTAAATAAACAAGTTTCCATGTGTTCCAGTTTGAGTTTGGCAAATCCAATTCCTGCTCTGCTTGCCTCAGAAATGTCACACTGTGGCATCTTATGGCTAGTTCACACTACAGGATTTTAAGCCAGATTTAAGCCCGATTCGCAAGTTGACGAGCTCGCCGACAGGTCGGGCTGTAATCGCGTGCAAATCTGCGGGTGATCCGCGCTCGCCAATCTTTAAGTGTGAAATACTTAACGACGCATCAAAAACGCTCGCTGACGCGTCGCTGACGCCAGACAAATATCTAGCATGCCAAATATCTGGAGCTTGCCTGTGGTGTCACGTGTCGTGACGAGCAACAGCCAATGATCAGCTTGTTATGACATTACAAAAGCCTTTTGTATTTGTAACCATCATTACCAAACCACAACAGGCAGCTGCTTTTTTATTATAATGTTTTACTCACCTCCAACTCTCTCTGACAGACAATCCCTGCTGCCCGCGTGTGCTTATCCATCCTTTCACCCATTCTCTCTCTCTCTCTCTCTAGTTCGATACTTTTAAGGTACCGACCGAATTGCCGAGATACTATCGAGTATCGAAAAATGACTTGTTCGGTACCAGATTTCGATACCTAAGGGGTTAACTCGTCAACGTCAGTGCTCAAACAAATACATATGAAATGCACAACGACACACCTAAAGTCGCTCACGCATATACACGCAAATTCTACACACGCAAGACGCGCAGAACTCTCTGCGCACTTAGGCAACTCATATGAGACGCGTGCACGCATACACAAACTCTCCACGCACAGTCATATGAGACGCGAGCACACACACACACACACACACACAATACCGTAAAGATGTGGATAAGTCGATCAAAAGTGTGGCTACATTTCTCCAGGCTCGATGCCAACAGCGCGCAATGCAGTATTTGCGGTAAAATAATTGCTGCAAAGACCGGTACCACGACAGATATGATGAAGCCCTTGACAGTGCACGGAGTAAACATAAGAGCAGAAAGTTGCTCCGTCTTCGACTGGTAAATGAAGAGATACCTGTTGATCACTCTGACTGTGTTTATATTGCAATAATGACCTACTGAATGTACACTGCCGTTCAAAGGTGTTGGTTAGTCAGTTTTTCAGTAAGGATGCATTAAAGTGATCAAAAATGACCTTAAAACATGTGTAATGTTACAAAAGATTTATGTTTAAAAAAATGCTGTTCTTTTGAAATTTTTATTCATCAAAGAATCATGAAAAAATGTATCAGTTTCCAAAATATTAAGCAGCAAACTGTTTTCATATTTCTGAAGGATCATGTGACACTGAAGTAATGATTTTGATAATTCAGCTTTGACATCACAGGAATAAATTACATTTTGAAATATATTCAAATAAGATTAAATTGTAATACTATTTCACAATGTTACAAGTTTTACTGTGTTTTTGATCAAACAAATTCAGCTTTGGTGAGCATGAGCTCTTTATAAAAAAAATGAGTTCCTTTGTGCACTGGCTAAGGAGCATGAGTCAAACTGAAAAAATAAAACCAAAGTTTTGGGGTAATGTGTTATGTAATCTTGTTCAAATGGATTTCATAAAATTGGTATCGAAAAAAGTATCGTTAAGAACCGGTATCGAAATCAAGGTATCGGTATCGAAAAAATTTTAACGATACCCAGCCCTATATATTATATATATACATACAGTGAAGAAAATAAGTATTTGAACACCCTGCTATTTTGCAAGTTCTCCCACTTAGAAATCATGGAGGGGTCTGAAATTGTCATCGTAGGTGCATGTCCACTGTGAGAGACATAATCAAAAAAAAAAAAAAAATCCACAAATCACAATGTATGATTTTTTAACTATTTATTTGTATGATACAGCTGCAAATAAGTATTTGAACACCTGAAAAAAATCAATGTTAATATTTGGTACAGTAGCCTTTGTTTGCAATTACAGAGGTCAAACGTTTCCTGTAGTTTTTCACCAGGTTTGCACACACTGCAGGAGGGATTTTGGCCCACTCCTCCACACAGATCTTCTCTAGATCAGTCAGGTTTCTGGGCTGTCGCTGAGAAACACAGAGTTTGAGCTCCCTCCAAAGATTCTCTATTGGGTTTAGGTCTGGAGACTGGCTAGGCCACGCCAGAACCTTGATATGCTTCTTACAGAGCCACTCCTTGGTTATCCTGGCTGTGTGCTTCGGGTCATTGTCATGTTGGAAGACCCAGCCTCTACCAATCTTCAATGCTCTAACTGAGGGAAGGAGGTTGTTCCCCAAAATCTCGCAATACATGGCCCCGGTCATCCTCCCCTTAATACAGTGCAGTCGCCCTGTCCCATGTGCAGAAAAACACCCCCAAAGCATGATGCTACCACCCCCATGCTTCACAGTAGGGATGGTGTTCTTGGGATGGTACTCATCATTCTTCTTCCTCCAAACACGTTTAGTGGAATTATGACCAAAAAGTTATATTTTGGTCTCATCTGACCACATGACTTTCTCCCATGACTCCTCTGGATCATCCAAATGGTCATTGGCAAACTTAAGACAGGCCTTGACATGTGCTGGTTTAAGCAGGGGAACCTTCCGTGCCATGCATGATTTCAAACCATGACGTCTTAGTGTATTACCAACAGTAACCTTGGAAACGGTGGTCCCAGCTCTTTTCAGGTCATTGACCAGCTCCTCCCGTGTAGTTCTGGGCTGATTTCTAACCTTTCTTAGGATCATTGAGACCCCACGAGGTGAGATCTTGCATGGAGCCCCAGTCCGAGGGAGATCGACAGTCATGTTTAGCTTCTTCCATTTTCTAATGATTGCTCCAACAGTGGACCTTTTTTCACCAAGCTGCTTGGCAATTTCCCCGTAGCCCTTTCCAGCCTTGTGGAGGTGTACAATTTTTTCTCTAGTGTCTTTGGACGGCTCTCTGGTCTTGGCCATGTTAGTAATTGTATTCTTACTGATTGTATGGGGTGGACAGGTGTCTTTATGCAGCTAACGACCTCAAACAGGTGCATCTAATTTAGGATAATAAATGGAGTGGAGGTGGACATTTTAAAGGGAGACTAACAGGTCTTTGTGGGTCAGAATTCTAGCTGATAGACAGGTGTTCAAATACTTATTTGCAGCTGTATCATACAAATAAATAGTTAAAAAAATCATATATTGTGATTTCTGGATTTTTTTTTTTTTTGATTATGTCTCTCACAGTGGACATGCACCTACGATGACAATTTCAGACCCCTCCATGATTTCCAAGTGGGAGAACTTGCAAAATAGCAGGGTGTTTAAAATACTTATTTTCCTCTCTGTATATATATATATATATATATATATATATATATATATATATATATATATTTTTTTTTTTTATTGCCAATTTTGTCCCGCCATCCATTTTCAAATAGACAATGCGCCATTTCCCATTCCACTTCTTGCGCTTGTTTTCGTGACAAAATGTGGTTTTAGGACCGGATAGAGTCGTTGGGTGCCAGAGTTGTTGTCAACTCGTGTAGTGTGTAACCCCCTGTTGCAGAACATTTACGTAGTGTCACATAGTGTGAACACCACAACGATTTCAAGACTCCAGAGCAAGTCATGTAGTCTAAACAGCACAGCGATCTGCCGACGTTTAAAGTTGTGTAGTGTGAACTAGGCATTAGTTGAATTACAAGAACACAAACTTTATGCAGTCAAGTGCAAAAGATTGTATATTATTATATTTTGGATTTATTGTTAATAATAATAATAATAATAATAATAATTCATTACATTTATATAGCGCTTTTCTCAGCACTCAAAGCACTTTACACAGAAGGGGCAGGGCCGGATTATCCATAGACGGCAGCCATATTGCGCCAGAACACCCACCACACACCAGCTTACTGGTGGAGAGGAGACAGAGTGATGAAGCCAATATATATTTTTTATGGGGATGATTAGGAGGCCATGATGGACAGAGGCCACTGGGCAAATTTGGCCAGGATGTCAGGGTTAAACCCCTACTCTTTTTCGAAGGACATCCTGGGATTTTTAATGACCACAGAGAGTCAGGACCTCTGTTTAACGTCTCATCCGAAGGACGGTGCTCTTTGACAGTATAGTGTCCCCATCACTACACTGGGGCGTTAGGACCCACACAGACCATAGGGTGAGCACCCCCTGCTGTCCTCACTAACACCTCTTCCAGCAGCAACCTGGTTTTCCCAGGAGGTCTCCCATACAGGTACTAACCCGGCTCAGCAACCCTGCTTAGTTTCAGTGGGCAAACAGTCTTGGGCTACAGGGTGATATGGCTGTTGGCCATTATTTGCTATACATTGAATTTATCTTAAAGGTCCCATGACATGCTACTTTTTGTAGGCTTTAATATAGGCCTTAGTGGTCCCTAGTACTGTATCTGAAATCTCTTTCCAAAAATTCAGCCTCGGTGCAGAATTATAGCCACTACAAGCCAGTCCCAGAATGAGCTTCCTTCAGACAGGCCGTTTCGGTGTCTGTAGCCTTAAATGATAATGAGGAGGAGAAAGGCGGCGCAAGGTGGAGGGTGGGTGTGGCCTTGACCATCTTGCGCAACGGTACCGTGGCGTGCATGTTTACGTTGGATATAGCAATGGCACGAAGACACGCAGTCTTTCAAGCATTTCAGTTTGACCCAGAATCTGATCCAGATGGAGAAGCAACGGATGAAGAAGTTTCAACTCAGCGGCTCCAGCAGGACGTTTCCGAATGGTTAGTTTAAAAAATGATGTCTGGATACGGTACTTTATTCGGATGGTTTACAGTTATTATCATGTAGCTAACGCGAACCTACTGTTGCCTTTTCATGAGAGATCTGTAACGTCTGTATTTATCTTATTACAATTACATCAAGCTCTGCGATCTTGAAATGCGGATATCGCGCGCGCCATATAACCAACAGGAAAACGGTTATCCCAATAACAAAGAAGTGTACAACACTCGCGTTACAGTGTGTGTATTCACACACATAAACTGCATAGCTAATGTTACAGCCACATTCTACGTGTAACAATCTAGGTAACCATAAACAGTAAAGCAACACACTTATATATCATTAGTTGACTTACTTGTCCGAGGTGTGTAGCTGAGCCAAAGAGAGTGATCCAGACTTTAGTTTCAGACGTTCAGCAAGCCCAGCTCTGTATTGACCCTTCGGTGTTCATTTGTACATCCAATTATTGAGCAATTGTTATGCTTCGCTCGCTCAAAAGCCATGATATCTCTCGTGGACAAACTAAAATCGCGCGCGCGCATTTTCTCATGGGCGGAAAATATATTCTCTGGGCGGGCAAAGCAGAGACAGGGGAGGTAACATTTCGTCCTTATGACGTCATAAGGAGGAGATTCATGATCAGCGCGTATGAGCCTCCATTTTCTCAAAGGCAGAGAAAGATAGCAAAAGCTCGATTTACATCGATTGAAATTTCTAGAAACTTGGGGACCATATACAGGCTAGGGGAACTCATATTAATGTTAAAAAACCTCAGAAAGTGAAAATTTCATGTCATGGGACCTTTAAATAAAAAAAAAACAGACCACAGAGTGACCACAACAGTGTTAATTTCGTTAACGAAAACTATGGCGAAAAATGTTCGTTGACGACCTTTTTTCCCCTGACTAAGACAAGACGATGAGATACGACACCCACGTCATTAAACGATAACTGTGACTAGGGTTGGGAACCCGAAAACCGGTTCTTATCCCGAACCGGTAGTTTTTTTTTTTTTTAAATACCGGAACCGTGCGAAATTCCTAAGTTTCGGTTCCAAAAACGATTCTGGGCCAATGTGTGGGCGAAGTGCTGGGAGCTTATCCTTTAATAGCGACGTCTCGCACTCACCTCATGAATATTAAAATAGTAATGAAAGCACTCGCGCTACTCATATACGTTTTGAGAGAGAGAGAGAGAGAGAGAGAGAGAGAGAGAGAGAGAGAGAGAGAGAGAGAGAGAGAGAGAGAGAGAGACACGATCTCGATTCAAACACCCATGCGATCGCTGAGAGAGCAGTTGTCAATATGAAACAGCTTTACTTTCACAATCTTTTCAACAACACAGTATCGGTATTTCGGTGTTACAAATATTCAAATGATCACAGAAGTACTGAAATAAGTTTATAGTTCGAGAATAAACACTGATGTCTACGGTAGCAATCAAAACAGAGTAAATCACCTTTTGAAAGTCGCTTCAAATAACGAAAATTTGCTTCAGAATTTACTACATGTATATAATGAGCGAGTACATCAAGAATGCCTTTTTTCAAACCGTGTTTTTGTCTTATCCTGAATCACTACGGTAAGCCTGTAATAAGCGTTTATACTCTGACTACTTTGCACCGGCACCGCTGCGGAGTAGCACAGTGCCTGAGTGACTCACCCGCGTCATAGAAATAAACATAGAGAAGTAGCTCCGGCTACAAAGTTCTTCTGCAAGACGCATGCAGTTCTGTTTATTAAACTGCTAGAGTGCTGATTCATCCAGTAATGAAGTGAAGTCTTTATGAATCAATTATTCAAATCGAAATATTATGTATAAGTAGGGTTGGGTACCGAAACCCGGTTCCAATAGGGAACCGGTTCCGACGTAAACGGTAGTATCGAGACCGAATAAGAACGCAACTTTCGGTGCCTGATTTCGGTGCCTGACTTTTTTCACCGCCCCCTATAAACATATAATGCACACAAAGTGTCCCTGCTTGATATACAACCACTGATGAGCATAATCGGTTTAAAAAACAAACAAACAAAAAAAACCTACGAATGCGGATTAGAACCCAAAACCTCTGACACTCTTGACTAAAGTTCAAGTTCAGCTGCAGTGTTCCTCTTCGGGTAAGTCTAGTATTTTAATGCCAACTGCAAATCTTGCATATCAAGTATGAAGTATATCAAGTATATTTATATGAGGCTATACTATGTGTGTTAAATATTTCTGCTCAGTGTCAGATATTTCTCTGTTTTGTAAAAGTCTATAATATGTTATATATATATATATATATATATATATATATATATATATATATATATATATATATATATATATATAAATAATATGAGAAGACAAAATTTTGATCTTAACTTAAGTGTTTTCGGCTACATCAGCACAATTTTTTATTTTATCAGAAATCAGAAAATCTTTTTTCAGAAAACACACACAGGTATTTATTTTTTTTTTGATAAAGTGTGTGCGTTTTCGTTTTCTTAAGTACCGGTTTAAGAACCGTTTAAGCACCGTAACCGTTTGAAAAATACCGAGTAGGTACTGGTATCGGATAAAACCCAACCAATACCCAACCCTATGTATAAGAAATATTATGTTTCATCTGTCTGGATCTTACATGTGTTCAAGCATATTCTAGCCCTTCTGAGAGGGTATTCTCCACTGCTGGAGATACAATAAGCTATAGGAGAGGTCCCAAATTATCCTAGAAAATGCAGAAATATTTATTTTCCTTCAGAAAAATTTATTATTTTTGCAAAAATTGCTAAATAATATGTTGAATTTGTTGACATTACCAGTCTGTTAAACTCATTTGACAAGTATAAGAAATAAACACAAAAAGGATTGTGCATTTTCCCCTTACTACTATTTTTTATTAGTTGTTTTAATAATTTGTATTGAATGGGAACCAGAACCGGAACCGGAACCGGAATCGTTTGGCGGAACCGGAAAATGTATTACGATTCCCAACCCTAACTGTGACTATATCAACACATGCAATATCGTTGACGAAAAAAGACGAGACTGAAATGTGTTTAAACATTTTTTAAACTTAACCAAAACCACTTGTTTGTGTCAAATAAAGGAGACGACAACACATTGACTGTTTTTACGAGCGTTCATGCTTACGGTTGCCAGATTTTAATAATTAAACCCCCAGTCAGAGCTTTTCTGTTAAAAGAACACATTTTCTACCTGGTCTTTTCAATAGTATCTGGCAACCATGCGCGCGCGCTCTCTACACTGCTGAAGAACCGCGGATGATCTGAAAACACAGACGAGCTGGAGTTTAGCGATCTTCATTTGAGATTTTCTACTTAAAGTGTCGTTCAGTCGGTCTGTGTTCTGCCACGAGCCGTTTGCGCTATCTGTGCTACTAAATCTGCGATCAAAATATAGACTGATATCCAGCAGTTGTTTTTAATGTTGATCATATTATACGAGCAAGAATGCAATGCTTCCTGAATATCCACACGATTTCAAATGTGACATTGATTTTATACAACAGTTCAACAAACAGAAGGGTAGCATTAAGTGATGTACTACATTTAAAACAGTATTGTCAGTAGGCTTATTGCTCTATTTTGCATCGTGAACGAATCTGTGGCTTTGAACGAATCGTGAGATTCAATGACCCGTTCATAAAAATACCATCATTGCATATTTATTGAACATTGTTAAATTAAAAAAAATATAAAAAAAATATTGTCCCTTAAAAAAGAAAAAGGCTACTTACATTATTGGTGCTTGTATTAAAAAAAGGAAAAACTGACTGCAATTTATTCCATTGTCTTTTAGTGCACTGTCAACTTTCAGCAGTGACGCTGTGCTAGACAGTGCGACTCGTGTGACCTGTCCCTCAGGCAGCGCGCGCGCCCACTCGCAAAGCAGACAGCCGCGCCTCTGCTTCCGCGGGCGTGTTTTTCCATATTCGAAATTCACATTCGAATATTAATTTTAACGTTTGAATTTCTGTTTTTTTAAAACTATTCGAATATATATTCGAATTTAGAATATTCGTTGACAGCCCTAGCCTGAACTGATACTTAAAAAAAAAAGAGCCACAAAAAAACGAAACAATTGTTGTAAACTATGAAAAGTCCAAAAATTTTAACATAGAAGAAAAAATGTGAACCAGATATACATTAAAAGTAAAAGAGCTAAAATAATATTTAGTTTGACCTGATGTTGACAATAAATTCTCAAACCTCGCGTTACTGACCTTTTTTTTGAAAACCAAAAATGAAACTTTTGTACCAATTTCATAGTTGACCTGTTTAAATGTGAAGAAGTGCTTGAATGTTTCTAACATGAATGTTCTTCAGCATCATGAATGAATAAACACCAACCTCTTTGTTCTCCAGGATCTTCAGTGCGTTTCATTCTGCAGGGTTCTGGATCACTCATGTTCTCACTGTCCTCTTTAATAAACTCAGTCTTTGCAGATTTCAGCTCTTCCTGATGCTCTGATGCTCGTCTTCACTTGTAGATGATGGGAATTTACAGCATTTATTGGAGAATTACAGTGGGAGGAGCTTCACTGGTGATGTGATTGCTGTGGGAGGAGCTTCACTGGTGATGAATTGCTGTGGGAGGAGCTTCACTGATGATGAATTGCTATGGGAGGAGCTTATCTGCCAAAATCAAGAATATATCAGTTAGTGAGTTTGTTTTAATACTAAATGACACTTCTAAGCATTTCTATCTATCATTAAGTAACTGATGCTCATTCAACTCATAACCCTAAAATTAGTCTCCTTATTCATTCAAATATTGTTGTGGAGTCTGTCACTAAAAATCCCTCTTGAAGTCTTGGGGTTTTGATGCCAGAAAATAAACTTTATTCTTCAAGTAACAAAGCCAATCGCTTTTGCAAACGCAAATCCAGAGTCCAGTCTCGAACATACAGTATAGCCTACACCTCAAATGTAATCAATACACATACATGTGTTTTAAACAATGAACATGAGACTAAGGGCTTCACCATATTTGAGCATTTCCATCCCGGCCTGAAATAAGCAGCTGTAAGTTTCATAGTATAAAATATGCAAAAGCATGTTGTATCACACTAAGTGTTGTAGTATGACCAGTAGGAGACCATTTATGTGTGAACTGAATTTGGTCACACTACAGTGTTTAACATTGAAGTTAATGAGTTTTATTGTAGTAGGGTCATTGACGAATAAGGTTTTTAAAAGTGTAAAAAAATAGAATGGAGATATAACTATATTTGAAACCATTTTTTAGTTTACCTAGGTGTTAACTAAGGGTGTCACGATTTCGATTTTAAATCGAAATCGATCGAAAATAATGCTCAATCTCGATTATCGAATCAAAAAATGGAATCGTCGATGCTGCCACGCCCCCATGTCACGGCAGCTCGGCTTGCCTGTAATAGGTTAAACTCCTTTTCTCGAGAATATTGAAGCCTTTATTTTAAAACACATTGCAGCTGCACAGCGAGAGCATCATATCTCGTCTGAGCGAGCTGATTGTCTGTGCTGTGGCAACTGCACGAACCTATGGCAAGTTAGCAGTGGCGTACGGTCCAATGGGAGCGCATGGCGCCCTGCCAACCTCGAGCGCGCCAATTTGGACGCGACTGGAGAGTGTAATTCACAAAAAACTCGCCAAAGGATTTTAGGTTTAAATCGACTGAAGCGAAAAGTACCTGATATGAGCGAAATAGCACGGCAAGGCAAAGCAGTACTCGTTCCCTTATCTGTAAGGGAACCGAGGTTACGCAAGTAACCAAGTACGTTCCCTTACGAGAACGTTCTCTCGTACTGCGTTGCAAACGCTGTGGGAACCCAATTTAAAACGCCGTGCTATTCGCCTGTGACTGCTCTGAGGAGTCCAGGGAGCCCCGGGACTATAAAAGCCAGGTAATAGGTTATATTGTTTAAGTTTCCATTTGACTGAAGATATAAGTTATTGTTACATTATGTTGTTAATAAACGTTTTAAATTTGACAATGTAGTGTGTGGTATTGCGAACAAAGGTCAGATATTATTATATTGCATAAAAGTCTTAAAATGGCATAGCTTGTGCTTTCAATTTATTTATTTTTAAATCGAGAATCGAATCGAACCGTGACTTTAGAATCGAAAATGTAATCGAATCGAGGATTTGGAGAATCGTGACACCCTTAGTGTTAACAATAAGATTTTGTGGTTTGTACAATCAATAAAAACTTTTTTTTTGTCATTTTTTACAAGATGACATGAATATATCTAAAATTATTAATTTGCAGATAATTATTCATGAAAAAAACTGATTTGACATTGATGTTGAGATAGAAAGAAATATTAAATAAAATTATCACTGATCTCATAAATGTAATCATTTATTGGACTACTCTAAACACTCCAACATATTCAAGTAAAACATTGCACAGGGGAAAAGGGGAAATGTAAAAAAAAAAAAAAAAAAAAGCCTTATCTGCTTTATATTTGTATTATTGTAGTTCCTTTAGTTATTAAAAACAATATTATTCCATTTAAATATTTACTATATCGGTTTTACCGAATGACCAAGGCCGGTTATACCGAATGACCATGTCTGCTGCCTTTGACATTATGAATATTTAAGACAATAAACAGACACAAATAGATTCAAAAGCACATTTTATTGTTAATATATAGGCTATTAACAATATTGTTAATATAATAGGCTATTAATGTAAAGAGTACTTCAAACATTAAAACATTTTGATATCCAACATTTTGATATTGGAATGAATATATAACTTATATCGCAAATTATATTAATTAAAACATTAGGGGCCCTATTTTAACGATCTGAAACGCAGGTATCAAGCGCGAAACGCAAGTAACTTTGTGGGCGAATCTCGGGCGATGTTGCTATTATACCGGCGGGATACATGACTCTTGCGCTCGATGCAAATCTAATGGCGCTTTTCCACTACACAGTACCAGCTCGCCTCGGCTCGGCTCTGTTTGGTTTTCCACTGTGTAAAAGTTGTACCTGTACCTGCTTCCAGGTACTTTTTTTCGTACCACCTCCAGCGAGGTTCTAAAGCGAGCTGAGGCGAGCTGAGGCGATACTAAAATGTGACGTGGAAACACAGCAGACTGCTGATTGGTCAGAGAGATTCGTCACTATTCACTGCGTCATCATTGCACGCGCCAGACGGAGTATCCTGAATAAAAAACAGCAAAAACAAAAACATCCAAAAACAGCATACACTCGATTTCCTCCATTGTCCTGTGTGTGTGGGTAGCGGGCGCGTCTCGCGTAAAAGATTAAGTCACGGCAGTTTCCTGCGGCGTCACTATGACGACCAGGTACTATTGTGGAGGTACTATCTGCAATGGAAAACGGAGCGAAAAGCGAGCCGAGCCGAGCTGAGTCGAGCCGAGTCGAGCTGGTACTGTGTAGTGGAAAAGCGCAATAAAAAGGGATTGGTCTGAAGTAGCTACATTACACATAGGTGTGTTTTGGGCGTAACGTGAAATAAACCAATCAGAGCGACATCTCGCATTCCCTTTAAGAGCAGGCGCGCTTGTTCCATGGCGGTTTGCTATTATAACGGCGGATTTGCCAGGAGCGGTTCACAGCCGAGGAGACCGACGTTCTTGTCAGGGCCGTAAAACACAGAGAAGTGACATTGTATGGTGATGAGAGAAACCCACCCAAATTAGCTTCGGTTAAACAGGCGTATGATAATTTGAGTAAATGTGTAAGCTAGATTTATGCCTATTTTTTTCACATCTTCATGGACACAACAATGATTTCTCTCGTGTTAATATCTTTCCTTGTAATAATGTATGATTTGCAAAAAATGAAAATTGCTGCTTCTGTGTAGATGAGACAATCAAAGTGTATGCGCGTTGTGCACACGCTACATTGATTATGGCCAAGCATGCGCCCTTAAAATAGCATGTGAATAACATACGCAACGCGCCACTGACTTTAGACTAGGTTTTTCCTGGTCAGTGGCGGAATTGTTTTATAAACCTGCAAAATAGCTCCAGGGAACGTTTGCGCCGGAACACGCCATCTCTTTTCGCTGAACCGCCCCCGGGAGCGCAAGTGTATTTCCAAATTTACCGGCGTGCGTCTGTGGAGGGAAAAGTCTGCTGTGCGCGTGTGCAAAATAGGAATTATACATGCATCGGTGTACAAAGTCAATTGCGCTGGGTGCAAGATAGGGCCCTAAAACATTAAAGCATTTAATTGGTCTTGGAACAAGTGTTTAAATTGTTAAACAATGAGCTGCTAGGCTATAGATTCATGAAAAATGTTCGGATTTGAAGATATCCCTCTCTGTTTGGGTTGCTAGGGTGCTCTTAATGGTTGCTAGGGCGTGGCTTGATAGCTTCACAATGATCCTGAGAGACTGATTGGTTGCCTGAGTAAAATGAGCCCACCTCCTTGTCTCTATGACAATGTGCTGCAAAGATATCCTTCTGGGCCTTTTATAATGGCAGTCTATGTAAACAGTTGCTAGGGTGCTCTTAATGGTCGCTAGGGTGTGGCTTCATGATGATCTTGAAAGACTGATTGATTGCCTGAGTAAAATGAGCCCACCCCCTTGTCTCTATGACACTGTGCTGCAAAATCATGTTCAATACAAAATCCCTATGCAATCTACCATAGTAGGATAAACATGCACAATCCAGGTTTTTTGGCCATTCCCTTCACCATAGTATGTCTATGGGGTACTTTCAGACACCTATATTATTGGATATAATAATATAAATAATAAAAACAAATGATACCTTTCCCTTCTTTTGGCGAGCATTTTCTATAAAATGTTGTATTTATTTATTCCAGATATGTACAAATATGACAAAGTCATTCGTTATAACCAAAATTTCTGTTTAACCGAATGACTCTTATAATTAGTAGGGGTGTGACGAGACGCTTACTCCACGAGACGAGACGAGACACGAGATTGGGTTCACGAGAATGAGACAAGACGAGATTTTTACACAATTTTTAAGAAATCCTCAATGATGAAATATATGAATGGAAAATAGTCTTTTATTCAACTGAAAATCACAAAATGCAAAACAATTTAGGTGCATTTTGAAATCAACTTGTAATGAATGTTATTTTACTTCTATTTTAATGAATTCTATGCAGTAAAGGACATGCAAACACTGCAAAATGTTTTGCTATAAACTCTACCGTCTGGCTTCTCCCCTGTACGATTTCACATGAGAAATCTAACTCCTTTCCACAAATCGAACATAAAAAAATAAAACAGTATAAATAACTGAAATAACACTTTAAATGCAACGATATGACATGTGATATGTGAATGTTAGCTATACTGTTCCCATGTCTTAGTGCTTTAATAGGTTCTTTGCGTGATAGGTCAAATGTTTATTACCTGCCTGGTTCAGATTACACTATTTTAGCACGATTTTGGCACGATCCGTTTCGTGGAGATTCGGACAACGGGCGTCGGGACGCAAGATTCGATCGTTTCATTTCGTATAGTGTGTCATAGTGGGCGATAACCTACGCGTCTGCGATGCTTCAGGACATCACGACAGAAAGACTAGCATGTTTAATTTTAACGGTCCTCCACGACGGGTTGAGTGCGAGCGAGAGTGAGTGTGGCGAGTGAGTGAGAGTGCGAGCCACAGTGAGTGTTCGTGCGCGAGTGAGCGCGTGTGTGCGCGAGTGAGTGAGTGAGCAAGGGACAGTGAGTGTGTGTGTGTGTGTGATTGGCCAGGCACACAAATGATTTAAAAGTGGCAGGGGCATCTTCAATACTAATTTCACCCTCACGCTCCATCACTGACATCACAACAACTCACGAGACAAAGTTTCACCTCGACGAGAAATCTCGTCGCGTTTTAATCTAATAATTAATAATAATTAAATTAAATAATAACCCCTAATAATTAGGGCTGGGCGATATGGCCAAAAAATAAATAAATAAAAAAATAAAAATCAAGATTTTTTTTTATATATCAGTCGATATCGATAATTATCACGATAAAAGTCAAATCTTTATTTCTTTCAAGTTTAAAGGCAGATTTTTGCTCCTAAGTGAAAGTTGTAGAAACCAGAACATTGTGGTTTTAAACTACTCTTTATTGTCAGAACATATCAGGACAAACACTTGCCAAACTGGTGAACATTTCACAAGTCCGAGGTAGAACATTCAAACATTTGTCATTCTTTCTTAACAAAATAAATATATTTATTGGACAATTAATTTCTTAGTTTCTGCATGTGCTCATTTTTATTTGGCAAAATGTAATATTCTGACTGTTTGAGTTTTATTAAACTTAACCATTGGTCATCCAGTATCATGCATTTAGATCATTTAGATGGGCGATATATCGCACAATATTGATATGCGCATCTCATCAGTAAAGCCGGTTCCCTTGATTAGTAGTAAATCACCATCACCTGCTTTCAGATGGAGCGGCATTTACTACAAAGAGCCGTAGTTAACTGACAAGCTGAGCCATATCGCATTAATATCGCGGACGTATCGCCAGCTATAATTAATGCGATATGGCTCAGCTTGTGAAAACTCCAGTGTTAAATTAACACTCCTGGGAGTGTATGAGTCCACACTTAAGAGTGTTTAAGGTAATGAGATAATTAAGTGATTAATTTAGTGATGATTGAACATTATTGAAGACACCAGATGATAACAAGCAGAATCACTGAAGGAGAAAATCTCAAATTGTAAGTTACCGTTATGACGATCAATGGTTGCTTTAGTTGGGCTCTAGACCCTTAAATGTTTACTTTAGATTTTGTTTGGCTGTTATATCTGAAATATAATTGCCAGTTGAACAAAGAAAAATGTGATCTGATGGCGTTGGTTATATTATGACAATCATCATATGAACTTGATCACTGAACTCCTTAAAATTCTTCTTTCTGACTTCGGGTTATGTTGATGGTTACAGCATAACTGTGAATCTGCATTCTTGCCCAAATTTTTTAATATAATATAAAGGATTTCTTAAAAGTTGATTAAAAAAAAATCATTCTTTTAGGCACACACAGATTTCAAGATTCAGTCTATGCATCTCAACAATGGTGAGGAGCCGAATATTCAATTAGGAAAAGTAAATTACATAGACAATTCAGATCATAATTTATTCATACCGCAATGCATGATGGGAACCATTCATGAGCTGTGATTGGTGGCAGCCACTGCAACATGCTTTATTATTGTCACCATTGTTGAGATTCACAGGCTGATTATTGATGTCTGTGTTTCAAATGAATTTATCTGAATGTCTTTTGATCAGAACAATGTTTATTACATACTTAGAATTATAAGTACTAATAATCATATGCTGTAGATTAGAATCACAAAGCTGCTGTTAACAAGTTAAACCACTCTATCTCAATAAGTTTCCTTTTCAGATCACAGCATGATCATGTCAAAACATAACCAATACTATAAGATAACATTTTACTTTGTTCATTTAACTGTTATAAATCAATAACAGCAGACAAACAACAGTAAATATAAATATATATATATATATATAGCCTATATATAATGGTCTAGAGCCCAACTAAAGCAAACACCCATCACAGGGAACTACACTGCGACCAAAATGGTCGCATATGCGACCTTTTGAAATGCCATTGCGACCGTAATTTTCAATGGGTCGCAAATGTATCACTGATTATTTTTGTACCTATGTTTTAGGCAATATGCTATGATTTACTATGTTTATTTATTAAAACAGAAATGTGTATTTTAAGAATACGTTTTATAACGTGCTCTGAGCATTCAAAACATCAAGTTGGCTTCAGCCCCGCGACCTTAACTTAGATTAAAACGTACCATTGTATCAGTGCTGCGCTCTCTCTCTCTAACACACACAAACACGGACGCGCGCACACAGAGAGAGAAGATAATTGTAAAATGAAAATGGACGGGCTATAGTTTAACAATGTAATATTTAACGTTGAATATTTTAACGTGTTCTAACGTGTGCGTTCCTCAGCGCGTATGTGAAGCTCACATGCACTAAAAGCCTGTCGACCTGGATACTGGACTAAGTTATCTTTAGAGTCTTATTGTGCTTATACTGTTAAATACACACAAGGTTTACATAAACAAAGTCGGTTATGTGTCTAATGGTCTAAAGTGAAAGCAAACTTGAGAAAATCTGAGTAAATCTGCTTGTCAAATGCGTGTATATTAGACGCGTCGCGCGCAACTCTTAAAGAAACAGTAGCAATAGTAAACACGCTGCCGCTTGTCCTTAAAGGGATAGTTCACCCAAAAATAAAAATTATCTCATCATTTACGCACTCTAATGTTGTTCCAAACCTGTATTAATTTCCTTCTAATATTTTCTCATATTTTTCTAATATTAATATTATGAAGAATGTGGCTATCCAAACAGTAGCTAGTCCCCATTGACTAACATAGGAGAAAAATATACTAAGTCACTGGGGTACATCAACTGTTTGGTTACCCACATTCTTCCAAATAACGTTTTATTTTCAACAGAAGAAAGAAACTTATTCCAGTTTAAAACAACTTCAGAGAGTAAATTATGACAATTTGAATTTTTAGGAGAACTATTCCTTTAATGTTAATAAAACAACACAATGCAAAGAGAAAATCACTCACTGCTATTGACTGAAGTAGCTTTAATAAGTATCAACGTATAATTTATACAGTGAAGTCTGTTTTGTTTTATTTTCATATTTGTTCATTTAATTACTTTCTTCAATGCTATATTTTGTATATTAAGTTGTGTATGTGTAATGTGTATCTTTGATCTTAATATTTAATAACAAAGAAAATAATGACAAATATTTTTATCTTCGCCCATGTCTGCCATTTTTTAGTTATTTTTTGTTACCTAAGGCTTTGTTTTTAAAATATGGACATTAGTTTGGCTGTAATGCTCAGTCACAAAACAGTAAAACCAACATAAAAATGAATCGTGATAAAATCGTGAATCGTGATTTTCCTGAAAAAATCGTGATATGATATTTTTGCCATATCGCCCACCCCTAATTAGAATAATAAATTAAATAGCCTATCTTAATTGTACACAATGTTCCTGTTTATTTTTTTATTTTATTTTTTACTGTTTTATGCCATAACAGCAATATTAATATCGGTTATTATCGGTATCGACCACAATTTTCACATCGGTGCATCACTACTTAAGAGTTCAGGAGTTTGCCCATCTGTGCCAACCATAGCATGTTGAAATCCATTTTGCACTTTGTGTACTGTATTTTCTAATGCAGAAATTCTTTCCCAACCAATGTTAAAGAAAACAAAAACAAGAAGGCATGTGGTTTAAAAGATGGAAAGTAAAATAAAAAGCACATCTGTATGCAATACAGTTTCATTATTCTTCATTATTATCCAGAGCGGCTTACTATAAATAATTTGTGCGACCAGATCATGTTTTGCGCCAGTAACTGAAAAAGTTAGTAGCGCAAGTGCCACCAGTGGAAAAGGTTAGTGTAGTTCCCTGCATCACCTTAATGGTAACTTACAATTTGTGATTTTCTTCTTCCGTGATTCTGCTTGTTAACATCAGTGCAGGGTCCGAAATTAACTTTTTGGCTCACCTGCCACGGGGACTGGTAGATGAAAAAATCCACCAGCCAAGCATATTTTTTACCGGCCAAAATAATAAACAGCCCTTTTTTTTGTCACATACATTCATTTCAGTACTTTTAATTGAGATAATAAGGTAGGCATATTATGTTGAATACAAACATAAAAAATTGTCCAGAGCAAAATTTGAAATGTATAATAAATAAAAAATAATAATAATTATATATATATATATATATATATATATATATATATATATATTGATCAAAATGAGAGAAATATATGAAATATTACTATCATTGGGGTGAAATCAAATTTTTTTTTTTTTTTTTTTTTTCAGTTTTGTTTCCTGACTTCAATTTAATGTGTTATGGGAAGGCAGAACGTACTCGGCTAAGTTACTTACGTAACCTCGGTTCCCTGAGAGATAAAGGAACGAGTATTGCGTTGCAAACGCTATAAGAAAACTAATTTTATCGAGAAAAGACCGGCCATGCATGGTGTGTAAAGCAGAAGCAGCCTGGCCAGCGGCGGAGTATGCACGTGCACGATCCGCGAGTGCTGAAGAAGACGGCTCGGCTTTGATGAGCAGGACACAAATGGGCGGCGACCGCTTCTTCCAGTGGCGGGAGCTTCACATATCCTTTTTCCTCAGCACCGTCAACAGATAGAGCGTTAAGAATTAGATAGTAACATGAATTTTTCTAATAGTTAAGAGAGAGTTAATTACTTTGCTTCACAACCATTCGGTCCTTTGCAGGTGTCTGAATGATGTCACATCCTGTCGCATAATATTGACCACATGACGATCCAAAATGGAGCCCTTTATATTGGTTACTCTAAATGACATCAATGAAAATAATTTTTCCAGACATTCTTTCTCATAACAAAGCAACGACTTCTACACATAGTTTTAATACCATTTTGCACTGTTGATATATAATGTTATAAAATCATGCCAGAATAAAAAAAATATATATACATTTATTAAATTTTAAGATATTTTAATCACAAATGAAATTGCTGTATTGGCCTTCGGACGGTTAAACCGAATGACCCTTTGACACTTCAAAATCTTTAAAATACCTTTATATGTAGTAAAATATAATTAAAACCTTTTGGATTCAGTAAAAGAGATCAAGTTGTACTACCTTACATACTTTGGATGTTATATATTTGTTTTTTTATTATTATTATTATTATTAAGGCCTTAGGACAAAAAAATGAATTTGTGATGACTGGTAGATGAAAAAATCCACCAGCCAAGCATATTTTTTACCGGCCAAAATAATAAACAGCCCTTTTTTTTGTCACATACATTCATTTCAGTACTTTTAATTGAGATAATAAGGTAGGCATATTATGTTGAATACAAACATAAAAAATTGTCCAGAGCAAAATTTGAAATGTATAATAAATAAAAAATAATAATAATTATATATATATATATATATATATATATATATATATATATATATATATATATATATATATATATATATATATATTGATCAAAATGAGAGAAATATATGAAATATTACTATCATTGGGGTGAAATCAATTTTTTTTTTTTTTTTTTTTTTTCAGTTTTGTTTCCTGACTTCAATTTAATGTGTTATGGGAAGGCAGAACGTACTCGGCTAAGTTACTTACGTAACCTCGGTTCCCTGAGAGATAAAGGAACGAGTATTGCGTTGCAAACGCTATAAGAAAACTAATTTTATCGAGAAAAGACCGGCCATGCATGGTGTGTAAAGCAGAAGCAGCCTGGCCAGCGGCGGAGTATGCACGTGCACGATCCGCGAGTGCTGAAGAAGACGGCTCGGCTTTGATGAGCAGGACACAAATGGGCGGCGACCGCTTCTTCCAGTGGCGGGAGCTTCACATATCCTTTTTCCTCAGCACCGTCAACAGATAGAGCGTTAACTGTACGTACACACCGCCGCCGACTTGAGCTGCAAAGAAGCTCTGGCCGCCCTGTCAAGGACGCTTGTCCGCTCTGAATAGTGAGTGCGCGCGCGCGGCCGGGGCTCACTCGCTCACTCACTCGCTCTCTCTGCTCGTTCTTAGAAGGCAGAAGAGCGCGTGCGCGCTGACAATTTTATTATTTTGGTATGAACATTCACCCGCCACTGTGGCGGATAGCCTTTTGAGATATACTCGCCAAACGGAAAATCTACCCGCATTTGGCGCTTGGCGGGTGTTAATTTCGGACCCTGTCAGTGTCTTCAATAATGCTCAATCGTCACTAAATTAATCACTTAATTATCTCATCAGCCCTAAATGCCGCTCCATCTGAAAGCAGGTGATGGCGATTTACCACTAATCAAGGGAACCGGCTTTACTGATGAGACGCGCATAACATGTGATGCGATATATCGCCCATCCCTACTCATGGCAAAATTTAACTTTATGGTTTCTATGGTATTTGTATGAAAAACAGTAGCCTAAATACATTATTAAATAATACTGTAATTATATTCCATTAGTCCTTTAATACATGGTCTACATTAATAATATAATACAATTCAATTCAATATGTTTAACCCACATTTCATGGTGCAGTTAATATTACTAGGCCAACATTACAGTATATCCATGGTAAATGATGGGAATTTGTAGACAGAAAAGTCTTCTGACTGTATCGTTGCACGCAGCGTTTCCCCTGTTCATCAGCGCTGTTTCATCTGCCTTTAAACTGGTTTAAATCACTGAGACATTTCTGTTCTTCGCTGAATTCAAGCGCTTCTCACTGGATCTCGTGTCGAGACCGATCAGAGTAAACTCATCTGTGTGAGCTCGCGCTGCGCTGCTGTTTGGACTTTGAGCCGAGCGGATAAATGGTCCGTGTGGCGCGCTGTTCAAATGAGTTTCGTTCTGCTTTTGGCGCATAAACATTATCGAACATTTATCGACCTCTTGATATCGTTTTATCGAGAAAAATTATATCGCGATAATTATCGTTATCGTTTTATCGCCCAGCCCTAGTTATAATGAATGACAAAATCTTCATTCAATGCTAACAGGCTGATATCTAGCTGCCTAGCTTGTTAGTTAGCTAGCTAGCTACCAAAAGGACAATCAAACATTTTATATTTAGTAAAAGTTTTTTAAATATTACAACATTATCCATGTTTTATAGCGGTTGTACCGAATGACCTGATATTTGGGGACATGTGTATGAGCAAGTGAAAACATGAATTTTTCTAATAGTTAAGAGAGAGTTAATTACTTTGCTTCACAACCATTCGGTCCTTTGCAGGTGTCTGAATGATGTCACATCCTGTCGCATAATATTGACCACATGACGATCCAAAATGGAGCCCTTTATATTGGTTACTCTAAATGACATCAATGAAAATAATTTTTCCAGACATTCTTTCTCATAACAAAGCAACGACTTCTACACATAGTTTTAATACCATTTTGCACTGTTGATATATAATGTTATAAAATCATGCCAGAATAAAAAAAATATATATACATTTATTAAATTTTAAGATATTTTAATCACAAATGAAATTGCTGTATTGGCCTTCGGACGGTTAAACCGAATGACCCTTTGACACTTCAAAATCTTTAAAATACCTTTATATGTAGTAAAATATAATTAAAACCTTTTGGATTCAGTAAAAGAGATCAAGTTGTACTACCTTACATACTTTGGATGTTATATATTTGTTTTTTTATTATTATTATTATTATTATTAAGGCCTTAGGACAAAAAAATGACCCGTCACATCATTGACCCAATAACACTTTTTTGGGTTTTCCCTTAGGACGTGTCTCTCCGCTGCCTAGAGATCATAGAGATAATTTGGAAATAGCTGGCATTTGTGTTTGAACAAAGTTTAGCTCAAGAGTTATTGATCTGGGATGTCAGGTCTGTGAATATATTGCCAACTTTACTGAACTCCATGAACCGTGCGCATTGTTAACATACGGATCTCCGAAACACTGCCAGCAGGACATTAAACAGGACGCGTTTCTCGGGGGAACGCAGAAGATTTGAATTTTTTCCCTCCCATCCCACATTTTTTCCAACATCTCACTTTAGGTGCTCTGTAGAAATGAGCTTTAAGTGGCCATTTACAGGAGATCTGAAGACATCAGCAGAATAAATGAGGTGAAAACAGGAACTATTATGAAATAAAGAGTGTTTTCAGCAGATCTGTTAATATTGATGAGCCTCAGACTATCAACACTCATTCAACAAGCCATTCAGGATCATCAGCAGATCATCTCACATTATTCTGAGTGTTTGCTGTTAGAAACACATTATTTGAGTCAGGATAGATGATAAAAGCCTGAAAACTGCTCTAATGAAAGAAAATACTGTTGTTTCTCACAACATGACATGGATAAAACATTTTTAAAAAATACAAAAACAAACACTATTGCATTCATCTTAATTAACCACCTCATCTAAATAACTACAGCAGCATAACTACAATATCTAAAATATATTTAGATTTGTTTAACTACATTCATTGCAATAATGCTATTAGATCAAAACTTACAATGATCCTAAAAAAAAACTCATTAGAAGCTCAAAGTGAAATATATAGGCTAGTAACGTTATAGCAATATCTATTCCAGCTTATTTTAACAATGTGAAGTAACACATTTGGGATCAATTTGATTTGCTAAAGATAAAATAAAACGGCAATTGCAAAACTTCCCATCAATTCCCCTCACAGATCTCAAACTTTTGCCTTGACATTCAGTAACAGTTATCACACAAACATCGAGACAATCACACAAACGAACACAAAATCGCTCAGGTCTGAATGAACTCCACATATTCTCCTCAGGCTCGCTGCTGCTGCTGCACTAAATGTTTAGGCTACTTCAGTAGGAAGACGCCAGAAAAGACGCACAAGTATCGCTGTGATCGATGAAAACAACACAGAAATGAGCCTGTCGCTTAATCAAACTGTATAAAGTGTGTTTGATGGTTGTGTAAAGATGAGAAATACCGTGAACTGCTCTCCTCGCCTCAGAAGACTTCTTCTCCTTCTTCCGTTTTTGGCGCGTTGCATTCTTCTTCTTCTTCTTGTGTTTAATGGCGGTTGGCAAACCATTTAACGGTGCATTACCGCCACCAACTGGACTGGAGTGTGGAACGAGAGATTAAAGGGATACTCCACTTTTTTCGGAAATAAGCTCATTTTACATCTCCCCCAGAGTTAAACAGTTGAGTTTTACCGTTTTAGAATCCATTCAGCCGAACTCCGGGTCTGACGGTACCACTTTTAGCATAGCTTAGCACAGATCATTGATTCTGATGAGTCCAGTAGCATTTCTTTCAAAATGACCAAAGAGTTTCAATATTTTTCCTATTTAAAACTTGACTCTTCTGTAGTTAAACCGTGTACTAAGATCGACGGAAAATGAAAAGTTGCGATTTTCTAAGCCTATATGGCTAGGAACTACTCTCATTCCGGCGTAATAATCAAGGAACTGTGCGGCTGTACCATGAGTGCAGCAGGCGTAATGATATGACGCAGCGCCTGAAAATAGTCCCCAGCTCGGTAACTTCTTCCAACGTGACCGGGACTAAGTTTGTCTAACCTATTAGACCTATTTTCAGGCGCTGATCTGTGCTAAGCTATGCTAAAAGTGGTACCGTCAGACCCGGAGTTCGGCTGAATGGATTCTAAAACGGTAAAACTCAACTGTTTAACTCTGGGGGAGATGTAAAATGAGCATATTTCCTGGACTCATCAGAATCAATGATCTGTGCTAAGCTATGCTAAAAGTGGTACCGTCAGACCCGGAGTTCGGCTGAATGGATTCTAAAACGGTAAAACTCAACTGTTTAACTCTGGGGGAGATGTAAAATGAGCATATTTCCGAAAAAAGTGGAGTATCCCTTTAAGCAGGAAAATTATTATTATTATTATTTTTTTTTTAATAATACTTAGACTCAAATTCTTTTAATTAATTCAGTTTCTTTAAGAAACCTAATTATATAACAGTATATCTGACCTGCTGTTTTCCCCAAGAGACCTGACAATGAGACGTCATGATGTTTTGCCTTCCGTAATGACTGAAAGAGGTGCTCCCTATTAATATTGTATTTCCTACACTGAAGAAGAACATGTTCCACTGTTTCTGGTTGATTACAATAAGTACATTTCCCAGTTGGGTGCTTACCTATTTTATACAATGAAAGGATTAGACCTGTATGACCTATTCTCAGACGAGTTATTAAACTTTCTTCCCTCCGTTTCCAGCCCACCATCCTCCCAGCACCAACCTGTCTCTGTACATTATATAAATGCCTTCCAGTTTCACTGTTATCCCAATACCCCTGCCAAACGGACTGTGCATACTTCCTGATAATTGACTTGGCTTCTTCTTTATTTAATGGGGTTTTTAAGTCTACATGTTTAGTTTTGAGTGATCCTTTGGCCAGCATATCCACCTGCTCATTCCCCTCCACACCGACATGAGCAGGAACCCAAAGAAAGCATGTGGATAGACCCTTTAACTCCATCCTGTATAACATAAGGAATATGTCATTGATGATATTGGATCTAAATAATGATTTGCCAGATTTAATACTCATAAGTGCAGACAAACTATCAGATGCAATAACAGTATTATTTGTTTCCCTCTCTTCTATCCACTGCAGGGCCAATAATATTGCAATCAATTCTGTGGTATATACTGACACATGATCCGATATTCTTTTCTTAATATATGACTCACTTGCTGGGATGTAAACTGCTGCACCTGCACGCCCTGTATCAGGATCTTTGGAACCCGTTGCATTCTTAGTGCATTATCTTCTTCTTCTAGGATTTAATGGCGGTTGGCAAACCAACTTAAAAGGTGCATTCCCGCCACCTACTGGAATGTATACATAATACATATAATATATAAAAGTCTACACAGAACAGTTTTACATCCTATTAAATAATCCTGTTTCCTTTAAAAATATAAATAACTCATGATAAATTCTTGTTTGTTTGGTACCTTCTCCTAGGAGAACCTGAAGTGTCAGCTCATTGATTTCTATATTTCTTAAAGGGGTGGTTTACTGCCTTTTTTCTTTGCTTGATTGTGTTTATGGGCTGCAATATAACATGTCTTCGTGTTTCGTTTGTTAAAAAACGCCTTATTTTTCATAAATTTCACCTTTATTGTAAGCCGCTTCCTCCTCTGTCATTTGAACGACCGGTTGACTTCCTTAGTCTATGAAACCACTCCCTCAGAAACAGGCAATGAGCTCAGATTGGTTAGTTCGGCCGGTGTGTTGTAATTGGCTAAACTGCGTCCGGAATCTTCACGCCCATTACCCGGTCAAATGTAATGGTGTCAATATTGCCTCGTCAGTTTGAGCCAGAATCAGACCCAGAGAGCGGTGATAAAGAGAGTCAAGCAGAACCTCCGCAAACACGGCTCTTACTAAACGTTTCTGAATGGTACTTTTTTTTTATTATTATTATTTTCTCAAAGAATTTCCATACGCTGTTACTTGAAAATGCTACTGTTTGTTAGCTTTTGAGATATTGATGTAAATGTATGGGTTAGTTACGTATAAAACCCGGGAAGTATCTCGTTGTAGTCCAATTCGAGTCGTTTTTGTAGGCATTAAACTTCCTGATTTTTAAAAGACAATATCTCCGCTTACGTTGAACTTTCAGCGCAGCAACTTTGCAGATACTGTTCATGCACCAACAGCAACATTACACGTGTCTTAGCTGGGACCGCTCTCTTTCATAAGCTTCGCTCTATAACAGGGACGGACTGGGGCTAAAAAACAGCCCTGGACTTTCTCCCAAATAGGCCCATCATCCGGCCATTCGCCTCTAGCCGTGTGGGACAGACACTAGCCAGGATGTCCTGATACTATGCCACAATACTGTAGCCTATCAGACAAGGTATTCACAGCAAGTAACATCTCAAAACCAATAATCATTATTGGGGTTGTGTTTATTAATGAAGCCTCAGCCTTCAAATAAAAGCAAAAAATGTACAATGCCATAAAAAACAAATAACGAAATGTCACTGGCTACAGAAACCCCAAATTACACAAACTTGTAATTATAAAACATATAGTTAGGCTACTATATACCAGGGGTCCCCAACCTTTTTGTGTGCGAATGGCTACCTCAAGGGATAAAATAATCTAGAAGGAATTTTTATTTGTTATACTCCAATATTTATTATACATAACATGGTGAAGCTTTTTTACTTTTCACCATCATATGGGAAATAATAAAATATCTTGATATTCTGGTTCAGACTTAAAAGCGTTTAAAAAAAAATTCTGAAAATGTATTGATTTTTTTGTTGATTTTCTATAAACCATGTTGTACGTGTTATCCAAAACAGTAGCCCAAACATTTAGTATAAATATAAATGAAAAAAAATAAATAAATAAAAATAAACTGCCATAACTTCAAAACAAAAACATTACTGCATTACATTTAATACATTTATACATGACTGTATTAATATAATATCATTTTTAATATGAATACAGGCACATTTCTGCCAAAAAAGTTTGTTTTACTAAAGTTAATTCATAGGTTTTGGTGTGAAATGTCTTCTAGCTGGTTTGTTCTCGGAATGTTTCGCCTGTTTTTTTTTTTTTGTTTGTTTGTTTTTTGCGTCAATATGTTGAGAATATCAGCGCCGTTTCATCTGGCTTTTTACAAGCTTAAATCACATAGTCATTTGTGGTTCATAATAGAGATAGAGAATTCTGCGCTTACCGGTAATTGAAATGCTTCTCAGTGGATCGCGCAGCTCTGTGTAATAATGTTCGCGTGATCGAGATCAGCCCGCACAGCTGCTTTGTCCGCGATCGCTGTTTTTTGGGCCGAGCTGATAATGCGCTGCTCAGATCAAATAAGTTTTGTTCCGCTTTTTGAGCGTTTGCCATTTGATGTTTCTCATACGCAACGCAAATGACAGCGTACAATCAAAGAGAGTTGGGTAATTTTGTAGAGGCAAAAGTTCAAATTGAAACGTTTAGTTGAAAAGGTCGCAAAATTATGCCATTTATTCGAAGTCTGGAACCCCGACGGCAAGTTAGGGCTATTTATAGAATGTGTTTAGCGGGCAACTCACAGGCACCACGTTGGAGACCACTGCTATTCAAATATAATGTAAGCAAATTTAAAAGTGCAGCCTTATAAAACTAACTTTCTGTCAGTGGCTATAGGCCGACTCTTCTACCTCAGTTGTTGTTTTTTACACGTAATAAGTGATCATATTAGTGCCCCTGCTGTTGGCTGTTAATAGGCCTACTGCTTTATAAGACTTTTTTTTTTTTTTTTTGTGCCGACGGCCCTCGGTTGGACGGCCGTTCTGGACTTCTCCAGAACGCACAGATTGTCAATCCATCCCTGCTCTATAAGCACATGTTTCTACAGTTTCAGCTAACCCACATTTATCACAATTTCCATTCTCATGTTTACCAATTCTTTGTAAGCATTGATTTTATAAACAATGTCCAATACACATTCTCGTTATTAAAACGTCCTCTTTCCTGTTTCCGAATCTTCTTCTCTCTGAACCAACTTTTTCTTGAATGCAATAACAATGTCTACCTTTTGTTCCTTCATTCCATTCCTTCTGCCAAATTTCCTGTATTTGTTTCGCTATTATCACTTTAATTTCTGTTTTACCTAATGCCACTTCAATGTCAGTTTGTGAATGATTTAATGTCTGTTTAGCCAGATTGTCAGCCTCCTCATTTCCTTTCACACCCATGTGCGATGGAACCCATACAAGATTTACCAGAAGTCCAGTCTTGTTCTGTAAAGACTCTGCATTACTTCGTTTATCATGTCTTGCTGAGGATGCTCCACTTTCCTAGAGCTGATAGAGAATCTGTACAAATCACTGCCCTTGTTGGTTGTGTTTCTTCTATCCACTGAAGTGCTAGACATATTGCTATTATTTCTGCAGTGAATACCGAAATATGATCTGAAATTCTTTTTGACATTCTAATGTTAAAAAGTGGAATATATATATACCGCTACTGCTGTTTTCCCAAATTCTGGGTCTTTTGAACCATCAGTGTATATTTGCACTGCACTATAATAAGTTTGATCAATGTATTGCTGTATACCTAAATTTTCTAATCCATTTGTATCGTTGTGCTTTTCTTTAAGCAATTGGATATCAATCAAAGGCATTGGGAAATCCAAGGAGGAATTGCTGACCTAGCCACAGTAGGGGCAACATTGAAATCAGTTAATCCCATTCTCAGGGCTTCCTCACTGGCCTTCCATCCAAAACTTGATAACTTTTTATGTCCATATTCCCAACAGTCCTCCAACACCAGTTTAACTGTGTGAGTGAGTGTTCGAGTGTCCCTTTATGCTTATGAAATACCTCATCTTTAACTTGAGCCTACAAATTACTTGAGGCATTACACCCATCTCTACTTGCACTGCTGATATTCTTAGTGCATAGGGGAGAGTGGGGTGAGTTGTGCCAGTTTTTACTCAAAGTGACTTTAAAAAGTGAGGCCATGGCAGTAATGCCTTCAACTTAAGGATGTACATATATTTCAGGATGTGGTGCATCCCTGAGAACAATAACTTTGGATCTGAAATAAATTGTTTCAGAAATATAGCTCTTGGAAAAAAAGGGGTCTCATGGCACAACTTGCCCCTGGTGCGGGGGAAGTTGTGCCTTTGGGGGAATACATTGGGGGTAAATTGTGCCAGTGATTTCTGAAGTAAAACAGAACATTTTAATGTTATGAACCATAATGCTATATGAAAGCAAGATAAATTCAATACAAAATGACTAATTTAAGGTTCATTTAGATATTGTCACCCTGGAATACCATAGCATGCGTTTTTCCTACTATGGTCAATTGCATTTGGATTTTGTATTGAACATAACTCTGGATCACAGTGTCACAGAGACAAGGGGACGGGCTCATTTTACCCAGACGACCAATCAGTCTCTCAGGATCATTGTGAAGGTATCAAGCTACGCCCTAGCAACCATTTAGAGCACCATAGCAACACAATATATGATATTTGTGACTCATTTCAGGCAAAAAGGCTTTGGCAATAGATGCCTGTTGACATAGTGCTGTCTGTCAATTATGTAACATTTAAGAATAAAGTGACTAGGCTAATTTCTAAACATCCTATTGTGACATAGGCCACTTAAAAATGGAATAAAACTTCTCTTTAATAACATAGAGCAAACTCAAAACTGAAATCAGTGTTAGCTAAATTAA
Organism: Rutilus rutilus; assembly: GCF_951802725.1. Lineage (NCBI taxonomy): Eukaryota > Metazoa > Chordata > Actinopteri > Cypriniformes > Leuciscidae > Rutilus > Rutilus rutilus. The sequence goes on from NC_140209.1 coordinate 20,504,796, forward strand.
ACAAATAGCAGGCAGGCCTAAGTCAAACACTGATGAGGCATGCCCATCTCCTCACTTCTCAAGATTATCCCCTGTGAGTATGTAGGTCTCTAGGTGGTCTGGATCTGGCACAACTTACCCCATGCCCTTTGGCACAAATCACCCCAGACCCACAAGTTTGAAAAACTAGCATGATCCAGCAGTTAAGAGCTAACATCATGCTAACTGTATAGACTCATTGTGTAGCCTACTAAAGCACTAAAACATGTGTGAAATGTTTTCAAACTTGTCTATAATTTTTCAGACACTACAATCAAAAAACCTTAATCATAGAAAATGTACTTTGAAAGGGAAAAAACAGTTTTTTGCACTAAAATGTGCTTAACTCTCATGCCATGTGTCTTTCTTCTTTGGAGGACGAGTAAAAGTGATTGCTTTTCAAAATGATGTGGTCACATGACCAATTTCTTATATGGTTTTCCAGAAACAAGGGTGGAACTACTTCCCCCCTGGCACAAATCACCCCACTCTTTTTTTTCTCTCTTACCTCTTTCTCACATATCTATGGAAGCTTGTTTCCGCCACAAAATAAAAAAAATAAAAGATAATTGCGACTTTTTATCTCACAATTGCGAGTTTACATCACGCAATTCTGACTTTATTTCTCAGAATTGCGAGATATAAAGTCAGAATTGCGTGAAATAAAGTCAGAATTCTGAGATATAAAGTCAGAATTGCGTGATATAAAGTCGCAATTGCGAGAAAAAAAGTCAGAATTCTGACTTTATAACACGCAATTGTGACTTTATTTCACGCAATTCTGACTTTATATCTCAGAATTCTGACTTTATAACACGCAATTGCGACTTTAAAACACGCAATTCTGACTTTATATCTCGCAATTCTGAGAAATAAAGTCAGAATTGCGTGATGTAAACTCGCAATTGTGAGATAAAAAGTCGCAATTATCTTTTATTTTTTTTTATTTTGTGGCGGAAACAAGCTTCCATACATATCCATATATATATATATATATATATATATAATTATTTAATGCTCCATCCCATTCCATCTCCTAAAGCCCCACCTGGTGCTGTGTGTTCAGCTCCTCCAGACTGGACCCTAAAATCTGGAATAGTCCAAAGCATCCTTATTTTATATTAAATCCTTTCACTTAATCCAGTATTATATATGTATTCTATTAGTATTCTGTATCCTACTCTTTCTCTGTTAAAATCATAACCTAACAAATAGCCTACACTGTTAACGATTTTCTTGTATTTTTACAGTACAGTACTGGCAGCAAGGTTGCCAGCAAGTTACTGTATTTTGATTTACAGCAACTTTACTGTAATTTACTTTACAGTACACAAGATCAGTACTGTAAATTACAAAACAGTACTTTACTGTATTTTTACTGTATTTTTGTAATGTTTCTGTTTCTGCTGTAATTAATTATACAGTATTGTACTGTAATATCTATATTGATACATTATTGCTAAATTTTATAATTTTCAAATTACTAATAATGATAATATTATATTTATATAATATTGAGTTATTATAGTATATACATTTACAGGTAATAATATTATACTGCAACTTCAGAATAACTGCAAATCAATCAATCCAAACAATGTTATTGTCAAAAATATTTTTTATTAATCAATTACACTATTGTGTATTTGTGAAAAAAACATTTCATTTAGGAACACTACATGTCCATTACACCAACACTTTACAGGTAAACAGCTTTTAAAGGGATAGTTAAAGGAACAATCCGACTTTTTGGGACTTCAGGTTATTCACTGTATCCCCCAGAGTTAGATGAGTCCACACACACCCTTCTCATCTCTGTGCGTGCTGTAACTCTGTTTGACGCACCCACCGCTAGCCTACCTTAGCACAAAGACTGGTAAACTACGGTGGCCGAGAAGGGTCACAACACATACAAACGCCACAACAACTTCATATTCAGAAAACACATACACAAACGCCACAACAACTACATATTCAGAAAACAACTTTGTCGATTTTACATCACCTACGCTGCAAATATTCACAGCACGAGCAAATAGGGAAACGAACTGCAAACTGCAAAGACACAACGGAAATGTTTCCAGGGGGGCCATAATCAGTGACGGACCCGCATCCATCCGGTTGTCTTCTCGCTATCTGAATGTGCGCTTTTGTTGTCTATGGCTACAAGAGCAAGAGGTAAGTGTTCTATTTTATTATGACAGACTTGTAGTAGGGCTGTCACGATGTTAGATTTTTCACACCACGGTTATTGTGGCCAAAAGAATTCACGATATCGATATATCGCGATATCTATAGAATCTATGGGGGGGTACTCAATCTATGGCAAATTTTTGTGAAGGAAGACAAGCATGTGAAGTTTATCTGGTTTCAAACTGAAGCCAAACACTGTCTGAAGGTTTCCTGAAGAACTGAAAAGCTCTTAAACCTGTTGTTGCACTGGCGCCAATAAAGTCATGCAGATAGCAGATTTGAATTAAAAAAAATCAAGTGCAAATACAAATACAAAAATAAGATGAGTAAAGAAAACGGGGTTCTTAATTTTAATAATCACCCTTTATTAAATATATGAACACAGAAACCCCCTGTTAACAGTTAATGTCACGTTTCCCATTCCATGATGACTAGTAAAATAATAGCCGCGTCGCGTCTATGACAACTCGAGGTATTGCACACCGGACACGCACTTTCTCAGTTTATGGCCAGCAATATCATTATGTTTAAGGACATTATGGAATTGAGATAATGTCTGTACTATGTTATGATTATACTGTACAATTAAAAACAATAGTTGCTGAGTCTGTGATCTGAACACTTTTTTCTGCGCTCTGTGTCGCGGCAGGATTTTGAACAAGGTCCTGCGCCGTTGCTGGACGCCGCGGACAGACGCCGAATAGAACCGCGCTGTGCTTCTCGTCCGGTGTGTGTACACTCATACAGAATGTGTTCGAATTTTAAAGACGTGGCGCTGCGCTTCTCGTCCGGTGTGTGTACACTCATACAGAATGTGTTCGAATTTTAAAGACGTGGCGCTGCGCTTCTCGTCCGGTGTGTGTACACTCATACAGAATGTGTTCGAATTTTAAAGACGTGGCGCTGCGCTTCTCGTCCGGTGTGCGACCACCTCTAAGGTGCTGTTTTCTTTGAAGCCGAAGAACTCTGTTGTTAATACTGGCGAGCTCAGCTTACTTTTTTCGGGTGTGGACAGAGTGATTCACTTTAGCTGAGCGGGCGCGGACGAGCGCTGCGTCTAGAAAACGCCAATATCGCCAATACCGGTATATTGTATTGCTCTAAATTAACACGATGTCGATATTTCATGCTTTGAATATCACGATTATCGTCAATACCGGTATATTGCGACACCCCTAACTTGTAGACAACAAAAGCGCACATTCAGATAGCGAGAAGACAACCGGATGGATGCGGGTCCGTCACTGATTAAGGCCCCCCTGGAAACATTTCCGTTGTCTTTGCAGTTTGCAGTTCGTTTCCTTATTTGCTCGTGCTGTGAATATTTGCAGCGTACGTGATGTGAAATCGACGAAGTTGTTTTCTGAATATGTAGTTGTTGTGGCGTTTGTATGTGTTTTCTGAATTTGGAGGTGTTTTCTGAATATGTAGTTGTCACTTATTGGGAGCAGTACGCTAGCTGGAGCCGTTTACCTCCAGTCTTTGTGCTAAGCTAGGCTAGTGGTGGGTGCGTCAGACAGAGTTACAGCACGCACGGAGATGAAAAGGGTATGTATGGACTTCACTTATCTAACTCTGGGGGATACGGTGAACGAGCTGAAGTTCCAAAAAGTCGGCGTGAGAGGTTGAGAAACTGCATGACTTGCAGCTGTAGCTGGACATTCTTTAAAATTTGGTTGGGACTTTGAGGTGGGACTGGAACCTGGCGGTGACCAAAACTGAAAAAGACATGACACACAAAAACACGTATGACAAATCCTGTTATCCACAGCACCAATAAAAATGAGCAGACAGTGTAAGAGATCAATTGTAAAAGAAAATTTTGTAGAAATAACAAAAATAAAAAAAACAGCCAATTAAGAAAAATAATAATAAAAATGTAACCTTTAGATTTTGAAACTTTAAGTTTAAAACATTGTATTAACATGGCTAATACTTACAGAAAACTCCTTCACAGGCTGCAAATAAAATTGTCCCACACTGTAGAGCTGTAAGAAATCAAAATACATATTATTCAGTTAACTGTTATGTTTCTTGTTGATGACATAGCCTATATTTCATACATCTGCTTACAATACATCTAGGTTAACAAAAATAAGCTTCACTTTAAGCTTCACTTGACCTCTCTTAATATTCTAACTGGCTTTTTTGGCATGCATTTTACTTGTCTTTGTTGCCTAATAGATCATTATTAACTCTGATAGGTTTTTTTTGAACAATTTACACCTTTATTTATATTTTTAATTATTATAGTAATCATTATTTGTCATTACAAATCACAATGCTACAGAACTGGGTCTCCCGCCTAAATAGAAATGAAATAAATGGCTAAACTGGTACCAATAGCCAATCTCTCTTAGACCAAATCACCCATTTTGCGTTGCAAAGGAAAGTGCAGTATTTTTAACCCGTGTTTTTGTGTCTAAACGACTTAATAAATTTGGTCCAGTATTTATCATAAAAGTTCGTAAAATCATAAAACCATCAAGTTCGCCATCCGAGAAACGGACTGCAAATATAGCATTTTGAGCAAAATAACATACGTTATGTCTATAATAAGTGCTTGTTTTTACCACTGACGGGCTCGGATGTTATGGAAAGGATCCTTACAGATAACAGTTAGACATTTTTGTTATCATAAGATCCTTCAAACGTAACGTTAACATGTCAAATGCAGTAATTTTATCTCGCAGACGATTGTATAACACATTTAAGGTTAATTAACCACCTCGATTTGTCCTTCCACCGTTCCAACAATCACCAAGTCTGTTTTGGTCGAAATAAACCGAAAGGTATTGTTTATTCAATGTTCAAATCTCGAGTTAGATTTGAAAATGTCGAGACAAGCAGCGGGGTGAAAGAGCAGATCTAACTAACGGTGTTTTTGCAACCGTCGCTGGCTAAACTTCCACTGTCATTTGTACACTATAGTGTAAAATCCTAAAACCTTATTATAAAATTCAGAATTAACTTACCAAATTTCCAGATATCCGCAGAGTGAGATCCATACATCCAGTGAGTGATCTGCACCTGCCTGCAGTTGTGCTCTGACGTCAGTCGGGCGGCGCGCGCGCTCTCTGTTTACAGCAACCCTGTATTATTGCTAGGCATATTACAGCCAGGTTACAGCTAGGTTACAGCAACACTAAAATTTGCTGTAAAATGTTCCCGCTCAAACAAAATTACCCACAATACAATGCAAATTACGGTACTTTACTGTAATATAGAAATGCAGTATTGTACTGTAGGTTATTACAGTACTGTGCTGCTAAATCTACAGCGACATTTAACAGTGTATGCCAAATCCTTATTAACCTTCCTTCTTTCGTTTAAATGATATCAATTCCTTTTGTTCCTCATCATACCTTTTACAATCATATATCACATGCTCCACTGTTTCTTTCTTCCCACAATTCTCACATAAACCAGTCTCGTGAACTCCAATTATAAAGAGCGATGCGTTCAGTCCTGAGTGTCCAAGTCCCATCCTAGTCATTATGACCTCTTCTTTCCTATTTCTACCGTTTATACTTTTCTTAGTATCTACCATTTTTTTAGATTATATAAATGCCGCCCCTTATTATCTGTATTCCATTTTTCCTGCCACTCTTTAATAATATTTTCCTTAATAATAGATTTAACTTCACTTTTACTTAATGGAACATTAACTTGTTATGTGTCTTCACAAATAAGTTAGAGACCAGTCAATGTCTCCATATTAATGTTTTCAGTGGCATACGATGATATTGTGAGACAATAATTACAATTTTAATTCAATAAACATTTATTCATTAAACTCTGCTATATATATATTTTTTTGTGTGATGAAATTGTCTCCTGCTTTCTGTTCTCCCCCTTTGTCTATTATGTTGATGGAAGGCTTGATGAACACTTATAAATAAATAAATAAATAAATAAATAAATATTTTACTGAGAAAAGGCAGTATAATTACGCAAAATTGATTTTTTTTTTTACCAGAATACAAATGTATGCATTTACACAAAATTTACATTTTCCAGTTAGCTGATGGCATGTGTGTTAAAGGGAAAAAAATCCTTCAAAGGCAATTTTCATGATTTTCATTTGCAAAAATATAATTTTAACCTGATATGTCTATTACAAAAAATAATACATGTTGTTTTTTTGTTTTGTTTTTTACAGAGAACATGCAGTTTAATTTCAACTTTATTTTATTTTTCAGAAAACTGCTAAATTCTTCTAGAAATAAAGATAGCCTATTCAGACCACTGAAAAAACAGGCCTTCTTACAAGTGAACATCATGAAGTTTAACCTGAGATGTACATAAATATAATTAAAGGGTTAGTTCACCCAAAAATGAAAATTCTGTCAGTAATTACTCACCCTCATGGTGTTCCAACCCTGTAAGACCTTCGTTCATCTTCGGGGCACAACTTAAGATATTTTTGATTAAATCTAGTGCTGGATCACTCGGGCATTAACTTGCTGGCCCAGAAAATGTTTTAAAGACATCGTTTATATAGTCCAAGTGACTACAGTGGCTCAATCTTAAATTTATAAAGCGACGAGAATACTTTTTGTGTAGTGTACGGACGGTGACGTAGGCCTACATAGTGCGAGATGAGAGATGTAGTTCATTGAGCGATTTTCACATTTAACTAAATGTTACTCTTCTGTTTTATGACAAACTGTGACTTTCTTGACTTTCATAATTATCTTTTAAACTGACAAACATCATATGTGTAATTCAGGGCACAGGTCAGACGGAATAAAAAGATAAGTTGTCTCTCGCCATTGACGTAACCATACATATTTTTTTCCAAAATAAGGTCCCATATAAGCACCTGTTGTGCCGAATTTCGACTCCCTGCCAAATTATTACCCCCCTCGTTGAAGTCAGTACCCGATTGCCTAATCCTAACCCCTCCCCCACAACTAATCTAAACCTACCAATAGGGATGTCCCGCGTGACGTCACGCCATTTGGAGCAGCCATCTTGACGGAATAGAAAATGCTAAACCGCTGGTGATAATACAGCCAGAGACGGGCTCTGATACAGCTCGTCGCGAAATATTCATCTATTCTTCTATCATGCCCGAGCGATGCTGTGATACCGATAGCCTGCTAAGCTTGTGTATGCTTTTAATGAAGCTCCGGTGTAGCGTGATGGGAAGTGGATAAGGTAACTTAGCTGTAAATGTCACCGAACCATAGACGCACCTAACTCAATGTCAGGACGTTTTTCCACATTTAATGCCTGTAAAAAGAACTTGTGGTGCTTCATATGGATCTATGATTCCTAATTCCTTTATCTTCCTCTTGTATATTTCTTTTTGTGATGACATGACGTGAACAGTTAGCTGACGGCCGATGTGCTAATAGTAGATAGTGGTCAGTGTTCGTCTAAACCAGTGACCGCGACGCTGAAGTGTGTGAGAACAAATGAATAACATCAGTGTGAACCACGAACATTTGTTTATGTGGATTAAATATTTAAATTTTAATCATTCTGTGTAATTTTTCAATGTCAATCTTTTCATTATTTACATGTTTATGCCCAAAATGCTATATTATTCAAAGTAGTTGACTGTCATTCTCCTCTATGCTGTGTACGTTATTGATTAAATAGCCTAGCCTATTTAACATCGTTACAGGCACGATCGCGAGCATTCATTAATTCATTCAACTATTTTAAAAGACTGGAATAAACACCAGCACACACAAGCAATCTTTTTATAGTCAATTTAATTAAAAAATGTAAACCCAACAGGTATGAAATGTCAGAAAGAGAGAAAAAAAAAACAGTTAATGGGAAGACGAGCATAGGACTGCTGCAGCTTACTGGATATTTAGCCTATTTATTATTCAGATTGCACAGTTGTAAAGAAAATATATTTATAGGAACATTTCAGCAGGTTCAAGATAATTAATACAATGACCATTATATACTATTATATTATTTTAATCAATTCGCAGCCATAAAACATGTGATAATCCGCATTCTCATGTATGTAGGTCCGCTGAAGTATTCCGTCAAAATGGCTGACACGCGGCTAGGGGTCACGTGACTGGGAGATCCCTATACTAGGGGGGTAATAATTTGGCGGGGGTAGAAATTCGGCACGACACCGGAAGCGGAGGGGAGGCGGTCTGGTTACTGCACGTGCTCCGGTGTATTATAAACATAGGCGTCAATATTGCCTTACCAATTTGAGCCCGAAGCAGACTCAGAGAATATTAGTGGAGAGGAATCGAGCAGAACTTGTGCACGAACGGCTGTTACAGGACGTTTCAGAAAGGTATGTTTTTTTTTTTTTTTGGAAGATATGTCTCATACTTTTTCTATACGCGGTTATTTTTAAATGCTATGTTAAAACACGCAAAAAAGTCCATGCATTTCATACAATCGTTCTACCTCATAATATTACAATCCTCGAAGGGATTATTTGATCAGCACTAACACACACGTGTACACTCACTCACTCACTCTCTCTCTCTCTTTCTCTCTCTCTCTACAAAACTGTAGTAGACAAATAACGTTATCTTGTCCAGAACTATGAGAGTATGAGTCTAACCCATGGTTCTACCACAGTAAAGAAAACGTTTACATTATAACGTTCCTGTAGTCAAGCAAGCATGTGAGTAAACTCTACATAAAAGCTCTAATAAACACCAACATTCAAAGTTCGCTGGTGGTATTAAAATAAAGATTGTATGTGTTTGAAACAGCGTTGCTACAACATAAGTAAACCGACAGAAACTTATGGAAGCAGATTCGTCTCAAATATTATTCATGCAAAAAACATGATTCATACATGCGTAGTTTCACATGCATGAAACCCAGAGCCATAGAAACCTAATTCACGTACCCCCCAAAAAAATTCACGTGCGTGGAAAAAAAAATACATTCACAAAAAGAAATTCACGTGCACAAAATAAAATTATATATTCGTAAAATATATTTCACAAATGCAAAACACAATTCGTAGATATACAACTGTGCACAAAAACCTTTGAATGTTTAAAATGTACAAGTTAATCCTTGAATGTGAAAGTGCAAATCGTCATTCACGTGTGTGAATCGCCTTGGTTGTGTGTGTGTGTGTGTTTTTGAGACTTTCCTGGCAGCGCAATCCTCCCTACACAGAGGAGTCGTACTCTTTAGCCAATCAGATTTAAAGTGTAAGTTGCAGGTTAACCACCACAACCAATTAATGTGTAAATTAAGTGCTCAATATGTATATATGTAAACATTTCTATCTTAAAATGCGTTAAAATAACATTTATTGGTTTTTTTTCAAATGTAGCGCGTTTTTACAGCAACTGGGTGATGACGTCATAGAAGGAAGTTGCAGCCATACTCTGCAGACTCCTAGTGTTTGTGGCTTGATTATGAAGAACGACTGGGAGACTGAGGAGGTGGGAAACTAGTGTTGTCAAAATACCGGTACTATACTGAAAATGTGACGTTACCAGCATTTCTGTAGCACAGGGTATATTCGGTAACAGTCTGCGTTCAGTCGCTTCCATGTTTATCTAAGCACGGGGCTCCAGACTAACTTTTATTACACTGTAGCCGATATATAGCCTACCACGAGTGTCTGTGTATATTAAACTGCAGAAATACTATTTAAATATTAACCTCGCATGTTCTGTTTGTCTCTGTGTGAATGAATGGCGCAGACGCGCGGTGTCATTTACCTCACACACACACACACACACACACACACACACACACACACACGCTGAAGCACGAGTGATGCGCGCGCTGTTTTCAGTCTAGCTGCTGCCACTCACGATATGATGACATGATGAAATTCATCTCCAGAACCACTCTTAGTCATTTTACCGTTTCATTTGAGAAAAACTATCGTCATATCATAGCTGGGTCAATATCACTATAAAGTGCCTTTGGTGTCCTCATCAGAATCGCTCAGTCATCATGAACATAATGCAAAATAATGAAATTCTGAGGTTGTATTATAAATGGCCAAACACTTACACACATACAAGAACAATGATACGTCTCTTGAAATGTGTTTTTCTGATTTAATACCATTTTCTTTGATTGGATGAGTGCGATTTTGGCATGTCCCACACGCTGCTCAGCTAAATTCAGTGAGTGTAAAAAGTGGTTAAATTACATAAAATTAAAATACTTTTTTAATGTACTTATTGTCCTCAGCAAGCTATTTAATAAAACAAGTCATTTTGATTATTTATATTTTATTTTCATAATAATATTAAGCAGTTTGCATTTTGTCCCTGAAATTGCTGTCCACCCTGTCATTATGGGGTAAACTCCCCTTTAAGAAACCAACTGATGTACTCAGTGACATCCCCTCCCCCATTTGGTCTTTCTTCAGTGGATGTTAAAACATCTGCAACACACACAGTAAGAATCTACACTTATATTTCCTAATTTTCATCATATTGTGTTTGTAGTTGCGTGTTGTCAAGCTTAACATGTCCACCCTGTCATTGTGAAATATTAGTTAATATAAAAACTTTTCATAAATTCTAAATATACATTTTAAACAGTGCACAGTCAGCTTCAACAGTGAATCACTTTGCTAACTGCTGTACACCATGTGCTCATTAAATACTAACTTTAGCCAAAAAATGTCCACCCTGTTCCATGACAGGGTGGACATGGTTCATGACAGGGTGGACATTTGCAACTCCTGAAAATCAGTCTGAGCCAGGCCCCTCCTTCTTCTATATTGGTTAAGGGTTTCTTGAAGTTCCTGTTGTTTTTCTAATGTTCCCCGTTCTAGTTCACCCATTAAAGCATTTGTCCACCCTGTCATGCCAAGTTCCACCCTGTCACTTTGTTGTCCACCCTGTCATTTTCAACTTTTATGATGAAAATTATCTAATTATTTTAACAAGTTAACAAAACCTTGTGTGTGATTTCTTAATAAACAAATGAGGGCCAGTTAGTATTGTTTTAAAGTTTGATTAAATATCTTTGTTGTTAGATTTTATTTAGAATAGAATGTGCAACTATCGCATATTTTATTGGGCAATACATATTTAAGCAGTAACTTCATTATTATCAAAATACTTTTACCATTAACTAAAATGTTTTGTTGGGAAAGGGACACATTCTCTTTCCTCAGATCTACATTTTATAATCACTATGCAATGAAAATGTATTTATTCTACTATGAGTTTGTCCATGACAGGGTGGACATATTTTATGGTTTGCTCGTATATTGTCAGCTTGCAGTTAATTTATAAAAAGTGCTGGAGCTTGACCAATATGCATTTCTAACAGCCTAATGTCTCCTTAATACAAATGAAGTTAAATGGAAAATCTCAGATTTTTTAGGGGAAATTGTGAAGTCTCAAAGGCACTTTATGGTGATTTTGACCCAGCTACACACACAGAAACTCAAAGGTCTTCGCGGCAACCCGTCAAAATAAAAGTTCGGTTTAACTTTGTGTGCATGCTGCGTGAACCTGTTTGTTTTGCGAATAGCTTACTCTCATTTCAGGCGGGATCACGGTCCTCTTGAAGCCAGCACACACATATGTTTACAATTGAGTTATTTCAATATAACTGCTAGCCTACTTGCCATTAGACTACAGTAACTCTAGGCTTGGAGTTCCTCTTAAGACGTCACGCCCAGCCTAGTGGAAGGGAGAGGGAGTGCTTAAAACCACTAAAAAGTACCAACTTTTCATATTATATTCAGCATTTTGGTATGAAAAACATACAAAACAGTGGTAGGCGGTTCTTATCTTTGTTTATTGCATTTTCTTCGTGAAAAACTTTACCTGCAACTTACACTTTAAGCTTATCAATCGACCAATCAGTATCACGTGAGGGCGGGTCTACCGGCATGTTACGTCATCAGCTTTCGACCAGTTCATGGCTAAGCAGAGGTAGGTGTAATTGTTGATCGTTCATTTCTGTGTTAACTGTTGTTAAAGATCAGTTGAAGCAATAGTTTATGAACTATTTACTGATAAGTGCAAGTGTTGTGGTAATCAGATGTCCCATATCGTATCAAAAATGAAGAAGAATGACGCTTGTTCTGTTGTATTTTAGCTGCAGGTACAGACAGCTCTCACAGCTTCAATAATCGCATTGAGTGCAAAACAATCATCTGTGGCTAATACCCACCCTAGCTCTCTTAGCACTGGCCTCATCGAGATTGTTCTTTAAATAATATATAGACCTGTTTTAATGAGCACACAGTGTTAATTTGCCATTTGTGTGTGTTATTAAATTATGAAACACTTGTTGTTTTGTTGTTTCCCTGCATTTTCAGGATTACTCACCTTTGGCATGACATCTGGATAGCAGTCACAAACATCTTAAAGGAGAACTCCGGTCAATTTTAACATTGAGCTCATTTTTTTGTACATTTGGAGTGCTGTCAATACAGAGAACAACGACAAAAATCGGTGTTGCCTACACCGAGTTATTCTATTTTTAAAATTTGCACCCTGTTGACTTCAATGGGGCAAGTATTAAACCTGCTTTTAGCCTCTTAACATCCTTGATGTGTCATTACAAGTGCACAGAAAATGTGAGTGATTCCTTCAGAGTGAACACGAGTGAATCTGACTGCAGTAGATGTGAAAGATATGTATAAAAATGATGTTATTTAAGCCAGCGCAAATACCTGTGTTTACATCCTGTTTTCGGTTGAAGTTGTTAATGAAAAATTCATTGTTCTTGTGTCCATTCATTTAAACTTGTTGATTTCATTTGAGTGTGTGTAAAAGCATCTGACCATATATATTTCTGTGAGGGTTTTCTAACAGCTGAAGAAGGGACAAGAAGACAGGGTGATAAAACTTACACCTGAGCACGAGAAAGGATCCAGCCAGGAGAATACAGGGGTCGTTTAACAATAAACAAGGGGTCCCATGCCATCCCCTTAGGGGATAAAGAACAGCAGGAGGTCATCTAGATTGTAAATAAAGGCCTTTTTGGCTTCTCAGGGACAAAGAACAGCATGACCTGCCCAGGGGGGGTAGAACCAGTCCATACTAGATGTCTTTAAGGAAATTTACAGAGACTAGGGAAAGGAGGAGTCAAGAATGTCAGAAACCTGTATAAAATGTCTCAGTTTTATTATGTCAGTAGGCTTTCTGTTTCACATCTGGGTGGCTGCGGTTGCGAAAAGATTCCTCAAAGAATAAAAAGCCTTTTCTTCTTTATTACAATTTTGCCTTTTGAGTGTTCCTTAACCCTGTGATGCTGTTTTTCCCAGTGAGATAAAAATTGCTATTACAGCTGGTGTCAAGAAGAGGGATCCTGTGCGGACGCTTCTTCTCCTGGTCCTGAGAACGGATTTGACGGGAAAGTGCACAACCTCGGCAGCACTAGGCAGCCGTCTTATACCTCGACGGTTTGAGATAGAAACTCAACAGATTACGAGAGAGAGAGGCAAATACCCCACACTCAGGACCAGTGAAAGAAAAACTCCCACCAGGATTAAAAAAAATCCGCGACGATTGCGGGAAAAACAGAAAAGCATCTCTGGGTAAGAAACGGCAAAATTGTTTTATTGAAGTTGAGTGTAATTTGATAATTGTGAGTGAACGTGAACCATATTGGCTGAGTTTTGCTTTTGGTACGAGCGAAAAGGTGATTCAGATAATCACACATTTTTTGGGGAAGAAATTGATCTGACAGATTCGGATCAGTTCTACCACACTTAAGCTCGTTGGTGGACGGAAGTGCCACAGGTGATTCAGATAATCACAATTGCTGATTAATTAGTTTTACTCAAAAACTCTGTAACCTGAGGAAATCTCGTACAAGTGGACGGAAGAGCCACATCGTACAAGTGGACGGAAGAGCCACATCAAATTAATCGATTTAGGTGGACGGAAGAGCCACGTCAAATCAGAATTAATCGAGCGCTGGAAAGTGCTTATAGGAAGTTTTTGAGTGAAACGTAATTACAAACCACCCGACCGATCTTGGGGTAAGGGAAAGATCGGGTCTGTTGAAGACGTTTGACAGATACTGTAAGACACGTGTCGAAATTGTGAAATCCAGAAGGGAGATTCAGCCAAAATGGGGTCATCTAACAGTAAAGTAGATCATTTTTATACACCAATTTTCTGTTAAAAGAGAAATAATGATGGTGGTAAATGTAAATGTATTTCCCCGAGGCGGGAACCTTGAGTAAGATAAGACTCAATGTTGTAAAAGAATCAATAGAAAAGAACGAGGGAAAACAGAATGGTTGTTGTGTGTGTGTGTTAAACGTGTGTAAAGGATCTTTATGTGTGGCTGATGAAACTTTGAGCAAAGCTATGACTGATGATTTGAGCAGTGTTGTGAATGATGAGCATATGAGATTGTACAAAAGTAGCCTACAGGGTTTTCTGAAATGCTAACTTATCCGTTACTAGTCAGAAAGGGTTGTTGAAGTTTGTTCATGAGTGTAAAACTGTGAACGGACAGTGAATTGTTGGATGGGAAAGAAGCAGATAAAAGAGAACAGAGTCGATGCAGAAGGAACTGACATGTAGGGGAAGATAGGATGTTTTTCCTGATGGAAACAGTGAATCGTTGGATTGAGCACATGCAGAAGGAACTGACATGTAGGGAACGATAGAGTTCATGGAACTATTAAGTCAAATTAAGTTGAAATGGTACGAAAGGTGAGTTTTAGATGGAAATGGGGCGTTGAGTATGATTAACAGGGATTGATATGTTTATAAGGATAAGGAATGTTTCACTAAGTAAAACGATTGTCTTTTGAACCTAAAGGGTCCAGCTATGCTGGGAGTACAGCAACAGCGCTTGCTTGTTCAAACCAGCTTCTGAATGTTAAATGTATACTTGTTTTGTAATCAGTGTTGTTGATGATAATATCAAATTAGAAAATGTCCAGAGATTGGATATTTTGTTGATATTAAGCCATTTAAGGAAAATATATTGTTTTATAAAGGAAATTATGGGTTGGAGATAATTTCCCTAGACACGTGTAACTAAAGTTAATCAGAAACTTTGTGAAACCCGTTTAGAATATTTAGATTTTCCGTGTCGCTTATGAAAATTAATGCTCTGCCAATAATAATGATGTGAATGTGCTTTATTGTATTAATGTTATGAAAACAAGGGTATTTAAGAATAGATTGCCATATTTTTGTAACAAGAGTTGAAGGTGCAAGCATCTAGGATAGCTGTGTGTAATTTAGAGACCGAGAACAAGATTTAGGGAATCTTGTGGTTTCTGTGGAACAGTAGAGATAAGTGGGACTGAATAATGATAATATTAAGTTGAATCTGCATACTAATCATTTGAATAAGCTATCAAACCAGTGTTAATGAAATTAATGACACGTTAAAGTTTTAATACTGTATGAAGAGTAACTGAACAGTCCTGATAAATAGTGAGATAATAGAGAGCAAATGCTATAAGCAGTTCTGCTCATGCTCTGAAGAGATTTGCAGATGATGTTTTGTAAAAGTTTGATTGTGATTGGAAAGATAAACAATAACTTAATTGGCTCCAAACAAAGAAAGTGCCAAAATAACACAAATTTAAAGAAAAGTCTGTGTTAATATGAGTTAGAAAGTAGATCAGTGTTAATATGATGAAGATTGTGATTCGGCTATTGTAATTGAATTTGCAGCTGGGACAGTGGGGGAAAATGCAGAGAACTTATCAGTGGCTCTGTTTGCATTTCCTGAATAGGAACGCTCTGCTTCAGGGGCGTAAAGTAGGGTGGAGATGTTAGAAAGATAAAAGGCAGAATAACAGAGAGTGTTTTATTGCAGTCAGCTGGGTCATTCAGTGACTGTAAATGCCCACTGTATGACTGTAAAAGTAAATGAAGGAGAAAAGAAAGTTGATAGATGGAACTTTTGAAAGTTGTTAAGAAGATTGAAAGATATTAAGTGTAAGGAATTCCTTTTGAAAGGAAAAGAACTATAAAAAGTACCGGTTGACGTAAAATTACAGATGAGCTAAATGAGTTGCAAAATATTTTAAAAGTACCGATCACTAAAAGGATGATTGTGTTTTGAATGAAACGCTTTGATAAGGTTTTAGATGATATAGAGAGACAAATCTAACGAATGATTTATAGTGATAATCATAAAATGTATGACAAGCAGAGAGCGCAGCCTCAAAAGTTAGTATGAACCATAGAAGCAGATTGATAAACTCCTAGAGAAAACATTGAAGTCGGGTATTAAATTATGGTAATTGAAAATAAAATTGAAATGAAATTTGAAACGTTATTAAGAACTAGAATAATTATTATTTCTTTAAGATAAAATAAACAGAAGCAGTGTTACAGGATTAACAGTTGCTAAATGTAAAATGTGTAAAAGGCATTTGATTAAACAAAGGCTTGTTAATGTTGATTTTAAAAGATAAGAATGTGATTTGGCCAAAACAGGTTTGCTTATCTAAATCTGGCATGTGCTGTAACTGAAACTGCCACAGTTTCAGTGCAACAGAGACTCTTTCGGAGTGGATATTTGTAATGTCTAAATTACAATACATGTAATTTATGGAAAAGATGCCTTAAGATGGGCTACAGTTAAAGAAAAGATGGCAGATAAAGTCTGAAGTTAAAGGTTTATGAGAATGCAGTGTACCAGTCCTGATGCCTCAAGAGTCTCTCTCTCATTCAATGTCAGCTGAAAACTGTTGTCTGAGGCTGTGTAAAGCACAGTGTTTCAGTTGAACAGATTCATAGATGCGGAAGAGCTAAAACAAATCATGCTACAGGCAGTTCAGATTTGACAAATTTAGAGGACAATTTGTAAATGTTTTAAAAGTAAAACTGAATGATTTTAAAGAAGTCTTTAAAATAATAATGCAGACCTTAAATGATAGAAGTGACATTTTTGACTAGTTTATTTTAGGACCGCTTCTTTGTCTGATTTTAGCCTCCACCATAAAACAGGGCTGATGGCTCCGGCTACAGAAGTAACAGTACACTGAATGTACGATTGTGATCTAAATTCACTGACTATAATCTAAGCAGGTTGCTACCTTTAAGATGATTAATGAATTTAAGTGATTAAATACTGTTGTTATTAACCTGTCTCCCTGTGAACACTATTAGGTCAGAATGGCTCTGATGACTCTTGAATGCGCCTTTTCCTAAGCTCCAGAAAACAACAGATTATGTTGAAGAAAACGGTCACAGATTCTGTGATGGGAAAAAGCGGTTACCAGTGTGTACGAGTGATTACTTCAACGACGGGTACGATCTTTTAGGCCAAAAGGACAACCTAAGACAGAAGGGTCACGCAAAAACACTGGGCATTTCCTGATGGAGGTGTTTTTATGTGAGAAAGGTATTAGAGTTGAGCGGTGACTGTGAGGCCAGCAGCATCAGCAAACCATTGAGAGGCGAGATGAGCTGTAAGAAGTTACGGCCGTCTGACCCAGAAAATGTGAGTTCCTCTATATACCACTCACCAGAAACCGCGTTGATTGAATGGCTTGTTTTTCTGACAAGTGTCTGCAACTATGCCAGGGGACAACACCCTGAAGAAAAGACAATTATAGGTTAAGAGCTGATCTGAATGGGCATTCAGGAGCCAGCAGAGACCATTGAACTAGTGGTTATCTGTTGTGGAGACAGTTTAAAAAAAAAAAAAAAAAAAAAAAAAAAAAAAGTTGTAATGTTAGTTGCCTGATGAGCAAGGAAAACACAGAGATTTGTGTTGATGCTGAACTAATGTGTCAGTTCTGACTCCTGTAGATCATTTAGACATGACAAAGGACCACTATAAGACATGGTGGTGGCTAAAGATGACTCAAGAGAATTTTCTGGAAAACAAAGGTTAGGTAAATTGAGTATTTAAACTAAAGATAACCTTAGAAAAGATCATAGAACGATTGAATATGACTATGATTATTTTAGTTACAGTCCTAGGAGGCTGTTGAAAAGATTATTTGCTTATAGTGAGAGAGAAAGAGACTGCTTGGGATGGTACTCTGTCTTTTCTTCTGTTATCAGTCAGCCAAAGAAAGCTGGAGCAAAATAAGATAATGAACCAAAACAATCCAGCTGACTTTTCTAAAATCAGATGGATAATGAACAGACATGCTTTGAAACTGGTTAAGAGGCCATAAAAACATTAGATAAAAGATACAGGAAAATGTAAGGTTAAAATGTCATTTAAAATTTGAATCCTTTTAGATAAAAGATATTAATAAGAAATATGAGCAGTTCATAGTCAGGGAAGAGTGTGAGTGTGAATTCATGTTTTGTACAGTATGTGTTAGTTTAGGACAACTGTTCTGTCTGAATAGTGTGTATAAATTTGTCATTAACCTCTGGAAAAAGTGTTTTAGCATTATAGATGGGTTAAGGCGAATGACAAATTTGAAATTTTGAAATTGAAATTTCACAAAGCTGAGGATTGTGAGTCAATCTGATGAGAAGGCAACACAGAACAGGATGAGCTTTAAGTTGATTGATCATCGAGCTCTGTCTATTAATTATTATTTTGGTCATTCATGATGTGCAGTAGATTTGAATTACTTTCTGGACAGGTTTAAGTATTGATAAATTAGAATTGTGAAGTCGTAGATAGCCGTCAGTCATGTGTTGAGAAAAAGTTATAAATTTGACAGCAACAAACACGTACAGTAGGCTAAGTAAATATCAGATTATCCAGAGAGCCCTTAACAGTTATGTATTGTAAAAAGGGGAAGATTGTTATTCGACTGACGTTGACAAAGTGTACTGACGTTGACAAAGTGTACACGACCTGACCTGACCAATTGATGACCTGGAGAATGTTCGTAGATGACAGTTGATTAAGAGACCAAACAATAGGCTTGAAAAGCAAGAAACGCTGTGAGACTAGGGGCCGTTGCCTTAAAAAATAATTTGATAAGAAGATGAAATTGTGGTTTTAAGTAATATTTTTATTTCAGAGGCAGAGAAAGATGGGAAATTTGGCTGAAGGACAACGTTTGGGTTAGCAAACTTTATCCAAACAAATGTTACCAAATAAATATTAACAAATATTGTAGTTTTCTTGTAGCTCAAACATTAGAGTTTGACACCTGTAACGCCAAGGTCATGGGTTTGATTTCAGAGGGAAAGCAAGAACTGATAAGAATGTAAATGTGTACTCTGAAATGGAAGTCACTATGGATAAAAGCGTCTGATAAAAGTAAGAGAATTTTATTATATTAAATTTATGCACGAGATGGGTGTTGTGCATCAAGAGGAGGATGAATATGCTCATGGCGGGAACAAGAGAACGCACAGTAAAACAAGTGGTCAGATGAGTCTTTGAACTTTTTAGTATGGATAATTTGTATTCAGGCCACAAACAAAGACATTTCGGCCTCACAGGTGGGAAAACAGTAAATCCAGGGGGGAGGGCTAAACCCATTGTCTTCACAGCAGGCTGAGAGGTTATCTAGCTTTGACCTCATCGGTATATGAGGACAGTAAAAGTCCAGGAGGGGTTTATTTGAAGAACTTTATTTGTATTAACCAGCTAGATCTGGTTTACTAAGGGGTTCACATTTGCTGAAAGCCATCGCACAGGTGGGAAGATAAATGTTGGGAGGACATTGGGTTTAATTGTGTGTATTGTTTGTATTTTAAGTGTGCTAATAACAAGAATTGTTTTGACAGGAAACGCCGGAGCAGATGTGGCAGCACAGCAGACAAAAGAAAACTATGTGACAATAACCTCAACATTTGTTTTTCTTTACAGAAGATGCAGACTTTTGCGCATGGCATGAGCAAAGTGAAGAAACAGTGCCTAACCCTGTGTAATGCCTAACTTAAAATTTTCATTTTGCAGGATGTCAGGATGGATTGAACCAAACAGAACTGATTCTGTATTGTTTTGTTAACATGAACAACATGGGTTGAATGTTTTTTTCAGGGGAACAAGGACCCTGAGTGCTATTCAATGAGCAAAAATTATCTGGTGACAATAATGTTTCAGGCTGTTGAATCCACAGGTCACACCAAAGGGACGACAAGACAAGCGGTCACTAACAAAATCACTTAAGGTCTGCCTTCACAGGTGACAGCAGATAGTAAACGATTCATTCCAGTGGGGGTGCGATCGTGATCTAAGGGAAAATCTTGGAAGGATCTAGATCCAAGCATCTCACCTTAAACTATACAACCAACATCAGCAACCCCATACGCCACAACGAAGAATAAAGTGGAAGATCAAGGATATGCGCTAGAACATACCTCTCCTGCCAACGTTGGAAAAAGACCATTTCAACAGCACACAAAGTGTCATATTGGTGAAGATGGAACGTCCATGAGGCAACGAGATGATCAACATATCTGGAGAAAATGTTGACCAATTAATGGTTGAAGAAAAGTTTTGCGATTTTATTTGATTGAATCAAATTAGGGCTTAGTATTGATATACATGAAGGGTATAACTGTTCTTGAATTAAGACTTGAATTAATTCTATTCTTAAGGATTCAATAGTAAAATGGGTTTGATTGATTTTAGAAAATAGAAATGAATTTTTATTATTTTATTGGTTATCAGAGAATGATAAACAGGGGGGAGATGTTAATGAAAAATTCATTGTTCTTGTGTCCATTCATTTAAACTTGTTGATTTCATTTGAGTGTGTGTAAAAGCATCTGACCATATATATTTCTGTGAGGGTTTTCTAACAGCTGAAGAAGGGACAAGAAGACAGGGTGATAAAACTTACACCTGAGCACGAGAAAGGATCCAGCCAGGAGAATACAGGGGTCGTTTAACAATAAACAAGGGGTCCCATGCCATCCCCTTAGGGGATAAAGAACAGCAGGAGGTCATCTAGATTGTAAATAAAGGCCTTTTTGGCTTCTCAGGGACAAAGAACAGCATGACCTGCCCAGGGGGGGGTAGAACCAGTCCATACTAGATGTCTTTAAGGAAATTTACAGAGACTAGGGAAAGGAGGAGTCAAGAATGTCAGAAACCTGTATAAAATGTCTCAGTTTTATTATGTCAGTAGGCTTTCTGTTTCACATCTGGGTGGCTGCGGTTGCGAAAAGATTCCTCAAAGAATAAAAAGCCTTTTCTTCTTTATTACAATTTTGCCTTTTGAGTGTTCCTTAACCCTGTGATGCTGTTTTTCCCAGTGAGATAAAAATTGCTATTACAAAGTCCAAAGTAGTCGATTGCCGAGTTCACGCGCCTGATCATAGGTAACTAAACCTATGCGTGTGAACTCGGCAATCGACTACTTTGGACTTCAACCGAAAACAGGATGTAAACAGGTATTTGCGCTGGCTTAAATAACATCATTTTTATACATTTCTTTCACATCTACTGCAGTCAGACTCACCCGTGATCACTCTGAAGGAATCACTCACATGACCTGTGCACTTGTAATGACACATCAAGGATGTTAAGAGGCTAAAAGCAGGTTTAAGACTTGCCCCATTGAAGTCAACAGGGTGCAAATTTTAAAAATAGAATAACTCGGTGTAGGCAACACCGATTTTTGTCGTTGTTCTCTGTATTGACAGCACTCCAAATGTACAAAAAAATGAGCTCAATGTTAAAATTGACCGGAGTTCTCCTTTAATTCATGTTGTTTCTTTATTCTCTTTTATACTTTATTTTTTTGTATTAATATCTTGGTACCACTTTAAAATAACATTTCATTAGTTAACATGAACTAATAATGAAGTGCATGTATACATTATTTATTATTTTTTTGTTAATGTTAATTGCAATACTTCAATTTACTAATTTGCTAATACTTCATTAACATCTTGTTAACATTAGTTAATGCACTGTGAACTAACAATGAACAGCTGTATTTTTAACCAACGTTAACAAAGATTAACAAACACAGCAGCAAATGTATTGCTCATGGTTAGTTAATACATTAAGTAAGGGATAATCCACGGCTAGCCATGCATTAAAGGATTTTAATGCACGACGTAGAGGCGAAGAACCACCCGACGCGAAGCGGAGGCCTCTACGAAGTGCATTAAAATTCTTTAATGCATGGCTAGCCGTGGATTATCCCGCTTATACCTTGGTTATTTGCCAAGTTAAAAATAAGTTAAAGCTGTAACTGATGTTTACAGTGTATATTTTTAACAGACGTGTAAAAATGACGGTTATTTCTTAAGTTAAGGCTCGTCAGTTCTTGCACTCCGTCCGCTTTAAATAAAGTAGAGCCATCGGATTGCTTTTATTTGAATGAATTCACATTTATTTAAATTCATTATTAAAAGAGAGAGACAGAGAACTGAAGGAGAAGGAACAGAGAGAGAGAGAGAGATGCGTGCGCGAGTTACCTGTGTGCGGCGATCCCTTCTTTAAAGTCTAGCAGCTACAGTCCCCTCGTTGCTTAAGCATATAGCTAACTTAATGATTCTTTAATGGATTTATTACAATTATTTATGAATGACAGGCAACACTGATACAAATTAAACGATATTCAAAAATCATCCATTTAGCCTACCTAAACGTTTCCATATGCGTCTCTCACTCTGCTTGCAAGTGTATCTGTGTTACCAGTGGCGGTTCTACATTGAATTACACCCTGGGCGAGACCCCCTTCGAGCCCCCCCCCCCCCTAATTTTAATCGGGGGGGGGGGGGGGGGGGGGTAATTTTTCTTACCCCATTGGCAGATCATCATGTTTTGCTTGTTTTAAGCAAAAACTCAATTTTAAGTGTTTCACTCAATTTTAAGATATTAAGTATTATTTTCTGGAAAAAAAAATATATATATATATATTTCCCCAGAAAACAAGACTTAATATCTTATGTCATTTTACCACTTTGTTAGCGTTATGCATCTTTATTTAAGAAATGTTTGATATTTGGACTGGAAACAAGACAAAAATACTAATTAAGAAAAGCATTTTTTGCAGTGTAATAACTGAACTTGTCACAGTTTTGTTGCAAAGCACAATATTATGGTGAAATTAGATCTCGTGTTTGAGTTAAAACCGAATTATTGTTAAGCATAGCAAGAATCATAGCAAAAAGGATAACAAATAAGAGTTATACCCACCAATTAATATTGCCCCTTCATTCATGACATGGATACCGTAATCATACAGAGAAAACATAGTTGCATACCTTTATCTTTCGCTCGTTTCTAAATTGGACACCTGATGGCTTTGACCTTTCTTGTCCATCTCTTATTTGGCACTCGACATCGACAATCAACAGATTTCCCCTGATCCCCCCCCCATACCAACTGTCACTCACGAGTCACGACCAGAAGTCAAGACTAAACCAATTCACCTTGGTGGTGGTGACCAAGTAATCGTTTTGTATTACCTATTTTTATTCAGACCATTCAGAAAAACAAAAATGTGCAGGAAATATAGAGGCCTGTATTTATAATATTATGAATGAAATGTGCGTTATTTGGAAGAAAGTCGAGGTGTGACTGACTTAGATAACTATATGGATCCCCCCCTTGTCCGTTCCATTTGGGAGAGACCCAGAGGTGAACTGTCATCCGCGCCCGCGCCTCCGCGCCCCCTCCCCTTTCCCCTTCTCAAACAAACAGCTTCTGTGCGCGGCATCTTCTCAGCAAGCAGGGGCGCCTGCAGCTGAGAGGGGGCGCAAATTTGCCAATTCCCCACACAGTGAAATGATAGATAATAGAAAACTGCTTCGCAGCGCAGAATTTTTTTTTTTTTTGTGACGGCGGCGCCGCCCCCCCAAAAATGCCGCCCCGGGCGATTGCCCGGTTCGCCCGTGCCTAAAACCGCTACTGTGTGTTACTATGGTTACCAATGTAGCGGATTAATTTCGAACTGTAATCAAACTGACTGGAACTACCTGTGCATTAAACGGTTTTACTGCACACCTTCCAGCCAATCAGAATCGAGTATTTAAACAGCCCATGGTATAACTAATGTTAACTAGTGAACCTTATTGTAAAGTGTTACCAATATATTCAACATTCATTCACTTATGTTTTGTGCTGTATTGTCATCTCAAGATGTTTAGTGTCACAGGACAATGTTGTGAAGCATTCATTTTACTTTGCCTAGTAAAACAGGCGAATCTGATTTTATGCTGATCAGACAAAGGTACTTATCATAGGGAGGTCATTAAGATTATGCAACTAAGATTACTCCGTAAACTCTATTCAAATACCATCACTTAATCTCCCACGTCCTCTGTCTGCACCTCTTGTACTACTTGTACCTCTTGGTTTTTACTGTTTTAAATATCAGAAGAATATCTGATATGTCCTAACAGAGAGGTTGATGACTGGATTGAACACAATTCATTTGTTAACTTTTCACTTGATGTATTGCACTTATATTTATATATTTTAAAAGCAAAGAAGACTGACTGGATCTCACAACTCTGGAAGAGACGTATATTTCTCTGTACTGATTGTTGTGCTTCATACTTAAGATTGTCAGTTCATGATCTTCATATGTAACAGGAACATTAATCATGATCAAGTCATTTTATGTATATTTTATTCTCAAAGGATTCGGAAACTTTGTACATTTTTAAATTTAAACTTTGAATCTTTTAACTCTGACAAGAACATTTAATAATGCTTGAATAGCAGTGCTTTATTCCTAGACCAGGTTACATATAGTCTGCAGGAGACAAATGAATACAGTAACAATGCATCACTTTAAACCTTTTGTTGAAACAACTGTCAAAATGGATGGCTTGCAACATGACTGTTTTAAAAAGAATTACAGTAGGAATGGTAAGATCACAATACTGGTTGTCTGCATCTTCATAAGTCATCTGTCTCGAAAATCTTAAACGATAAAACTACATAATATATGCAGCTTTAAACAAAAGAGATGTCTCCATATGCACTTCACTACATACATGAATGTGTGGTGGACAGCACAGGACATGAAAATCCATCAATACTAACAATAAATGTTAATGTTCACATGTAGACTAAACAGTAGTTCATAAACTATTGCTTCAACTGATCTCGAACTTCTTTAACAACAGTTAACACAGAAATGAACGCTCAATTACACATACCTCTGCTTAACCATGAACTGGTCGAAAGCTGATGACGTAACATGCCGGTACGCCCGCCCTCACGTGATACTGATTGGTCGATTGATAAGCTTAAATCTGATTGGCTAAAGAGTACGACTCCTCTGTGTAGTATGAAGGTAAAACAGTAGCAAAACTCGAGAGCATGTAAATGTGAATTTGAGAACTTGTACAATAAATA
The DNA here is from genome assembly GCF_951802725.1 of Rutilus rutilus. NCBI lineage: Eukaryota > Metazoa > Chordata > Actinopteri > Cypriniformes > Leuciscidae > Rutilus > Rutilus rutilus. The sequence continues at coordinate 20,530,137 of NC_140209.1, forward strand.
TTCGTACTTGTACATGAACATTTACACTCACAGCTCCAATGTGAAAACCTGTAAAATAAAAATCTGAAGTTGAATGTTGAAATTTGCACTTGCAAACAATAGTCACAAACCTGTATTCTGAATCTGAAGCTGCAGACAAGTAGACACAAATGTGTAAAATGCCATTCACAGAAATACAACGACAGACACAAACTTGTAATATATATTTTGCGTTTAATCTTACGTTCACATTCGCGGTACTTCCTCAATTAAGCACTTGCAGCTTCTCAAATCTGTCACTGCAATTTCAAATTTCGCGCCTTGACTTTTGCTACTATTTTCGCGATATATCAGGTGCAAAACTAACTTGTGCACTTGAAACTGAGAGGCGGTGAGAGGGAAAGGGGGGCGGGAGGAGGGGGGTCAAAGGAGCCGTTTTATTGGTTGGCACCTAGCCAATGAAATGGGAGTTCGATGATGTCACGAAACCCGCGTGCACTGAAACACTAACATGGCTTAATGCATTAGACTGATATTAAAATAAATAAACGAAATTATCAAACTCAGTAGACACAATGCTAATGCATACTACAGAAAAGCAGATGAGCACAGAATATGACGTAAAACATATGACGTATGCCATATATATATATATATATGCCCTATATATATATATGGTATATATACCATAGACTGTAAAAGACACACACACAAACACACACACACACACACACACACACACACGTACGTATATATATATGTGTCTTTTACAGTCTATGGTATATATACCATATATATAATTTATTTATGTTTTGTTTGTTTTTGTGTGTCCAACAGTTAGGCTAGGGTGAATATTTAAAACATTTACATTTTTCCAAAGCGACTTACATTGCATATTAAGGTATACATTTTACATTCTTATCAGATAATTTAGGTGCATTTTCATATTGCAATGGAATTGGCACATATATATATATATATATATATATATATATATATATATGAAGAGTTCAGATGCAAAAGCCTCTAAATGCCATTTGAAATTTTCTTATAGAATGATCATTTTTATCAAGCTCGTATATTTAAGTTCAGTAATTTCACTTAAATGATAATTAATAGGTAATCTTCACTGCCATTTAAGTGAAATTATTGAATTTAAATATACGAGCATCTGAACTCTTCATATATAGGCTATATATATAAAGCAAATGTGTGTTCAGTGCAAATAAACTTGCTGCCTAGTGTTTTATTAATAAAGTAACAAATTATGTGTTTTTTTTATTGTTTTTAATTTTTATTTTATAACTGTTGGTCCATTAAGCCTCATTAAGTGTTTTCTTGGGTTCGAGGAAAACGTACAATTAAACGCGTTGCGTTCATATTCTGTGCTAAAAATTTTTCTGTATAGGCTATATGGTGTTTCCTGTTTGGTCTTTTAATACCACTGTCTCAATTAAACGCGTTGCGTTCATATTCTGTAAAACTATTCCAGTAAAACTAATGATATTTCATAAAAATATTTTCCAAGCGTTTTAAAAAATAGCTGATACATATGCATACAAATGTTTGCATTGTGGCTGGCGTTGTTCATTGGTGAGGCATCGACCAATAAAATGACTTCATTCCGACCCCAGCCCCGCCCCCGACTCTGCTCTCTCAAGTCTGCATTTACAAGTGCACGAGTGAGTTTTGCTACAGGCATATCGCAAAAAGAGTAGCAAAAGTCAAAGCGCTAGGATTTGAAGCTGTACTGCCAGATATGAGAGGTTGTGAGTGCCGACTTGTGGTTGTACAACGAAACGAAACTGAACTAAAGCACAAAGATAAATGTGTAGTACACAATTGTGCCTGTCATTTTGTTTATGTAAATGACACTTTACACATTTGTAACTATTAATCTGCAACTTCGAATTCAAAACACAGGTGTTCAGAGTATTGTCTGTGTGTGCAAATCGATAGATGCAGCTTTTCACATCAGAGCTGCAAGTATAAATTTCATCTTACAAATACAAATATTAATTTTACAAGTTCTCACATTCAAATTAGCAAGCTCTCGAGTTTTGCTACTGTTTTACCTTCATAGTGTAGGGAGGATTGCGCTGCCAGGAAAGTCTCAAAAACACACACACACACAACCAAGGCGATTCACACACGTGAATGACGATTTGCACATTCACATTCAAGGATTAACTCGTACATTTTAAACATTCAAAGGTTTTTGTGCACAGTTGTATTTCTACGAATTGTGTTTTGCATTTGTGAAATATATTTTATGAATATATAATTTTATTTTGTGCACGTGAATTGCTTTTTGTGAATGTATATTTTTTTCACGCACGTGATTTTTTTTTTTTTTTTTTGGGTACGTGAATTAGGTTTCATGCATGTGAAACTGTCTACGCATGTATGAATTATGTTTTTTGCGTGAATAATATTTGAGACTAATCTGCTTCCATAGAAACTAGCGATGGAAAACACCAACAAAGGCAAAGCATAAAACGTACTTGCATGTTGTGGTTCATACATCATCTTCTTTTAAAGTGGGAACTGCTCCATCTTTCAGGACAAACTTTTTTTTGTGAATCCGGTGTGAACTCGCTTAGATCCACGTTATGACTCTAATGCAACTCTTCCTCTTCTCAACTTGGGTGTGTGTCTGTAATACAGCTGTATAGTACTAGCCCTGAGTGAATTGATATAATTATTATGACCGCCGCTATAGAGCTGGTAAGTCCCGCCCATTCCGTAAAACCCCGCTGGACCTCAAAGTTGAAAAATCGTCAATGCAAGTGAATGGGAGAAAATAATTATTTTCTGGTCCCGTTTGAATTGTGCCATGAATGTGAACATATGTTGTCAAATGCGGCGCGCTGTAGCCGTAGTTCTGTCGTCAATTAACTCATGTAAGAATCAAAACGGCGATTAAAGCGGTCAAAACTGCATGTATTTGTTATGCATGTGTCACATTTGTCTGGATTAAAATATTCTGCTATGTGAGATCACAATATAAGGCACAGATATGTAATGTTTTAATGTCCAAATAAATGTGAGCACTGTGCGATAGGCATTCATTTTGCGTTAATTTGTAAAGGACAAACAAAAATGGATAATTTTTAAATCCATAAAAAAACTTAATTTTACATTCTGGCAACATTACATTATGAAAAACATAACATTTTACATTATGTGCTGTTGACTTCCGCCTTGTTCACATTCTTGCACATGGGGATTCAAAAGAGAACTTTTGTTTTCCTTTTTAATTTAGGTATGATAGAACTGTTGCAATTATTTATTTTGACAACTAATATAGAAAGTTAAACTTTTTTTTGACAAACTCAGAATTGTTTGAAGAGTTCATTGATTATATAAAACGTATTGAAGGTTGAATAATATTTGGACTACAGTATTATCTGCATGTTATCTCATCCATGAAGATGCAACAATGTAGAACAAGTATTAGAGATTTTGAGAACCAGAACCAAGCTAACTGAGCAAGCTGAACTTTAGCTATAGTGTGTGCCCTTTTATTACTATTTAATTCATTTGAACATGAGGTGGTGGGTAATAAAAAATAAAAAAAATCACTCATGTATTCCATGATTCCTAATTCACTACTATCTCAATTACAATTAAGTACAAAATAACTTTATTCAGTTGTGTATAGGCACTAAAACTATGGAAGCTTGTTTCCGCCACTGAATAAAACATTTTAAAAGATAATTGTGACTTTTTATCTCACAATTGCGAGTTTACATCTCGCAATTCTGACTTTATTTCTCAGAATTGCGAGATATAAAGTCAGAATTGCGTGAAATAAAGTAATAATTCTGAGATATAAAGTCAGAATTCTGAGATATAAAGTCGCAATTGCGAGAAAAAAAGTCAGAATTCTGACTTTATAAGACGCAATTCTGACTTTATATCTCAGAATTCTGACTTTATAACACGCAATTGTGACTTTATATCTCGCAATTCTGACTTTAAAACACGCAATTGCGACTTTATTTTACGCAATTCTGACTTTATATCTCGCAAAGTTGAAAAAAAGTAAAAAAATAAATAAACAGAGCTCCTCTGTCCCTTATTTCTGAAGGCATTATTGTCAGATATAAAGTCAGAATTCTGAGATATAAAGTCAGAATTCTGAGATATAAAGTCAGAATTCTGAGATATAAAGTCAGAATTCTGAGATATAAAGTCAGAATTCTGAGATATAAAGTCAGAATTCTGACTTTTTTTTCTCGCAATTGCGACTATATATCACGCAATTCTGACTTTATATCACGCAATTCTGACTTTATAACACATAATTGCGAGTTTATATCTCACAATTCTGACATCTTTTCTCGGAATTGTGAGATATAAAGTCCAATTCTAAGGGGAAAAAAAAAGACGGACTTTTTTTTTTTTTTTTACAGAATAGTTTATATCTCACAATTCTGACTTTATAACGTGCAATTGTGACTTTATATCATGCAATTCTGACTTTATATCTCCCAATTGCGTGATATAAAGTCAGAATTCTGAGATATAAAGTCAGAATTCTGAGATATAAAGTCAGAATTCTGAGATATAAAGTCGCAATTGCGAGAAAAAAAGTCAGAATTCTGACTTTATAAGACGCAATTGCGACTTTATATCTCGCAATTCTGACTTTATATCTCAGAATTCTGACTTTATAACACGCAATTCTGACTTTATATCTCGCAATTCTGACTTTAAAACACGCAATTGCGACTTTATTTCACGCAATTCTGACTTTATATCTCGCAAAGTTGAAAAAAAGTAAAAAAATAAATAAACAGAGCTCCTCTGTCCCTTATTTCTGAAGGCATTATTGTCTCGTGAGATCTGATGCGATATTTTGGCTGTTGTGGACGATCATTGTAATAATGCAAATGAGGGGCGCATTGATTGGTGGCAGGAAGGAGGGGGGTTGACACCGCAGGTAACGCTTCAGCATATCATTCCAAAATGACATCATGGCGCAAGTTGTGAATGAACCCGACCTGGCCGCGACCATCTTGGGAGAGACAAAAACATTTCCATGTTGATTCTGGCAGTCAACAACAGAGCAACTCACATGTGCACCACGTTTCTGCATCTTTCACGGTCGAGTGCGTACTTCGAATCGGAATTCAGTAATGGCGGCGCTCGACTGAATATGAGGGGGAGAGGGGCAGGGCGGGCAATCATAACATACATTTTTTCTAGTGGAAAAGTGAAAATTACAGGTCATGACTCCTTTAAAATAAAAAGGAATTACAAAAAGGAATTAATTAAAGAGTTGTTAAAATAATAAAATAACCAGAAATTAGTAAAGAGTGTAAGGAATTATAAAACCAAAAAGAAGTGCATGTCAGTGAGATGACTGACATTTTATTGCCCAATTACGTGAAGTTTATGTTGCTGTAATTATTTTTCTGTAGTGGTTGAAGAAGATAAGTGTCATGGTGATGTTTTATCCATGCCATAGTGTGAGAAATAACAGTAATCTTTCAATTGAGCAGTTTTATAGTCTTTTGTCATCTATCTGACTCAAATAATGTGTTTCTAACAGCAAACACTCAAAATAAAGTGAGATGATCTGCTGATGATCTTGAATGGCTTGTTGAATGAGTGTTGATAGTCTGAGGCTCATCAATATGAACAGATCTGCTGAAAACACTCTTTATTTCATGACAATAGTTCCTGTTATCACCTCATTTATTATGCTGATGTCTTCAGATCTCCTGTAAATGGCCACTTAAAGCTCATTTCATTGGTGTCAATAGACTGGGTAATTGTTGGTAACTATACTGTACCTTTATTTCTGTGTTTATGATTTTAACTGTTTTTACCATTATTTTTATATTTGGAAGAATTTAAATTATTTAGATTATTTTCTTTAATTCTAGATACCTGTCTTTTAATGATGAAACAGAATAATGTTAGGATTAGCCATACAAATAATGAATGGATTGGCATCAGTTACTGTAGGATGAATAGATAGACAGACATAAAGGCATACAAACATAAGTTCAACATATAATAAATAATAATAAAATAAACAACCCACTCCACTTGAATGCTAAACGCTTGTGTTATTTCTCACAGGGTTATTCATTTGAGCTTGTGTTTCTGGTGTCCCACTTTCACATTCGCATGAATAGAAGTCAATGAAGAAAAAGTCTAGTGTGAACGCCCATTAATCATTTAAACGTTTTAGTAAAATAAATATAAATCTCAAAGTTGGTGTCAACATATGGCAGTATTGTATATTTTAATTTTAATATCATGTTAGATAGAGTCATTTGTCAAATCAAATATATTTAAAAGTGTTTGCTAAAGAAACATGGGATTTGTGCCTATAATGTTTAAAAAAAAAATAATTGGAAGATAGATTTACCTCATTGAAAGTTTCAAGGACATATAATCAATTTATAAAAAGGCATTCTGCAAATGATCATAATATTTTAGAAGTGATATTTATATGTTGCATAGAAGTGTCATTAATAATAACATAGGCCTACTCAGTAGGCTAATTGATATGTTTTTGATTTTGGGCAGATTAGCTCCTCCTACACCAATTACATCATCAATTAAGCTCCTCCCACAGCAGTTCGGCAATAAATGCTGTAAATTCCCATCAGCTACAAGTGAAGACGAGCATCAGAGCATCAGGAAGAGCTGAAATCTGCAAAGACTGAGTTTATTAAAGAGGACAGTGAGAACATGAGTGATCCAGAACCCTGCAGAATGAAACACACTGAAGATCCTGAAGAACAAAGAGGTTGGTGTTTATTCTTCATTCATTCATGATGCTGAAGAACATTCATGTTAGAAACATTCAAGCACTTCTTCACATTTAGACAAACAGTTAAACTATGAAATGGTACAGAATGTTCTTGTTTTTTTTTCAACAAATGGTCAGTAATGGGAGGTTTGAGACATTTTTATATTGATTGTCAACATCAGATCAAGCTAAATACTATTTTAACTTTTATATTACAACTCTTTTATATCTGGTTCCCAATTTGCAACAAAGTTACATGAATTTTAGTCATTTTCAACATTGTTTACAAAATTACATATTTTTTTAGGAATAATCAGTAAACACCAAGTTACTGATAAAGTTGTATTTGTCAAATATACAAGTTATTCATAGTTATAGAGATTCTTCTTACATAACTTTGGTAACAGGGTTGATTAATCAACACTGTACAGTTTGTGTAAAACAGAATGGATATAGATTATTTTCTTGTCCTCCCATCATGCAGTAGAACGAGCCCAGATGATGGCACTTCCTGAGTGTCACAATTTTAAGAAATGCTCTGTTTTCAAAAGAAGGAAAATCATGTCAGGAGTTACAGGGTTGAGTGAAACAAGTAGGACACAGATAAAGCTAATACAATTTAAAACTAGTTAAAGCCACGGCCGCTCTACAATTTCTACAGACAACTGCAGTGGTCGTGAAATGACGTCACATTCTGCGGCAGCTTTTTTACAAACATAAATTCAACAAATAACTAATAATCCACTCCACTTGAATGCTAAACGCTTGTGTTATTTCTCACAGGGTTATTCACTTGAGCTTGTGTTTCTGGTGTCCCACTTTAACAGGTATATGAATAGAAGTCAATGAAGGAAAAGTCTAATGTGAACGGCCATTAATACCTGTAATTCAAACATTTTTAGTAAAATAAATATTAATCTCAAAGTTGGTGTCAAAATATGGCAATATTGTATATTTTAATGCTGACTTTTTAAATGTTTTTATATTGTTGACTGAGGTCAACTTATGACGTTCGCTTAGTTTTTACATTCAACAACATCAAAATATTAGTCATAGGCTATTTCCTACCCTGGTTTTGAGCCTAGCTCCTGAACGCTCGGTTTTTATGGGCGTGCCGCATTAAAGACTTGGAAGTAAACACCCACTGCTATGATTGGATAACAGTTTTGCATATTATAATAAGTTTCATGTAATGCGTGAATCGGTGGGTGGGGCTAAACAGGCAGTGTTGAAGTAGGCGTTGATAATCTTCTGAGGAGGCGGTGTTTGACACCCTTTGACGTCATAGTTCCCCACTTTGAAAAACCTGTCGTTCGCTGTGCCTGGTGTCAATAAAAGCTTTTATTGGATTAACAAGGAAGTTGTCAGTTCTGAAACTTATAGGATATTCTTATAATACGAAGACCTCTTATATGTCAAAAGCTCAAGGAAAATTTTATTTCTCAGTTCATCACCCCTTTAATATCATGTTAGATAATTGTGTCATTGATCAAATATATGTAATAGTTCTTGCTAAAGAAACATGGGATTCGGACCTATAGTGTTTTTAAAATAATTGGAAGATAATTTTTAGAGCCCGACCGATATGGATTTTTGGGGGCCGATGCCGATACCGATTAAAAAAAAAAGCCAGATACCGATATATCGGCCGATATTATTTATGTGTATATTATAATACAGTAGCAATATTATTTATGTGTATTATAGTACAGTAAGTTTGGACACACTTTCCAATTGGTGTGTACAAACTTTTGATGGGTACTGTATATAGAATACACAGTATAAACAGAATAAATATATAAACGTTTTGCAATGATCACTCAAATGTGGTGATCAAACACTTGTGTGACAAAGATATGTAATGGAGGCAGGGTGAATGATAGAATGAGAATTTGAGCTGTAACCAAACTAGTTTGCATTGCATTTTATATTTTATTATATTCTAAATACGGTTGCATAATCTTCACTAACGACTTTGTCCTTTTAATTTAGTCACCTTATTTAAAACATAACTTGTATCAATAAATATATCAAAAGTGTCACTGACAAAACCTTATCTTCTATTTTTAATCTTAATTTCTCTAATATCTACCAGTGGAGGAAGAACTCAGATCTTTTTAGTAAAGTAAAATGAATCATATCATAATGAAAACGTTTATAATTACATATGTACAGTAGTTTTATACTATTTTAAATTAGTAAGCAAAATGTACTAAACGTGAAACTAGGCTAGCCTACTCTTAATGCAAAATGGCCCTATATGAAGTGTTATAATTATATAAATTATTGGAGTAGGGCTGGACCCGAATATTCGAATATTTGTTCGGTGGGTTGGTAGTGGATTTGAAAATTTGACATTTGAATATTCGTTTTTTTTTTTCACATCTGGGATCCCCCGCGAAACGGTTCTCATTCGTGCTTGAATAAGGCCGGCGACACACTGACTGCGGCATGACCGTTTTTATTTCGGCTCCCATGTTAACAGGTTGGAGTTTGCACACTGCCTGCGTGAGACACGCGTCTCTCAGGCCCGGCTCGAGCCACGCGGAAAACGCGTGCAGTGCATGCTAGAAATATAACCGACGTCTGAGTGTTCCAGCAACGTGTTCTCTGGCTAGAGCGCAGAACAGCGGAGTTTGTATGGACGAAGTGCATGCCTGAGCTTGTGTTTTGGGTTAAGCTGCGTTGCTTTGACATTGTGGAAAATAGAATAATAGAAACAAAATGTATTAGCCTTTTTACCCGTTATTATCAATTTAAATTAATCTCGTTTTTTAATTTAACAATTTCGTTTTTCTTTATTTAAATTTCGTTTTTCTTTATTTAAATTTCGTTTTTTCTTTATTTAAATTTCCTTTTTCTTTATTTAAATTTTGTTTAATTTCTTTATTTAAATTTTGTAATTTCTTTATTTAAATTTCCTTTTTCTTTATTTAAATTTCGTTTTTCTTTATTTAAATTTCGTTTTTTCTTTATTTAAATTTCCTTTTTCTTTATTTAAATTTCGTTTAATTTCTTTATTTAAATTTTGTAATTTCTTTATTTAAATTTCCTTTTTCTTTATTTAAATTTCGTTTCTCTTTATTTAAATTTCGTTTTTTCTTTATTTAAATTTCGTTTTTCTTTATTTAAATTTCGTTTTTCTTTATTTAAATCTACCCTTTACTGTCAGTAATTTGTTAGTCAGAAAAATATTAGATTACCTTAAAAGTATTGCTTAATTTAACAGACCTGTGTGTGTGCGTTTTATATCACTGCAGTGTCCTTCTCTGACGCATTCTCTGCCTGCGGGAGGTGCGCCGCTTCCAGCTCGCGCTGTTCTGTAGTTTACTAAAAGTGTATTAATTCTGAACGTGTCGCATCTCGCGTGTCCATCTATATTGCACCAAATGCCACAATGCACTCCCTTGAGAAGTGATTGGATTAAATAATAAAAATGCAAACGGACATACAGACACATAGAGAATCCTACCTTTATTAGAGAGAAAAATATGTTCAGCACCGTCTATCCGATGTCCATTACTACCGAAGCTTCGAAGCTCAAAAAGCTTTAACACTGTGTCTACACCAGAAGCAGCTGTTATTTTTTGCCACTTTTGCCAGTTCTTTGTGACAGCTTTTAGGTGCTTTATTGGCAGCGTCATCCTTACATAAATCACGCACGGCGCACGCTGCATTTTTTTTTTTATATTAATTTATCGGCCATTATAAATGCCGATACCGATAGTTAGGAAAATGCCTAATATCGGCCGATAATATCGGCCTGCCAATATATCGGTCGGGCTCTAAATTTTACCTCATTCATTTACCTCAATCAATTTTAAAAAAGGCATCAAATTATCATAATATTTTATAACATTTGTCTACTTTCTACTATTACATCAGGGCTCAATTTCATGTCATTTTAACTTTATATATCTCTCATTGAATTATTTTGATGTACTGAAAATTTAATTTATTAATTTTTTCTTTCATGTCAGACCTGATGGAAGAGAGCGATGAGAGTGAAGAACTGAGAGAAGTGGAGGAGGAACATCATGTCAAACCTGGAGAAAAACCTTTGAGTCGCACAAAGACTAAAAAGACATTTTTAAAGAACAAAAAAGCCAAGAAATCTTTCACCTGCACTCAGTGTGGAAAGAGTTTCACAAGAAAATGTAGTCTTGAGCGTCACATGAGAGTTCACACTGGAGAGAAGCCGTTCTCATGTGATCAGTGTGGAAAGAGATTCTCATGCAAACGAAATATTGCGCTTCACATGATGATCCACACTGGAGAGAAGCCGTTCTCATGTGATCAGTGTGGAAAGAGATTCTCATGCAAACGAAATATTGCGCTTCACATGATGATCCACACTGGAGAGAAGCCGCATGTATGCCATCAATGTGGGAAGAGTTTCATACGATCAGAAAAGCTTAAATTACACATTAGAATCCACACAGGAGAGAAGCCGTTCTCATGTGATCAATGTGGAAAGAGTTTCACAAACAAACGAAATCTTGCTTGTCACATGATGATCCACACCGGAGAGAAGCCGTTCTCATGTGATCAATGCAGCAAAACATTTATTAGGGCATCAGACCTGAAGAACCACCTGACAGTTCATACGAAGGAGAAGCCACATTCATGTTCTGTGTGTGGAAAGAGTTTTTCACTGCGGCAACATTTAAAAGTACATCAAAAAATTCACACTGGTGTGAGAGAGTACATGTGCTTTGAGTGTGAGAAGACTTTTATTACAGCGCAATGTTTAAAACTGCACCAGAGAATTCACACTGGAGAAAAACCTTACAAGTGTTCACACTGTGACAAGAGATTCAGTGTGTCATCTTCTCTGAAAACACATGAGAGGATCCACACTGGAGAAAAACCTTACAAGTGTTCACACTGTGACAAGAGATTCAGTGAATCATCTTCTCTGAAAACCCATGAGAGGATCCACAGTGGAGAAAAACCCTACAAGTGTTCACACTGTGACAAGAGATTCAGTCAGTTGGCCAATCTGAAAACACATGAGAGAATTCACACTGGAGAGAAAACTTACAAGTGTTCACACTGTGACAAGAGATTCAGTCATTCATCATGTCTGAAAACACATGAGATGATCCACACTGGAGAAAAACCTTACAAGTGTTCACACTGTGACAAGAGATTCAGTCAGTCATCACATCTGAAAACACATGAGATGATCCACACTGGAGAGAAGCCGCATGAATGCCATCAATGTGGAAACAATTTCACATACAAATATACTCTTGATCGTCACATGAGAGTTCACACCGGAGAGAAGCCATACACATGTGATCAATGTGGGAAAAGTTTCAGTCGATCTTCAAACCTTAAAGAACACATGAAGATCCACACCGGAGAGAAGCCATTCACATGTGATCAATGCGGAAAAACATTTATCTGTGTATCAGCACTGAAGAGACACCTGACAGTTCATACGAAGGAGAAGCCACATTCATGTTCTGTATGTGGAAAGAGTTTTTCACAGCGGCAAACTTTACATGCACATGAGAAAACTCATACTGGCGTGAGAGAGTACATGTGCTTTGAGTGTGAGAAGACTTTTACTACAGCGATATATTTAAAACTGCACCAGAGAATTCACACTGGAGAAAAACCTTACAAGTGTTCACACTGTGACAAGAGATTCAGTGTGTCAACAAATCTGAAAAAACATGAGAGGATCCACACTGGAGAAAAACCTTACAAGTGTTCACACTGTGACAAGAGATTCAGTCAGTCAACAAATCTGAAAACACATGAGATGATCCACACTGGAGAGAAACCTTACAAGTGTTCACATTGTGACAAGAGATTCAGTCAATTGGCAGATTGTAAAAGACACGAGAGGATTCACAGCAGAGAGAAGCCGCACATGTGTGATCAGTGTGGAAAGAGTTTCGTTGTTAAAAGTCACCTGAAGCTACACATGAAGATCCATACAGTGGAGAAACCACATGACCACAGTCGTTTATTTTCATGTGCTGAGCAACATGAAGTCTCTTCTGTTCAAGTTAGTCACACATCACCCTATAGCCAAATCTCTCCTCTCCACCTATAGCCGGTGTGTGGTGAGCACAGGACACTTTGTTGATTGATTGATATCTATTAACTTGTGTTCAACCAACAGGAATCTGTTATTTGTCAGTTCAGATCTATGCAAAAAAACAAAACAAATTCGCTCTCTGACAGTAGGTGGCGCTCATGTAAAAGCCTATACTGGGCTCTAGACTGCAACTAAATGGTCATATTTTGCGACTTTTTTTTTCTGCCGGTGCGAGAGCAGCCATTTCTGCTGCATATGAGAAACATCACACGGCAAACAAAAGCAGAATGGAACCGCGCTACTCGTTTGAGCTGCGCATTGCAAACAATTATATCAGCTCGAAGCAATTCTAGACAGAGGTTTACTCGTGGGCCAATCTCGATCACAAAACAACGTTACTACACAGCGCTGGCAGATCCATTGAAAAAGCATTTCACCCAAAAAGGAAAAATAGCACATGATTTACCCACCCTCAAGTCATCTGTAACGGTCACCAGCTGGAGTGCCCTTGAGAGCCACCAGAGGACACTCCACATCAGACTATTATCACTCCCTCACAAACTACATTCCCCATAACTCACTGCCTGGACTTATCATCACTGATTGCATTCACCTGTGTCTCATCACCCTGTTAGTCTCAGCCTATTTATACCATGTTCACTCATTCACTCACCGTGAAGTTTTGTTTTAGTATCACACTGCAATTCCGAGCATTCTTCTGGTTTTCTTGTCTCTTGGTTTTGGATTTCTTGCCCTTTTCCCTGGATTACTCTTTTGCCTCTGCCCCCTTCCTGTTTTGTTTGTTTGTTTGTTTGTTTGTTTGTTTGTTTGTACGGACTGCCTGCCTGTGTTTTGACCCATTGCCTGTACTTTGGATTGCCCATAATAAAGCTGTGTTTGGATTCTCCACCTTCGTGTCTTGGAGCAGTTTGTGACATCATCCTAGGTGTATATGACATTCTTCTATCAGATGAATACAATCAAAAGTTATATTAAAAAAAAATGTACTGGCTCTTCCAAGCTTTATAATGCAGTGAATTGCTGTTTCTGTTTTGAAGTCCATAAAACTGCATCTATCCATGATAAAAGTGCTCCACACGTCTCCGGGGGGTTAATACTGGCCTTTTGAGAAGAATGTAAAATACACGTCAGATAGAGCTTAGATCGGGCCCAACAAATCAAGCCCGACCCTACCCGAGCCCGATGTGTCCGAGCCCGGCCCGGCCAGACACGTTCACTGTGATTATGAGCCCGAGCCCGATTTAAACCCGACCATTTTTAATATGTGGGCCGTTGTAACCAGGGGTGGCGCCAGAATTTTTTTTAACACAGGTGCTGCTGTGCTAGATCAGTTAGGCTACAGGGGGGATCTGCGCAGTTGAACAAGCACAACATTCAGCATTCAATCAAATATTCTTAAAGATGAATTATTATTAATAATGTTACTTCAACATATTGTTATTTCAACATAATATGTGTGTGAGCAACAAGCAAGATGTGCATTTGTTAATTCGGTGACAGCGCGAGTTTCAAATGTAAGTGACCGTGGCGCGCCGGCGATTCCATGTCATGATTATTTGTCTGCTAAATTGCTTTTTATGTATTAAATCTACGCAATTGGTTGATGAAAAATTTATTAAAATTAAAATACAATTTATACTAAACGAAATTCACTTTAAAGAAAAACTTCCTTCAAAACAAAACTTAACAAACTTGACACTAAGGCCCGGTTTCACAGACAGGACTTAGACTAAGCCAGGATTAGGCCTTAGTTCAATTAGCACATTTTAGTAACTTTTATAAAAGTGTCTATGAAATAAAACATTAGTGGTGTGCATCTGGAGACAAAACAATTGCACTGACATATTTTAAGATTTGCCAGTGCTAGTTTCTCTCAGTTGAAACAGCTCAAAAGTGCAATTTAGTCTGGGACTAGCTTAAGTCTCGTCTGTGAAACCGGGGATAAATGTGCTTATTCAATGGCTAAAACACGTATAGGCTAGACTCTCTTTTTGAACAAATTGCAGCACATTCATTTAATTCTGAATTTTGCACATGTACGTTGAAAGGCATTTGTTTGTGCATAGTAAAACATATCTGTAACATTTATCACGTTCATAATTGTGCGTGCATTTATTAATTATTATCTCAATGAATAATGCGACAAGGAAGAAACATGTAAACTGCGTTGTTTGTTTATTCAGAAATAATTGAATGGATTGGAAAAGTAACAAAAGAGGACATCAAGGGCTGAGGCTGCACTACTATCATAATTTCTGTCATGGCAAGACTGCTTCATGTGTCTGTTCGTCGTCGAAGTCCCCGTTTATTTGCTGTCATAGGCGAGCAGCGTGCCGCATTTAATGCACGAAACAAAGCCAACACATATGTTGTCACTCCCCACGACTATAGTTTAAAATGATTCCATACCTCCGATTTTCCTCCAAACTTTCTCAAAGTTAATTCTCCTGTTTTTTATTTGCTTCTTCAAGCACTTAAGCTACAGAATAGTAGCCTACAGCACGCACAGCAGGAGTGATAGGTGACGCGTGCGAGAGTGCGAGTGGACGAGATGCTGCGCATGACACGTGACGTGCTTTATCAAGGGCCCGACCCGACCCGGCCCGAGAGCAGTGGCGGGAAATATCGGCCCGGCCCGGCCCGTGGGTCGGGTCGGGTCGAGTCCGGGCTCGGGCTCGGGCAGAGAATCTAAGCTCTAACGTCAGATGACTTTAGGGTAAGTAAATCATGGGCTAATTTAAATTTTTGGGTAAAATATCCCTTTAATTCAGTTTTAAAAACATTACAGCGGGATCTAGTGAGAAAGCATTTGAATTCAGTGCAGTTTTAACACAACACAGAATTATCTGTTATTAACCATTCAGAGTAGGGTCTAAACCAGCACTATAGGAACTATCCGTGACGTTAGTTTACGCTGATTGACCGAACGCACGCGGAACACCAGCACCCGCCATTTTTAAAACAGCTAGAATGTAAACACACAGATTATAGCCTATATATTTACTCCATAAACTAATACAAACATGGAAAACAGTGATAGATGGGTCTCTAAAACCTTACATGCTGAATAGAAAATCCAACACAACTTTGAGGGGACCAAGCCAAACATGATTATGTAGGCTAATAACCTTTTTTCATATACTGTTTACTTTCTATAACAGTTCTATCTAATAAGATATTAAACAGTACTGTTAGACAGATCGCTAACTAATAAACACAGAGAATGCGAGCATTGTTTGCTCTGGCGCTCTCAGCGCCGCCAAAATAAAGGTCTGTCGCGCCATCAAAATAAAAGTCACCGTGCTTGCGTCACGCCCTTACCCCTCCTACCAGTTCCTATGGCCACTTGGCCAGTGCGAACGCAAACAGCAAAACCGAGTTTGGGGGAGAGTAGTTCTTAGAACTGTTTAGAAGTGGACAGTTCCTAGAACTAAGTTCCTAGAACTATTTGTTTGGAAAGCGGCTATTGTGCCATGAGCGAATAAGTTCCTGAAGTTTTAACCCTTGTGCTGCATTATATATTTTACGACGTTGAGTGCATTAAGGGACAAAAATGTCCACTCTAAACACTGGCATAAAACTATTTTTTTCCACTTTCACTGAGTTAAATATTTTAACCTCATCATAACTACCAAATTATTATTTAATTTCAGGATTTTAACCCTTTAACCTCCAGGTTTGGTGAAGATACCATCAATTTGTATAAGAGGAAAAAACACAAAAATTTATTTATAATCCATATACTAAATGCAAAGTGAAAACCTTGGCTTTGGATTATCACAGTCTTGAATATGTCAAAGATTAGCAGCAACATTATTTTTGGTGCATTGTTTTGTGCTACGTCAGATTTAAAGGGGCATTTCACCCGTGGGAACATTAATCTTTGTTGAAAGTGGGTCATATATGTAGTCGAAATATAACAAAAATTTCGAATTTGGTGCCTCCTGGACCGAGAAAACAGTTTTTTTTTCTTTCATTTGTTTAAAAGACAACAACTCCCACAATGCACCGCATTGACAGCTCCGCAAGCCACTCCCACTAATCCAGAACACCACCATATGCGCGCGCCCGCGCCGCTTTCTCCATCATATGCGGGGCAAAATGGTTCACAAAACAAAAGTCCGTGTCCTCGTCTGATTCAGAGATTTCGTCCAGGAGAAATTGGCATCGATGAAATTCTTTGAGCAGACGGACTCTATCTCTGTGTCCGTAGGCGCACAGGCACCAGCAGTCCCCCCTAGCTCGAGCCGCGAGCTCCTCGTCCGCGACCCTAGCCTAAAGAAGCCGCAGCAGCCGCCTCCTGTTCAGCTGCTCTTCGCTATATTGCGGCTCGTAAAAGAAGCCACACACATCTGAGTCAAGCATCAGACTTTCAAAATCCTGTTCTTCCATATCATATTGAGTACCTTCTGCCATTGTCATAACTTTACATCTGTCTCAACAGCGCCTGTTAGCTTAGCTTCCAAACAAGATGGTGGATATTGCTTTTAGTTTCTGCAAGTGAAGTCCCACCCACTGATCTGTAATAGTCTTTAGGGTGAGTGGGTCCCACCCCCTGGAATAATGAGGACGAGTGTTTGTAGTCTCAACCCCTATTCAGATATTTGACTTCCAGCTTACAATGACGCAAAATGACGATTTTTACATCATTGTAAGCAGGAACTGCAAAACTGAAATCCTTATTTCTCCCATCACAGGGAAATATTAGGGAATAATGCATGACCATTCAAAAATATGACTGTGTTTCTAACTATACAAAGCTTAATGCAAATGGGTGAAGTGACCATTTAAAAAAAAAAAAAAAAAAAATTTTTTTTTTTTTTAAAATCACACGTAGCGTGTTAAGGAGAAATTTGTTCCAGTTTAAACCCATTAAAATATCCATTTTTGAACCCACTGTCATAATATCATAAAATCATAATTTCTATTCAAATACTGTCATTACAAAGCATTGGGGTAAAATATTTACTTTTTACTGTTTTCCACCAGTTGGTACCATTTTTCATATAATTGACATACTGCAAACATCTGCAGTATTGCAAACATTTTCCTGATTTCTACTAGATGTCTATAAACCCGTGCCTGTCTCCCTACACATCAAAATTTGCTCTAGAAAGAAAGCAAAACTACAAGATCACAATGAACATGAATTTTTATTGTTATAAATTCTCTAAACATATCAAAAACTTCAAAACAAAATGGGGTCATTGTTCAAGGGACCAGCAGGATGGTTGGAATGTGGCAGCAGGGAGCCTGGGCAAAATGGGAGCATGCAGTGGACCGCAGAGTCTCATGGGCAGAGCTGTGGAAAGCAGACCCTCATCGAATACGGTTCCTGATCCAGGCTGTCTACGATGTACTACCGAGCCCATGCAACCTGTTCAGCTGGGGATTGGTGGAGTCACCAGCCTGCAACCTCTGCCTGAAGAGGGGTTTGAAGGCCCTGGGCGAGGGTCGCTACTGGTGGCGCCATGACCAAGTCCTGAAGGCAAACAACTTTTACAGAAATTTTCCTTAAATGTTTTACAGAAAAACAGTTATAAAAAAAATATTTTACAGCTATTTCCTGAATTATTACGATCAAACACCTTCACTGTAAAAAAAAATCCCATAAAAGAAAACGGTCAATGACTGTCAGCAACCATAAAATTAATGTCAAATATCCTAATTTAAATAAGTGCAAAACACTTTTACCGAAATCTTCATTAATCGTTTTTAACAAAAACACAGTTATTTCAGATTTATTTTCTGAAATTTTTTACTACAACATATGCAGTTAACTACATGCATGATTTGCTGTGACTATATGTCACTGCATCAGCAACTACACAGTTACTGTCAGTTAACAAAATAAAAAAATGTAAAAGCTGAAATGGTATATTAAAAATACACTTTAGCTCATCTTCAGTGTGTCTCAAAATAGCACAGTTGAGTACACTAAGATGATCTTAAGTTTATCTTAAGAAGTACTAAAGATAAGCTTTGGTATATTAAGTACAAAATGTGCGAAAATAGAGCACTTTAAGTACATTATGGAAGTGTACTAAGTGCACTTAAAATAAAATGTATTTTAGTGAACTTTTTTTTTCACCTGGGCTTATCTATAGAAGCGTAAATTCGTTTTTTATTTGTTATAGTTTTGATAATATGTGCATGGCTTAATCTTAAAATTATATTCTTAGTCTTAACATGATCATGTTTCACGTTGTGGTCCTGGGGGTGGCCACTTTCATCAGAAGAATCATCAGATTAGCCTACCTTCGTGATAACGCAAAGAGGTCTGCTGTGGCGGTCCGTTCAGAATTCGCCTAGAAGCTAGCTCACTTTTCTGAACGAACCGCCACAGCAGACCTCTTTGCGTGATCACGAAGGTAGGCTAATGGCTGAATCGGAATTTATAAGCAAAATCACGGGAATCAATAGCCTAATACAGCCCAGTTGTGCTAAAATGAATATCATGAGACGCCATCCATCATCAGATGAATGATATGGAAAAGTTAAGTTAAAGCAGCTAAAGCCAGTGCTACTACCCATGCGAATATGAACACTAAGCTTTCCCCTCCAAAAATGTAGCCTAAAACTTATCTAAGTAGCCTAATATACAGTTTTTCGTTGTCATCCTGCCTCTCCAAATGCAAAACTGACATTAACAAAATGCAATAACAGCTGAAAAAGTACTTGGGTGTGTGTTTTATTTTATATTTACCGTTCAATTATGCAATTATTGCTGTCTGTCCCATAGAAGAACATGACAGCCAGCGTATGTTTTGGAACTATTGGGGCTTACGTCAACCACGTGACAGCCATAGCGGCGGCGACATCAAAGAGTGTCGCAACCCTTTCTCTCTATGGCTCTGGGCAAGGCTACCTTTTTAGTGACAACTGACAACGCACACCATTTTATTATCTGCTTACCTTGATTGTCATTCAAACTTTAAAAACGTGCATCGGTGAGCTCAGACTCTGAACTCTCTCTGAAATTCTCACACGCAACTGACGTATCAGGTGCAAGGGTTTCAGCGAATCAACGATCAGAGAATACTGCAGTGAGAACGTTGTAGGCAGATGTTACAGCTGTGGGCTCCTCTCCTGTCATTAATACGCTGTGGTCTAGTCTAGCCATCAACAGAAAATTGAGAGGGGAGAAAAATGGATTTTGGCGTGACGTTTCTTGCGTGTGCATGAGAGCATGAGAATGATGCTGAAAGCGCGAGTGTCATGCCAGACGCGTGAGGGTTGGCAACCCTGAATTACCCCCCCACATCTGAATTTCATGTGGCGCATTCACACGGGATAAGCGAAGCCTGTGATTTTACTCTAATTTACTGACTTATCTCCCGGATACGATGTCAAAAGGCTATTGCTTAGTAATGTCTTGTTGTTATATGTTTAGCTGTATGATATATCATACACATAATAATGTTCTTTACCGCTGCCACGGCGATGCGTAAGGCAAATACAAAAGAGTTCACTGAGACGAAGAGATCCAAACAAATAAAGGTTTTTTCCAGAGTCCAGACAATGAAGGATCACGCACACACCAGGTAACACAAACAATAACGGACACCAGACAGAACACAGGCAGGAACTTAAATACACAGTGATGATTAACAAATGACTAGCAGCTGTGATGAAAGTGATTAGTGTCCATGGTGACAAATCAGTGGCGGGAAACACAGACAGGGAAACACATGTGAGGAATGCAACAGTAGCCGCGTTTCCATTACCCTTCAAATTGCGCAAATTGAAATTGCGAATTGAAAATGCGCTCAATGGAAACACGTCAATTTCGCAAAAACTCGCTTTTATCGCAAAAAAGTTTTTGCGCTCGCATGAGGTGGTTTTTCAGGCAATTCGAAAAAGAAATATTTCGCAAAACTGCAATGGAAACAGTTTTTGCGCATTTACAGGTCACCTGACTTAGAAGGCGCGGTGTGTTTGGACAGAATACGAGACGGAGTTCTTTATTTAATTCATAAAAGACAAAATAATGACAGAAATACTGGATTCTAAACATCAAAGAAATGCCAGAAATGAGTGAGAAAAACCCAGAAACACTTAATATGTGCCGCTCACAGACACAGTATAAGGTCTTTCCTTGCCATTAATGCTTGGATAACACGCCTACGTTTCCTTCCATTAATAATAATAACGTCTAGTGCGGTACATGGCTGTGATTTATATATAAACTTACCAATGTCCGTTGCCATGATTTTTGGAATGACTTATCGCGAGAGGAAAAAATGACGTTTTAGTCGCATAACATCGGTTAATGGAAACGCCGTCATTTCGCAATAGTTTTTTATCGATATTTTGAAAAAAAATAAAAAAAAATCGCAAAAGTTTTGCGCGAATCTTTAATGGAAACGCGGCTAGTGACAATCGCATGCAGCATTCGTTTTGTTTTTGCTACTATCACTCCAACGCAGCCTCCATTCTTCGTGAAAGAGTTATAAAAAGGCACACAGGAAACAAAATCACAGAGATGCCGATTCACACGGGACTAAAATTATCACAAGACATCGGTGTCCGGCGAAACATGGTAGGTCATTTGCGGGGGAATTTTTACATTACAAATTACAGACATTGTCGATTCACACAGGATAAAGATCAAAGACAACCTTCGCAAAAATGTTATTCTATTTCATAGTTTACCTGTCAAAATATAGGTGAAAATATGTCCGAAAAGAAACAAAGATTGCAGACCTACTGGTGAAGGACGCGATGAGCCGGTCCCTCCTGCCGATATGAAGACCGGCTTCTACAACCCGTACTTCATTGTACCCAAGAAAGGCGGTGGGTTATGACCCATCTTGGACCTGCGTGTCCTGAACTGGTCCCTTCACAGACTGAATGCGTCAAATGCGGCCATCGATGCAGCCCCTGAATTGGGACACAGCTTTTGTTTCTCAGCAAGTCAAGTCAAGTCATCTTCATTTATATAGCGCTTTTAACAATGTAGATTGTCTCAAAGCAGCTTTACAGAGATAAGCGTAGAATTTAAGGTAACAGAGATTGTTTCGGCTTTACAGCAGAGTTAAGTTATTTCCATTTGTTATTAAATTAGGGGCCGCTAAGACGACACCATTCCCTCTACACAGACTTTAAACGCGAACCTGTGAGAAACGCTGATGGCGTTCACATGCGCATTTAGAATGGGTTCTATAGTTATGTGCGTTTGAATATACACAGGTTTGGAATTCCCTACAAGCCAAGCCTAAACAAAATACTTGTCTTTCCTTATTAATTTTGATAAGGAATTTTATTTTATTTGTTGCTTTGGGGAAGGACCGCGAGACGAATTTTCCTGACAACGCCTTATCTGTAAAGTGGTAGTGGGATCCTCCATAGGGAGAGACTAGTTGGCACTTCAGCACTGCGTTGTCATCGGTCCAGGCGAAGGTCCTTCGTCAGATCTGGATACGGCCTGGATCCGGCAGGCTGCAGGAAAAACCTCGGGATAAACACAGACACTAAAATTAGCGTAGATGCCATTCTTCTCATGATGTAACGAGTACATCAGGATTTTTGGGAAGTGTTCCCGGTTCCGGCTGACCTACTATATGCAGCCTAACATTAAATTATAGAAGTCTATAATGTATTATGTGAAAGCTAGGTCAAAGAGATGTGTCTTTAATCTGGCTTTGAACTGACAGAGTGTGTCTGCTTCCCGGACAATGTTAGGAAGACTGTTCCAGAGTTTTGGTGCTAAATAGGAGAAGGATCTACCGCCAGCAGTCGATTTTGATATTCTAGGTATTATCAACTGGCCGGAATTTTGAGATCGCAATAGACGTGAAGGAGTATAATGCATTAAGAGCTCGCTCAAGTACTGCGGAGCTAAACCATTTAGTGCTTTGTAAGTAATCAGCAATATTTTAAAATTGATGCGATGTTTAATAGGGAGCCAATGCAGTTTTGACAGAACTGGGCTAATATGGTCATACTTCCTGGTTCTGGTAAGAACTCGAGCTGCTGCGTTTTGAACCAGCTGTAGTTTGTTTATTAAGCGTGCAGGGCAACCACCCAGTAGAGCATTACAATAATCTAGCCTTGAGGTCATGAACGCATGAACTAATTGTTCCGCATTTGTCAATGAGAGCATATGGCGTAATTTAGATATATTTTTAAGATGGAAAAATGCAGTTTTACAGATACTAGACACGTGACTTTCAAATGAAAGATTGGTATCAAAGAGCACACACAGGTTCCTAACCGACGACGAAGACTTAACAGAGCAGCCATCGAGTGTTAGACAGTATTCTAGGTTATTACGTGAGGACGTTTTTTGTCCAATAATTAGAATCTCTGTTTTTTCAGAATTTAGAAGTAGGAAATTACAAGTCATCCAATTTTTTATATCCGCTATGCATTCCGTTAATTTTGTGAATTGATAAGTTTCGTTAGGTTTTGAAGAAATATAGAGCTGAGTATCATCGGCATAACAGTGAAAGCTAATGCCATGTTTCCTAATGATATCTCCTAAGGGTAGCATGTACAGAGTGAACAGCAGCGGTCCTAGTACTGAGCCTTGTGGTACGCCATACTGAACTTGTGATCGATGAGACATCTCTTCATTTACTGCTACAAACTGATAACGGTCAGATAAGTATGATTTAAACCATGCTAGTGCATTTCCCGTAATGCCAACATAATGTTCTAATCTATTTAAAAGAACGTTGTGGTCGATGGTGTCAAATGGAGCACTAAGATCGAGTAACACTAATAGAGAGATACAACCACGATCGGATGATAAGAGCAAATCATTTGTGACTCTAACGAAAGCTGTTTCGGTACTATGGTACGGTCTAAATCCTGACTGGAAATCCTCGCAGATATCATTTCTTTCAAGAAAGGAACACAGTTGTGAGGATACTGCCTTTTCTAATATCTTTGACAGAAAAGGTAGATTCGAGATCGGCCTGTAATTGACTAATTCTGAAGGATCAAGTTGCGTTTTTTTAACAAGCGGTTTAATCATAGCCAGCTTAAAGTTTTTTGGTACGTATCCTAGAGACAAAGACGAATTAATGATATTCAGAAGAGGATCTATGACCTCTGGAAGTATTTCTTTCAGTAGCTTAGTCGGTATAGGGTCTAACATACATGTTGTAGATTTAGATGATTTAATGAGTTTAGTAAATTCTTCCTCTCCTATAGCAACGAATGAATCAAATTTTTCCTCAGGGACACTACAATGCACTGCCTGATGTGATACTGTAGTAGACGGTTGCATAGTTATAATTTTGTCCCTGATATTATCAATCTTATAAGTGAAGAAGTTCATAAAGTCATTACTGCTGTGTTGCTTGGAAACTTCGGTGCTTGAAGCTTTATTT
The DNA here is from genome assembly GCF_951802725.1 of Rutilus rutilus. Taxonomy (NCBI): domain Eukaryota; kingdom Metazoa; phylum Chordata; class Actinopteri; order Cypriniformes; family Leuciscidae; genus Rutilus; species Rutilus rutilus. The sequence goes on from NC_140209.1 coordinate 20,554,306, forward strand.
TTCGTTAGTTTAGCCACCGTTTCAAATAAATACCTAGGATTATGTTTATTTTCTTCTAATAGGGTTGAAAAATAAGCAGATCTAGCAGCTTTTAAAGCCTCTCTGTAAGTAATTGAGCTCTCTTTCCATGAAATGCGAAATACCTCTAGTTTTGTTTTCTTCCAGTTGCGCTCCATTTTTCTGGCTGCTCTCTTAAGGGCCTGAGTGTGCTCATTGTACCACGGCATTGGACTATTTTCTTTAATCTTCTTAAAGCGAAAAACCCAAAAACTTTTCCAATTGTCTATGAATTCTATATTATTAAGCGGACACCACCGAGACAGCCAACCGTTAAGCGAACATAATCTACTAACTATCTCATCACTCCTGCGAACAGGACGGGGGTCAGAGCAAATTACAGTCCTTGACATCGTACTTGCAAGTTCACACACCTCTTTAATATTAATTAAACAGCATAATTAAGCACATAAAGATGAACTACTTATCATGATATCAGACTGTGGTGATGTGGTTTCTCCACTGTATGGATCTTCATGTGTCTCTTCAGCTGACTTTTAAAAGAGAAACTCTTTCCACACTGATCACACGTGTGCGGCTTCTCTCCAGTGTGGATCCTCTCATGTGTTTTCAGAGATGATAACTGACTGAATCTCTTGTCACAGTGTGAACACTTGTAAGGTTTTTCTCCAGTGTGGATCCTCTCATGTGATTTCAAAGATGATGAATCACTGAATCTCTTGTCACAGTGTGAACACTTGTAAGGTTTTTCTCCAGTGTGGATCCTCTCATGTCTTTTCAGATGTTGTGACTGACTGAATCGCTTGTCACAGTGTGAACACTTGTAAGGTTTTTCTCCAGTGTGAATTATCTGGTGCAGTTTTAAACATTTCGCTGTAATAAAAGTCTTCCCACACTCAAAGCACATGTACTCTCTCACACCAGTATGAGTTTTCTGATGGGTATGTAAAGATTGCCGCACTGAAAAACTCTTTCCACACACAGAACATGAATGTGGCTTCTCCTTTGTATGAACTGTCAGGTGTGCCTTCAGGTTTGATGCCCTGAGAAATCTTTTTCCACACTGATCACATATGAACGGCTTCTCTCCGGTGTGGATCATCATGTGAAGCTCAAGATTACGTTTGGTTATTAAAGTCTTTCCACACTGTTGGCACGCATACGGCTTCTGTCCGGTGTGGATCTTCATGTGTTCCTTAAGATTTGTTTTTCGTCTGAAGCTTTTCCCACATTGATCACATGCATGCGGCTTCTCTCCGGTGTGGATCCTCATGTGACACTCAAGGATACTTTTCTTTGTAAAACTCTTTCCACACTGAGTGCAGGTGAAATATTTCTTGGCTCTTCTTTTCTTTAAAAATGTATTTTTAGTCTTTGAGCGACTCAAAGGTTTTTCTCCAGGTTTGACATGATGTTCCTCCTTCACTTCACTCAGTTCTTCACTCTCCTCCTTCACTTCACTCAGTTCTTCACTCTCCTCCTTCACTTCACTCAGTTCTTCACTCTCCTCCTTCACTTCTCTCAGTTCTTCACTCTCTTCCTTCACTTCACTCAGTTCTTCACTCTCCTCCTTCACTTCACTCAGTTCTTCTCTCTCCTCCTTCACTTCCATCAGCGCTGAAATATATAAAAAATAATTCATTTATTTTTTAGGACACAATAATTCAAAGAGAGAAAAATCAAGTGAAAGGAAATTAAAGTGAGCCCTGGTTTAATAGCAGAAAGTAAACAACTGCTATAAAATATTACAACCATTTTTTTTTTGCCTTTTTATAAATCAATTATACATCCCTGAAACTTTTCGATTGTGGTTCAATGATATTCCAATTATTATTTTTGAAAGCATTATACGCACAAATACCATGTTACTGTAGTGAGAACTATTACATATCATAACTATTACTATTGTCTAACCTAATTTTACCATAAAAATATACAATAGTGCCATAATTCTGACACCAACTTTTACACTGATATTTCATTTATTTTACTAAAAACTTTCATTATTAAAGGCCAGTCACACCAGACTTCTCACTTCATTCATACGCATGTGAATGTGGGACACTGGAAACACAAGCCTGAGTGAATTTTGGGAAATTTGTCGAATTCACATCACATTTCACCAACAGAACATAGATATTTCAGCTAAATTAAAAGTGCAGTTGAGTAGGTTGTACATTTTTCTGGCGCATGCCTATAGGCAAACTACAGCTGCCTAGGGTGGCAAAAAAGAAATTCTTTATATTATTATTTTTATTTTTTTTTTTTTTTGGAATTATTGCCCGTATATCATCAAGTTATCACCCCATTAGTTATTTTACATCTAAATAATTTTCCTTCATTCAACCTAGTAGTAACACTCTTAAAGCAGATGATAATCAAAATGAATAAAACTATATGGACATGAATACGAAAGATGACATGAAAGATGACTAATGAAATCTATGGCTAATAAACATTTGGTACCATTTCATAGTTTACCTGTTTGTCTAAATGTGAAGAAGGGCTTGAATGTTTCTAACATGAATGTTCTTCAGCATCATGAATGAATGAAGAATAAACACCAACCTCTTTGCTCTTCAGGATCTTCAGTGTGTTTCATTCTGCAGGGTTCTGGATCACTCATGTTCTCACTGTCCTCTTTAATAAACTCAGTCTTTGCAGACATCAGCTCTTCCTGATGCTCTGTGCTCGTCTTCACTTGTAGCTGATGGGAATATTCCAGCATTTATTGGAGAATTACAGTGGGATGAGCTTCACTGATGATGAAATCCAATGTCAGAGGAGCTGATCTGACTGAGTTTGTTTTTGTACAAAATATCACATCTAAGCATTTATGCCGGTTTGTCTGTCTATTGTAAAGTAACTGATGCTAATTCACAACTTATTTTATTACTAACCTGAACATTATCCTGCTTCCTCATTCAAATTAAGGGTGGGGAAAAAATTGATACTCGGATGCATCGCGATTTTCTCTCCAACTATTCTGGATCGATTATGAACTTAGTTTTTAACCACAAACTCACTCACTCACACACACACACACACACACACACACACACCACTCGAACCTTCCATAAAATAATCTTTCATGAAGGTTGGAAAGGTTGAAGCAAATTACAAGGACATTTGCGGGCTTGATTGCACGGGATTTTGCACAGAAAAACGTAGCCACATATTTGTCACCAACAGATACCCTTAGTCTTAAGCAGGGCCGGAGTGGGGCCACTTTTCAGCCCGGGAGTTTCAGGCCCAAGACCGGCCCACTTTTTCCATGGTGGAATTCCAAATTAGCACTTTTTCTAAATTGGATAAATGAAGCAACAGTTCAGCTCTTACTGTTGTGTAGTTTGTATTAATACCATGGGTTAACATATAATGTAAACGTTAAATAATAATTCACTTAGACTTTATAAGAAGCAATTGCGACTTTTTCACACAATTCTGACTTTATATTTCACAATTCTGACTTTATAACGCGACTTTATATCACAATTCTGACTCTATATCTTGCAGTTGTGACTTTATAAGCAACTGCAACTTTATTTCACGCAGTTCTGACTTTATTTCTTGCAATTCTGACTTTATAAGAAGCAATTGCGACTTTATTTCACACAATTCTAACTTTATATCTCGCAATTCTGACTTTATAACACACAATTGCGACTTTATTTCACACAATTCTGACTATATATCTTGCAGTTCTGACTTTATAAGCAATTGCGACTTTATTTCACACAGTTCTGACTTTATATCTTGCAATTCTGACTTTATAAGCAGCAATTGCGACTATTTCACACAATTCTGAATTTATATCTCGCAATTCTGACTTTATAACACACAATTGTGACTTTATATCACGCAATTCTGACTTTATATCTCGGAATTCTGACTTTATAACACGCAATTGCGACTTTATTTCACGCAATTTTGACTTCATATGTCGCAATTCTGAGAAATAAAGTCACAATTCCGAGGTGTAAACTCGCAATTGTGAGATAAAAAGTTGCAATTATCTTTTAAAATGTTTTATTCTGTGGCGGAAACAAAGCTTCCAAACCTCCTGGCCTCTTCCTCCCATCCATCCTCCCTGACGCGTTACTGCAGGGCCGGCCCAGCTATCGGTAGGCCCCGGCGGTGCCGCGGTAGCCTACCTGAGAAAACGTTTTGGAAAAGATGGACTACGGACCCAACCAACTCTATAGGAGGGGAGGGGAGAACTCCCTCACATGGTACAACCCATGCAGAGGCTGCGCGCTGCGGTGTCAGAATGCGAAACGTGTGTAGCCTATGTAACTAACGTGACATTGAAATGTGAAAAAAATTAATAAATAAAAAATCCTCGACCGGCCCAAAAGTGAAGCGGCCCACCGGGAATTCGCCCGATTCTCCCGATTACCCACTCCGGGCCTGGTCTTAAGCCTGGAACACACCAAGCCGACGGACGGCCGTCGGGCAGTTTCCGTGCGTCGGCCGACTAAATCTTCTCGGTGTGTTCCCCTCCGTCGGCTGAAATTGGTCCTCGTCGGCTTTGTAACGGCCGATTCGACATGTTGAATCGGCGTCGGGCCGTCGGTGAAAGAGGGAACTCTGATTGGCTGTTCAGCTTAGTGAAGGAGGCAGTGCACGAGAATAATAGCAAAACAGCGAGCAAAGTCAAACCGGTACAGATAGAAGGCTGTTCTAATGTTACGTCATCTTACCTGAGTGTTCCTTGGCGAATATTTCAATATTAACACGAGCGGAGTGGAATAAAGAAAGTGTTTAGCAGGTGTGATATTCAAAACGGTAAGCGCGCACTGCTTTGTTTACGTTTGTGTATTTGCAGCCGGCAGCGTCCGTTTCCCTTTTTGAATAACGAATATAGACGAATATATCTGCAAAAATAGACAGTTGTGTCACTTACACACAGGCGCAGAACCCGCTTTCTAGCTGACAGTCTGCAGTAGTTCTCTCGGTGTGTTCAAGTGCACTTTTTACCCCGACGCGAGGTGACAACACAGTCGGCTTTCATCAGCGCTAGTTCGTCGGCGTCGGCTTGGTGTGTTCCAGGCTTTAGAGCAGTGAAATGAGCTTTAAGTGTCGATGTACAGGAGATCTGAAGACATCAGCATAATAAATGAGGTGAAACCAGGAACTATTGATGTGAAATGGGTAGAACTATTTACTGCTCTAGTACAGCAGTTATCAGTTTAGAAGTATTCATGTGAATTAAATGTGGGACAATGGCCTCATCATCTCAGTATGCTAATGTATGCAGGGAATCGTCATTATGCAGATTGAGGACTGACGAGTGAGTCTCTTCCACCTCTAACACACATCTGTGCCATTTGCTACACACACACACTTATTCCCACTACATGCTACTGATATACTAGTGTGTTCTAACATGCTTTGTCTCATCTGACAGCTTATAAACTGAACATAATTGTGCTGAACTTAATTGAGATATTAATCCTAATGTACAATCTTGATACTGAAACATATGTTAAAGTATTTCTCGCTCGCTTAATCACCAGCTATTTGTCTTCAGGTTTATGGTCTTCTGGTTCCCTACCAGTTGGTTTTGGTGTTGTTGTTCCACTCATGTTTAACAACGCCTTGCTCAGGGTATAAGAAGAAAAGTCAGTTTTTCTATATAGTATTTTGTTCCATTGTGCTGTCTGTCTATTTAAACATGACGTAATAAACAACTTTGCCTGCTTTAAAGGCATTGAATATCCACCCTTATTACTATATAAGGATAATGTTAAAGTGATTTTAACTTGCTTAATTCTGGTTACATTTTATGTTTTACTCTCAGATCCAAGAAAGCCTTAATTACCTTGAGGTTAAAAAAAACAAAACAATACTTTAAAGGGGTCAGATTACTTATATTGGAGTCAGATAACTAAATGATCATTCTCCTTCAACTGCTTTTTGATCCTATTATTGGTTCAAAATGAATGATGATTTCCTGGTTACAAGAAGCCTCTCCCTCAGAAATACACGATGGACTCTGATTGGTCAGCTTGGCCCAGTGTGTTGTGATTCGCTAACCGCCTAGTTCACGCCAGGGCTGCGTTCAGCCCCGACAAAACGTTGAACAACGTTTTTTAAACAGAAACGGTGATGCGTTGAACACACTGTTCTGATGACGCAAGAGTTGCAACTATGGCAGCTGAGAAGGCCATTCTTTGTGTTCTTTGTGAAGAATTTTCAGAGCCCGATGAAGTCGGTATAAATATGTGTTTAATACTACAAAATATGCCTGATGTTACAGTTACTGCACTTGCCGCCCAGAACAAAAGAGTGAAGGGATTTGTGGAAACTGAAATGGAAGCACACATCTTACCTAATTCAGACTAAAACACATCTATTTAGCCTCACATACTGACTTTATTTGTAGTTCATACTGTTTTAATACCCTGTATTTTCTTTCTCATTTTTAGGAAAAGCACTTAATTACCATTGTTTATATCAAATGTCATACACTTGCAATGAAGCTAAAAATATAAACAACTACATCATTATGTTTATATCCTATATTTTTACAATAAAACTTACGACAAACATGTCTTCTAATATCCTCAGTTGTTGCGTATACCAAGCTGCATCGAACTAAATTAAATGTAAATTACTTTCCTTGAACCCATTGTGCGAGTTCACTTTAATACCGCGTGCTTACATATATATATATATATATATATATATATATACATATATATATATATATATATATATATATATATATATATATATATAACAATAATATCAAAATACATTTAATCAATTTATTCATAGAAAAAAATATCCTAAAATATAACTTTGTATATTACTATTAACTCTTAAATCCTATATTTCTTCTCCTGGTTCAGTTTTGCCACTGTATTTCTTTTTAAGGGTCTTGTTTTAACCTTTTTTACAGTCTATGGTTTTATCCCATGGTTTTAACACTTTATCCTAATCCCACCAAAACCACACACACACACACACACACACACACACACACACACACACACTACACACACACACACTTAGACTACGCTGTCCTAGTTATTTGTGTGATATGATGAGTAAAGCTACACAATCTTTTTACACCACTTAATTTTAACATCACACTAAACATCACTTCAGAATTAAAAATGGTAAAATAAAATGTAAATAAAATTAGAACAAAAAAAAGAGTAGCTTGCCTGGCTGTAGTGTACTCACCATTCAGCGATGATCATCAGAAATGAAAACATGCTAGAATCTACGTCGTTACTTCACGCCACTAACCAATGAGAAGAGATGTTGGCGGGAAGAGACGTGCAGCCCCGCCCCAGGTGCGGCCCCGCCTCGATCGACGTCTTCACTTGCCAGTAACCAATGTGGGCGGAGATGCCCGTGCAGCCCCGCCCCAGGTGCACCCCCGCCCAAATCTGCAGGCTGCAGCCAGGTGTACTTGGGATCTCTCTCTCTCTCTCTCTCTCTCTCTCTCTCTCTCTCTCTCTCTCTCTGTGCGCAAGCGCGAGCGTTTTGTTGTGAGAGCGAGTGAGACGCGTGGTGAGTGGACTCTTTCTTTGAGGCCGCTGTGCCTATAAGAAGTTTTCTATTCTTTCTATCTTTGACTTTTTTTTTTTTTACTTGTGGTATACTGGTTTAAAAGTATTAAGATAGTGGTTTGTTGTCTCTCTGCCAGTTCTTTATAACTGGCAGAATGACTTCGGCCGCGAGGACGTTAGATTTCCTCACACGGTGTCACGCTGTGAAAATTAGTCTGAATGCTACTGTGGAAGAGTGCAGTTTAGCTGTTGGGGAGGTGGTTGGCTGTGGAAACATTCTGTCGGCATCAAGGATGAACAACGCGGTTGTTGTGTTTTTGAAAACCGTTGAGTTAGCGAACATGTTGGTTGAAACTGGAGTTGTTATTGACAATGTTTTTGTTCCAGTGTTACCGTTGCCTACACCGCCCCAAAAAAGGATGCTAAATCAAATAGTGAAATTCCATTGGTTTTGGCTGGTTAAACAATGTACAGCATTCTGTTGTAGATGCAGGCTTAGCGGGTTCATCAGGTGATGCTGCAGTTTTGGAGCAAAAGGGGATCGAGTCAGTGGCAGTTATAGAAGGAGCTTCTGTCTCTGATGAAAGGTGTCAGTTAACTGGTGGTTTAGATATGCAGAGTTCAGGAAGTAGTCAAGTTATGGAGATGGATGGGAGTCAGGTTTCTGGGGGAGAGGATGAATGTGTTTTTAAAACACCACAAAAGAGGAGAATGATACAGAGCCACTCTAGTAAATCTAGAAAGCCAGGGAATAGTCAAACTGATACCGAAAGTGACTCAGACATTTCAGAATGTAGTGTTACTTTTGATCATACTCATACAAATGATGAGCCTTTAGAGCGGTCTTACAGTGTAGATGACGTGAAGCTCTTTTTGAGAGTAACAAACAATGCAAGAAATGTGCGCATTACTGAGTACTTTCCTGATTTGGAGCAATTTGTAGAGAAAGCAAAGTCTTTTAAGAGTGAGGGTCTTTTTTCTGATCAAGAGGTATACAGACTGAGGAAAATTCTCACAAAAGTACATTTTCAATTAGCAATTAATGTTGAGAAGGTTTAGAATTATATTTATGAGATGAATTTTTTGTGTGTCTTGTTTATCCTTTTCTTCTCTTTTATGAAAGATTTTCATTTTGCTTCCCTGAATTTAAACGGGGCACGAGAAGGGAAGAAAAGGTTTGAATTGTATGAGTTAATGAGAATAAAGAAAATAGACATTTTGTTTGCAAAAGAAACTCATAGTGATATTACCAATGAGGATGATTGGGCAAGGGCATTTGATGGGTTAAGCATTTTGAGTCATAGTTCATCTTTAAGTGGTGGTGTTGCTATCTTACTCTCTAAAAACTCCATTACAATTTCTTATGAAGTAGAAGTTGTTGTAAAAGGCAGATTTTTAAAAGTAAGGGCTCAATTTGACAATGTTTTTTTATTGTTTTGGTTGTGTTTATGCTCCCACCAATGCAGTTGAAAGAATGTTTTTTCTAATTACATTATGTAAAGCAGTAAGTGATTGGAATACTGAAGATTTGTTCTTAATCGGAGGAGATTTTAATTGCACGGAAGTTGCTTCAGATAGAAATCATGTTGAGCCTCATATGGCTTCTCGAAAAAGGTTGATTCAATTTCTAGAAACACATGATCTTGTAGATATTTGGCGTAATTTTCACAAGACAGAGACAACATGGGTTCATTCTTATAATAATAGGTTGTCTTTCGCACGATTGGACAGATTTTATGGTTTAAGTCATCAACTCAATCTTTTTAGAGATTGTTCTATCATTCCAGTTAGCTTTTCGGATCATAGTTTAGTACAGTTTTTTTTTACTTTAGGTTCCATAAAACATAGAGTGAACATAGAGTGGATGGATGTATCTTCCCAGGTTTTTTTTTTTGATTTGGAAAAAAAAAAAATGGCCAAAAGAGATCTATACATGTTTTGCGTTCCAAGGAGGGTGCGCTCTTGTCGGATCATGCAGATATCCATAAGAGAGCGGTAGAATTTTATAAAGAACTGTATAGCAGTGAACTTATACACAGGCCAAACACTAATGTGTTTATTAGTGGTCGACCGATATTGTTTTTTTGATGGCCGATGCCGATATCTTAGAGAGCAGGGTGGCCGATGGCCGATATTTTTATATATATTTATTTTAATCAATATTTAATAAATTATAAATAAATTAGAAAACTAGTCTTTAAAATAAACATGCTTTTATACTCCTTGAATCTGCAATCCTATTACAGTATTTTTCACAAAGTAATTGTTTAGAAATATATGAATATGTGAATAAAAATAATGTCGTAACAGGGCACTCAGTAATCTGGTAATTTCGTGCTGGTAATCATATTTTTTCAAATAAAGACAGGGTAACGCTAATATTACATACAGCACACAGAGAAAACGATATGAATATGACACAGTTGGCAACTGGTTATATCAGCATATTTTAAAAAATGAAGGATTTAAAGTTTTTCGATCGCGTCTCCTGTGAAGCTGATCTTCTGTTCGCATTCACTCACTTCACCGATATATCAGTCGACCACTAGTGTTTATTGAGGATCTTCCTCAGGTGACTGAAGAGGCAAATGCCGATCTCTGTAGAGAGATAACACTGGAAGAGTTGAGGAAAGCTCTTCAAGGCATGGAATGTGGCAGAGCACCGGGAGTAGATGGCCTATCTGTAGACTTCAATTGATACTTTGCACGTGACGTCACAAGTACTGGCTGGCGGGCAAGAACGTCTTCTCCAGCAACGAAACCCAGTAAACTAATCAAGGGTCGCCAGTTTTACTATACAAAAGTTGGTGTTTTGAGGTGTAAACGACATGCCAGATAGTAGTTGTGCAATTGGATGCACTAACCGCAGATGAGATGAGCAACCTTCACAGTATACACACGTCTGTGCATATTAGGGGTTGCACGACTACTGATTTCTGCTAGTCGATTTCTTATCAAAACAATACTCGAGTTACTCGACTACTCGTGGTTCATGCTACTGTAAATGAAAAGACATGAAATAGCCTAGCTAGATCTTATCAATAAACATTATTAATTCATAGCCTAATGCAACAATTACATGAGTAAACTCTCAAAACATTATAATTATGACGTTTCATTTTTAAATTTTCATGTAACAGTCTAAAGCCAAATAAATAGCCGTTCTTGCCTTTCATTTCAGACGTCTGCTTCTAGGGGCCGTTCACATATCGCGTCTTTTTCGCGCTCAAGGTCGCAGGCGCGCAGCGAGCGCGCTCATAATGGAAGCAACGTGGTGCGCTAGTTTTTCCAGGCGGGTTTTTCCTTCTCATCTCCAGAAATATATCTAGTAGTAAAGCTAATGCAAGGGCTAGAAATCAATTAATCCTTTGCTGATACTTCTTCGTCGTAGTCATCATGGAGAGCGCAGTTCACGGTTGCATAGCAACGACAGACGCCATGGGAGCGCACGCGCTTGTAGGAGACAGTGGCGCACGGCCGCGCTTTCCACACGTTTTTAGACGCAATATGTGAACGGCCTCTTGCAGAGTTGGCCAAATACAATATTTTTGTCATCCTTGATGAAATACTTCCACACATCTGACGTGTGGTGTCTGTTGGTGACGTTCGCCATTTTTAATTCATTTATGGTTAACGGACGCTCGAGTAGTCGATTGTTTCCGACAGCGTCGACTAGTGGTTGAAGTAGTCGATCTATCGACTACTCGACTAGTCTATGCAAGCCCTAGTGCATATTACCATCAAAGGTAATTTCAACATTTGTTTGAATACAATGGGTGTATGATCATGTAATTAATCGTGTCTTTAAGTTACTGTAGTTTTGTCAATCAATACCACCAGTATTCACCAGCTGGTTCGGCGATGGTCAGTTGTTTGTGTTATGAGTCTAAGCTAGGCTAACTGTACGTTCACACCGCCGCCGGCGAGAGCGGCAAAATTCATTGAAAATGAATGATTTCTGGGCACTTTGACGCTCTCGCCGGTGGCGGTGTGAACGCACAGTAACAGCTGTCGTCTTTTGCTAACAACAACAGAAGTGTGTGATAGGTTGTTTTGAGGTTTGCGATATCTATGATTTTCAATGAGAACCAGAGATGACCCAACAGTAGAGCTAGATTATTTACGGAGGAATTATTACTGCTCGATTATCTTAAAAAAAAATAGTCTGCTTTACACAATTTAGCTACCTTGGAGTTAATCCTAGTCCATAGTTATGCAGCTAGCTCGCTAACAGACTTGATAGCTACTAGAAAGTCCTGGAACTACTGGACTCTACGTTGAAAATACCCGTTTGTTGCCCGCCAGGTATCCGTGGTAGTCACGTGACTGCAAAGTATCAATAAGTCGTTTTGGCCTGAGATTGGTGCTGATCTGCATGCAGTCATCAAAGAAAGTCTAAACAGTGGAAGGTTACCACTGAGCTGATTCAGATTTCTCTTGGCACAGCTACTAGAAGACAGACCGGTTGCTCATGTCACATCTACATCGTCAAGCTCAGTTTGAGTCGGCGCAGTACGCTCGACAATCAGGAATGCCGTAAAGCAGTGCTGACTTTACTGCCTAAAAAGAGAGACCTGAGTGAAATAAAAAATTGGAGGCCTGTGTCATTGTTGTGCAGCGAATATAAAATTCTATCCAAAGCATTAGCAAATCGATTGAGTGTGGTCTTAGAGGAAGTCATTCACACTGATCAGACCTATTGTGTGCCAGGAAGGCAAATTTTTGATAATATTCCTCTTGTTAGAGATATGTTTGACATCAGTAAGCTCTTTGATGTGGATTTTGGTTTGGTTTCATTAGACCAAGAGAAAGCGTTCGACAGGATCGAACATAGTTATTTATGGGAGGTTTTAGAAGCTTTTGGTTTTAGTACAAATTTTATTGATAAGTTGAAAGTTTTATATTGTGATGTTGAAAGTCTGTTGAAGGTAAATGGTGGCTTATGTGCCCCCTTTAATGTTTTTAGAGGTATCAGGCAAGGTTGTGCTCTTTCCGGTGTGCTATATAGCTTAACAATTGAACCCTTGTTACAGAAATTTAGAGCAGATTTAAAGGGGTCATATAATGGTACATGCACTTTTACAAGTTAATTGTACTGAAATGTGTGTTGGCACTTGGCAGTGCCTGTACACAACCATCATAAAATGATAAAAATCCATCCAGTGTTTTTTTTAATCTTCTTATATGTTTCCCCCTCTCCTGAATCAAGCCGTCACAAAATCGACGCCCCTCCCACAATGGTTGATTGACAGCAGCGTTAGGCCTGTCGCGATAGTCGATAAGTCAAATAATCGCACGATAAAAAAAAAGAGCTCGATAATTTTTCCGGCCGCGAAAATTCCATTTGCATGCTTGTTTGTTTTCCTCCTCTGGATGACCACACTCAAAAAAAAAATTGTGTCTAAAAATAAGATTTATGTATTTGAATTGCATAACAAATTCCCATGCATTTGGATTACATAGTTTTAACATAAACCAATCAATAATCTGAATGTGATTCATATTTTTAAGTCATATCTAAATGAAACAGATAAGATTTATGTAATTGTATTAATAAACTGAATGTGATTTATATTTGTCAGTCGTATGTAAATGAAACAGGTAAGATTTATGTAATAGTACACAGAAAAACGCCCATGTTAAATTAACACTGCTCAGTGTTCATATGTGTGCACACTACCGAGTTAAAGCGGTGTTGAAGTTAATGAGATAATTAAGTGATGATTTAGCATTAATGACGAACACCTGCTGTTAACAAGCAGAATCACTGAAGGAAAGAGAAACACAAGAACTACAACTGACTTCAGCCACAGCCTTAGATGAAATCAACTGAAGAGAAAAGAAGACATTAAATCTGTGAAGATCTCAGCAGAGGAGGATTAAACAACTCCACAAACAGCATTACCAGCTTCACTTATTACTAACCAGACTGACTTTATTTCATTTCCGTTTTAATGAAATCAATAGTTGTATTTTAAAGTCACCATGATGGTGGTTAGCGTTTGCTTTAGTTGGGCTCTTGACCAATGACTTTTTAATATAACATTTTCTCTGGCTGCTATAATTGTGTGTTTATAAAACACGTTTGTTGCAGCAAAAAAAGCCAAGAGAAAAAGAGATCAGGTGATGTTGGCTGTTTATTGATGAAAGTGTAATCATCATATTGTGGCCTAAATCACTTATCTTTTTCAGTGATTAATGTTAATCGTTTAATCGTGTTTCAGAACAGAGGGGCGGGGTGAGCAAAGCTTATTATCATTTAAAGTAGGGATGTGCACGAACATTCGAATTTTCAAATATATTAGATATGTAATTATTATTTGAAAAATAAAATACTCTTCGAATTTTATCGAATTTATGAAGCCGTAAATTCTTTGCGGGTCGTAAATGCAGTGAATCCCTGATAAATCCCAAGCACTAACTCGCAGTTATAATTAAATGCACTGGGTGGCACTGTGGCGTGTGTTTAACAAGTTGTTTGTATTTCATCGTCTGCCTCGCGGAGTTTGGAATTACTAGTCGAAAATGAGGTTATTAAATGATCTTACAAAATGGAATTACTTTTGATCAAATTAATTAATTAATCTGTAGTTATAATATCATCACCACAATGAGAAATCACATGAAATCCAAACAGCAGTCGACTGAGGAAAGACAGCTGTCTATTACTGCATCACGACTGCAGGTAAGCGCAGCTGTAGTGCGAGTGATCCGAGATGATGGCTTATCTAATAGCAAAATGATTTTGAGACATACAGTACCAGTCAAAAGTTTGGAAACATTAATATTTTTTATGTTTTTGAAAGAAGTCTCTTATGCTCATCAAGCCTGCAGTCAAAAAAAAAAAAAAAAAAAAAAAAAGAACAGTAATATTATGAAATATTATTACAATTTAAAATAATGGTTCTCTTTTTTAATATATTTTAAAATGTAATTTATTTTTGTGATGCAAAGCTGAATTTTCAGCATCATTACTCCAGTCTTTGGTGTCTTATGGTCCTTCAGAAATCAGGTCGACACAGGTGGTAACTCGGCTATTGTCTAAGTGGAAAGAAGTCATCACCAAAGAAGAGTTAATAACGATAAAGGACTTTGAAGAAGGGTGGATTCAGCCAAGGGATGACGATCCTTTTCCGAATTTGTCTTTAGCTGCTGTTTTTGAAATGTGTGACGGTTTTTTTATAAAGTCTAATAATTTAAGTTTGTTGAGGAGAAGAGAAAGCATCTAGCAAAGTTATGTATGAGTGTTGTGTTAAAGCGTTCAACAAGAAGAGTCTTGATGCACCATGGCGCAATGTTTTACATTTAAGCGAGAATACAAGACTGAATTGGGGGGCACTTTATAAGTCACCATTGCCTAAGAAAACGGGGGATTTGCATTTTAGAGTTTTGCATAGGGCTATAGCCGTTAATGCGTTTGTTTCTGTGATAAATCATGAAGTTACTCAGGAATGTCCTTTCTGTTCACAAAGGGAATCTGTGTTTCATACCTTTAATGCATTGTATAAGATTAGAGCCCTTGTTTACTTTTTTACAAGATCTATTTAAACTGTTTGATGAAGTATTCTCTTTGGAGATTTTTTATCTGTGGTTTTAAGTATCAGCAAAAATGGCAATTTATGTAAGCAGAAGAAGCAAAATTGAAACAGATTCTGATGCAGATGTAGTGTTGCTCTTGTCAAAGTTGTTGAAATCAAGAATCCAAATAGATTTTTGCTATTATAATGCAACAAAGAATCTAATGTTGTTTGAACAAAGATGGTGTATAAAAGGTGTTCTTTGTAGTATAATCTATAATATTTTGACTTTTAACAGTATATTGAGTTTTTTTTTTTTAATCAACTCTCTCTCTCTCTCTCTCTCTCTCTCTCTCTCTCTCACACACTCACTCTCACACTCTCACACACGCAAGCACACACACACTCTACAAAACAAATGTAGCCAAATATCTGTCCAGAACTATGAGCACATTACGAGATTAACCATGGTTTAGCACAGTAAAGAAAATGTTTACACAGAACCATGTTTAATGTAACGTTACGTTACCTGTAGCCATGATATAAATATTTTATGTCGTGTTTCAGACTTATCCATTGATAAAATTATCTGACATACATTTCACAGTAATATTATATTATTTAGCCGAAAAGTACAAAAGTAACTTATACTCAATCTAAGTAGTCCTTTAAAGCACTATAGCCTGTGTAGTGAAATAAGAGATTTGAGTAATAGAGTACACAAATAAACCTCAACTGAACAATTAAAAGGTTAGTTCACCCAAAAATGAAAATTCTGTCAGTATTATTACTCACCCTTGTGTTGTTATTTTTAAATAAATCTGAGAGCTGTGTCACTCCTCCATAGGCTTCTTTGTAATTGAAATTTGCCGTCCCACAATGTTTAAAATAGTCCAAGACAAGTGACTACAGTGGCTCAACCTTAAGTTAATCAAGCAATGAGAATACTTTTTGTGTGAAAAAAAAAAAAAAAAACGACTTCATTCAATTATTGATTTTCTTCTGTGTTTCTCTGAGTGAGTTCACGTGGTGTAACAGCACAGCGCTTCTGAGTTGTATGTCAGAACGTGAGCTCACTATTGGCCGACGCTGGTCATTGCGTGACGTACAACACAGAAGCGCTGCTTATTTTTTTGGGTACAAAAAAGTTTTCTCGCCACTTGATAAATCATGATGATTGTCAGTTTCTGCACTTAAAAACTGTTAGGCCTACATGTTAGAGATCTAATTACAATGTAGTTATCATAAAATCAAACCATGTTTCAGTTTATAGTTGCTGTAGTGAAGATGAGTGCCATTAGTGTTTGTCTTTGTATTATTGATGTTTTATCCATGTCATATTGAGAGAAATAACAGTATCATCTTTCAATAGAGCAGTTTTATAGACTTTTATCAAATACCCTAATGTGTTTCTAACAGCAAACACTCAGAATAAAGTGAGATGATCTGCTGATGATCCTGAATGGCTTGTTGAATGAGTGTTGATTGTCTGAGGCTCATCAATATTAACAGATCTGCTGAAAACACTCTTTTTTTCATGACAATAGTTCCTGTTTTCACCTCATTTATTATGCTGATGTCTTCAGATCTCCTGTAAATTGATACTTAAAGCTCATTTCATTGGTGTGAATAGAGAGTAATTGTTGGTTTCTATATAGAGATAAAGATAAATGCTTAGATGTGTCATTTAGTATTAAAACAAACTCAGTAATTAAAAACTTTGGTTTCTGCAGATCAGCTCCTCCCACAGCAATCACATTATCAGTGAAGTTCCTCCCACATCAATCACATCATCAGTGAAGCTCCTGCCACATCAATCACATCATCAGTGAAGCTCCTCCTACTGTAATTCTCCAATAAATGCTGGAATATTCCCATCCGTCTACAAGTGAAGACGAGCACAATGCATCAGGAAGAGCTGAAATCTGCAAAGACTGAGTTTATTAAAGAGGACAGTGAGAACATGAGTGATCCAGAACCCTGCAGAATGAAACACACTGAAGATTCTGAAGAACAAAGAGGTTGGTGTTTATTCTTCATTCATTCATGATGCTGAAGAACATTCCTGTTAGAAATATTCAAGCCCTTCTTCACATTTAGACAAACAGTTAAACTATGGGAAATGGTTCAAAGTGTTCTTGTTTGTTTACCACAAATGGAGGTTTGATAAACTGTTATATTGATTGTCAATATCAAGTCCAACTAAATATTTTGCCTGTTTTATTTTACAATTATAACTGGCTCACATATTTTTGCAACCATGTTACCATGTTATTTTGACATTTCTCAATTTTCGATTAGATTTCTATGCACAAGCTTGTGATTCGATATTGATAGTGTTGGATATACTGTTTATCAGATCAATTACATGGCAAATGTTCTCAAGGAAAGACAATCTCCCAAGTAATGCTGTAAACTACACATAGGAATCAGTTGGTACTACATTACTATAATAGCCTATTGAAGGTTACAATTTACCGATTTGTATAAAATTCAAGGATGCATTAGATTCAAGGATGTTTTTTATAATAATAAAGTTATACTAACTTTGCAATTACATAATCATATTTTTCTACCTTTAAATATACACATTTAAATTTTGACTGTCATAAAAACTTTACTGATTTATTCAAACATGCATTAAATATTGAACATATATATATTTTTTAACAAGTTATGGTCACTGAATATGGTACATTTTTTAATGATACAGTGTTTAAAGAAAATAAGTAAACAACCAAACAAATAAATAAACCGGTATAAATAAGTTATAATAATAACAACAACAAAAAAAAAAAAAAAAAAGAAAGTAGTAAAATAAATATAAATACATTCTCATCATCAGATAACAATGGAAAACTGAGAAATACTGAGACAGACCTACAAAGTATAAAATGGCACCTATTATGGCATTTAACATGTTCCTAATATAGCTTTGGGAGTCCCCAACAACAGTTTTACATGCATGCAATGACAAAAAACACTTTTGTTGTCTTATAATATGCATTTATTTTTACCTGATTTGCTCACCGACTCCCAAATGATTCGTTCAACGACTCATTTTTCCAAACCCCTCCTTTGCGTGACGCTAATCTGCCGTGATTGGTCAGATGACCCATCTGAACACAGTTATTGTTTGCGCTAGCCCAACGCATAAACATATTGATAAAGCACTGCAGTACTACAAGGTATTGCTCTATTCTTTATGACAACTCCAATAACAATGACAAACATTTAAAAAAAATTGACATTGGAGACCTAGAAGCTGCACTGATCGTACACAACACACATACATACTTATTGAGCATGCTACAGAACACATAAAAGCAACAATTATTAATAATATTTGCAGGTTGTGATTCGGAGGAGGAAGCTGATCCAAATAAACTTGGTACTGAACCTTCCTTCAGTAGCAGCCGGCTCGCGAATCCACACTTGTAAGCATTTATGTTTGTAAAGCAATCGTCATTAAAATGACGTGAACACAGCACAAGGTTCGGGCTATACTTGTGTGGTATAGTTGTAAATATAAACTCTAGCCACTGATTCTCCACATGCTCGTCCCTGGGCAGTGAAAAAAAGGTCGCTTTTGATTCGCACTTCAGAACACAGCATCTTGTTTTCGACAATGTTTTCAAGTTTTCCCTGGTGTCTGCGCACGCAATGAGTGGGCGCGGCCAATTTGATCATTTTCATCTTGACGTCACAACAAAAAGGAAAATGACTCATTAAATTGATTCAGAGTCGACTCCTACTTTTGAGAGACAATAACTTTTTTTACGGGGAACTTTCATATATAAAACTTTGCAGGATGTTTTTGTTCACTTAGATCTATGTTACACACTACATGAAAGGTAATTTTCAAAATTACATAATAGGTGCCCTTTAAGTGCACTTAAAACTCAATTCTAAACATCAATGTAAAATTACATAGTACTAGCTGGAATGGAAAGGGTTAATCAGACATATTAAAGATGGCAGAGTCTGTACGTATGCTAAAAAGGTCTTCCAAATTGTAGAGAATCATATTTTTTTTCAAGTTTGATGAAATACAAGGCGTCTTCAATCCACCTAAATTCCCCCCATGTTGAAATGCAAGTGGTTGGACTATTATAACAGACAAACAAATCATCCTCCTGGCGAATGTTTTTGTCAAAAGCGAATAGCGACAAATCTAGCAACTTTTACTTGTTTTATTGGAGACTTTTGTGGTGTTTGGAGACTCGAAAGCACGTATCACTCTGCAGTTACTGTGCTCAACGAGCAGCGGGGGCTGCCGTGACACACACACACTCACCCACTCACCCATTCACTCATTAACAAAGGACTTCAATCGTTAAGTCTTAAAATAAAATCTGCATTTCCTGCAAAATCGTCATTTTGTTCGTTGTATTAAAGATAGTGCCTAAGCTCCGACTGATTAGCCCCCGATAGCCACACACATCGTTGCATCATAGCCTAAACTTTATTGAAAACACAACTAATCCACATCCAAATTATTTCAAAACCAAACAAAAATGGAGAGATTTCTAGTGAGGACGTACAAGGCAACCGACGCACCACCAGCTGCAAAATAGCTTCAAAGGTACGATGAAGCACACCTGCAGTTTGGGTTTACAGTCACGGCTGATCTGAGACCTCAGTGTGCCGAGGTGCTGGCAAACGACAGCATGAAGCCCTGCAAACTAAAAAGGCACCTCGAAACAAAGCATGCTGACATTAAGGATAAACTGGCTGAATATTTTAAAAGAAAGCTTGATGGCCTATGCTAAATCATAAATCAGATCTATGTACTATAACATTACGATGTCCAGCAATCGATTTAAATCGTACATACATTGGGTTTAATTTGTCATTATATGGCCGATAAATCGGGCCGATATTTGCGGGTTTTACGTGTATCGGCATCGGCCGATACGCGGCTGCTGCGTTCCCCGATATTTTTTTTTCCCGGCATTATTTACAGACAGGCGTCCGCAGACAGCTCTGTGTTGCTTGAGACGCTGCAGTTCACATGCAGCCCATGCACTGCCCCTCCCACACTAGCAGAGTGCTGGAAGCCTCTTCAAGACAACGGCAAGTTTAAACTTTCAAAGCTTCTTTAAACTGTTGGACTTAGCTGAAATATTGCCATACACTTTGAAAGTGGAAACACGTTGCTCTATGTGCGTGCAACTATAGCTAAGCAAGTTTGTGGGTCCAAATGGAAAACGTTAATGCCTCATCTATAAAACTGCTTTTCATTGTATTTAGGGAGCTGCAAATAGCTAAGTTTGAGACTATCCAGATGCATACGGCAGCTGTTACGAACACTTACACTGGTCATAGGATTAAATAATGCTGTCGGTATACTGTGATATTTGTGGGAGTTTTATTCAGCGACCACCTGGCTGAGGTTTGGACGTGTGCTCATTAAAAAGAAGCGACACGGTTGCGACACGCATGCGATGCAGTGCGCTCGTTCCAGGCGCTCCTATGCTGTGGTGAGATGAAAACATTTAACGTTAAACTTTTCAGAATGCTGCAAGCGCACGCAGGTCATGTGACAAAAAACAACTGACCTTTCCATGATAACATTGAAAGCTCGGCTGAACAGCTGATCATAGCTGGACAGGGCGGGCTTTTATTTCTCATCTCCATAAATATGTAGTCATAAAGGGCTAGAAATAAATGAATCTTTACTTGCTCGTCATCATGGAGAGCTCAGTTCATGATTGCATAGCAATGACAGATGCCACGGGAGCGCAAGCGCTTGTAGAAAGGACAAAGCGGCGTGGCTGTGCTTTCCACACGTTTTTAGACGTGATATGTGAACAGTCATAATAAACTGAGAATCTATTTGGTTTAAAATCCTTTTTTATTTTGTTTAAAATGGAGATCACGATTACATATATCAGACAACTACACCGAATAACATGTTCCAGTCTTAAAAAAAAAAAAAAAAAAAAAAAATTGTAATCATTAATTCAAACACGTTTAAAACAAATTAATTCAGTCTCAGAAATAAAGCAGTATCGGCTTCAAATATCGGCCCAAGAAAATTGGCAGCCCATCTCGGTCATCGGCTAAGGCTGATGGAAAAAAAAAAATCGGCATTGGCACAAAAAAATTCAAGTCGGTCGATCCCTAATTTTAAGCGTATATTTAAATGATCCAGTGGTAAAACTTTTGCTAAGTGTGTCGGGTTCTGGGTTCTAATCCGCAATCGTATGGTTTATTTTTTTTCTCATTAAAACAGTATATCAGCAGGGACACGTTTGTGTGCATTTTGTTTTGTAATTTCATCGGAACAAATATAGAGTCTCCACAACGGATTGAAGCACGCGTAAATAAACAAATAATGAACGCGAAAAATAAATAAATACACATTTCAGTTCTTAACAAAGAAGTGCACCCTCTGCAGCAGTTCAGGCGACACCAGCTCCTCTAGTGTCATCATGGCCAAATTCGTGCTCTTTGTCCTTTCCGGATTAAATGAGGTCTGACGCATCGACATGTTAACGTTATGATATGACATGGCCAGCACGTGGACACATCGTGGAGGCTTGTTTACTTTTTTAACCAATGATTTATCAGATATTTATTTTACACTGCTTTCAGCCAATCATTTGTTTGACCAGCATTAGACGCTATACTGCTGTGTCCCAATAAAGATTCTAGAGCGATACAGCGCAACTCCAAAAAGGAGGACAAATGAGTGTCCGACTTGAGGCTGCGCCAGATGCCGGACAGGGGGCTTAAAATCCGGACTGTCCGGCCTAAATCCGGACGTATGGCCACCCTATACTTGAGGTGTTACCCATATTTCATCCAAAAAATATTTCATTTTTTTTATTTATGTGCAGTTTTCATAACAATAAACACAATTTTTAACAACTTTTTCATTCACTTTTTTTTTAACCTTTTTTTTTTTGTACATACAGTACAAATCATTGTTCATTTCAAAATAGATTATTTTGTATGTAGCCTATTAAATCTCATGCTGTTTATGATGCCATCTTTTATAATAAACAACAGTTAAGATGAAAAAGAAATACAGTTCTTGAATTGAAAATGTTATGGCACTGTTGAATATATGTTTAATGTGTTTATTACAACCCCAAATCAGAAAAAGTTGGGACACTGTACAAATTGTGAGTAAAAAAGGAATGGAATAATTTACAAATCTCATAAACTTATATTTTATTCACAATAGAATATAGATAACATATCAAATGTTGAAAGTGAGACATTTTGAAATGTCATGCCAAATATTAGCTCATTTTGTATTTTATGAGAGCTACACATTCAAAAAAAAGTTGGGACAAGGCCATGTTTACCACTGTGTGGCATCCCCTCTTCTTTTTATAACAGTCCACAAACGTCTGGGTACTAAGGAGACAAGTTACTCAAGTTCAGGAATAGGAATGTTGTCCCATTCTTGTCTAATACAGGCTTCTAGTTGCTCAACTATGATGCAAATCATAACTCTTTATGATGCACCGAATGTTTCCTATGGGTGAAAGATCTGGACTGCAGGCTGGCCATTTCAGTACCCGGATCCTTCTTCTACGCAGCCATGATATTGTAATTGATGCATGTAATTGATATGGTCTGGCATTGTCATGTTGGAAAATGCAAGGTCTTCCCTGAAAGACACGACGTCTGGATGGGAGCATATGTTGTTCTAGAACTTGGATATACCTTTCAGCATTGATGGTGCCTTTCCAGATGCATAAGCTGCCCATGCCACACGCACTCATGCAACCCCATACCATCAGAGATGCAGGCTTCTGAACTGAGCGCTGATAACAACTTGGGTTGTCCTTGTCCTCTTTAGTCTGGATGACATGGCGTCCCAGTTTTCCAAAAAGAACTTCAAATTTTGATTCGAGTTTTCCACTTTGCCACAGTCCATTTTTAATGAGCCTTGGCCCAGAGAAAACGCCTGCGCTTCTAGATCCTGTTTAGATATGGCTTCTTTTTTGACCTATAGAGTTTTAGCTGGCAACAGCGAATGGCACGGTGGATTGTGTTCACCAACAATGTTTTCTGGAAGTATTCCTGAGCCCATGTTGTAATTTCCATTACAGTAGCATTCCTGTATGTGATGCAGTCCCGAAGATCACAGGCATCCAGTATGGTTTTCCGGCCTTGACCCTTACGCACAGAGATTGTTCCAGATTCTCTGAATCTTTGGATGATATTATGCACTGTAGATGATGATAACTTCAAACTCTTTACAATTTTTCTCTGAGAAACTCCTTTCAGATATTGCTCCACCTATTTTTCGCCGCAGAATTGGGGGAATTGGTGATCCTCTGCCCATCTTCACTTCTGAGAGACACTGTCACTCTGAGAGGCTCTTTTTATACCCAATCATGTTGCCAATTGACCTAATAAGTTGCAAATCGGTCCTCCAGCTGTTCCTTATATTTAACTTTTCCGGCCTCTTATTGCTACCTGTCCCAACTTTTTTTTTGAATGTGTAGCTCTCATGAAATCCAAAATGATCCAATATTTGGCATGACATTTCAAAATGTCTCACTTTCAACATTTGATATGTTATCTATATTCTACTGTGAATAAAATATAAGTTTGAGATTTGTAAATTATTCCATTCCTTTTTTACTCACAATTTGTGTCCCAACTTTTTCTGATTTGGAGTTGTACATTAGATAAGGGTGTCATTGATCAAATAATTAAATAGTTCTCTTGACAGAATCATGTGATTTGTGCCTAAAATGTTTTAAAAGTAATAATTGGAAGATCTATGTTCCTCATTCATGAAGATTTTCAAGGACATGCATAATTAATTTATAAAAACTCATCAAAATGATGGGAATATTTTAGGGCTCACTTTATGTCCTTTCACTTTATAATCATATTTCTCTTTGAATTTTGATGTACTGAAAATGCAATTAAACTTTTTTCTTTCATTTCAGACCTGATTGAAGTGAAGGAGGAGAGAGAAGAACTGAGTGAAGTGAAGGAGGAGAGTGAAGAACTGAGTGAAGTGAAGGAGGAGATTGAAGAACTGATTGAAGTGAATGAGGAGAGAGAAGAACTGAGTGAAGTGAAGGAGGAGAGTGAAGAACTGAGTGAAGTGAAGGAGGAGAGTGAAGAACTGAGTGAAGTGAAGGAGGAACATCATATCAAACCTGGAGAAAAACCTTTGAGTCACTCAAAGACTAAAAATACATTTTTAAAGAAAACCGGAGCCAAGAAATCTACAACCTGCACTCAGTGTGGAAAGAGTTTCACAACCAAACAAGGTCTTGAGTGTCACATGAGAGTTCACACCGGAGAGAAGCCATTCTCATGTGATCAATGTGGAAAGAGTTACACAACCAAACAAAATCGAGAGATTCACATGAGAGTTCACACTGGAGAGAAGCCGTTCACATGTGATCAGTGTGGAAAGAGTTTCACAGCCAAACCTAGTCTTGAGATTCACATGAGGATCCACACCAGAGAGAGGCTGTTCTCATGTAATCAATGTGGAAAGAGTTTCTCAAAAAAAATAAATCTTGAGCGTCACATGAGAGTTCACACTGGAGAGAAGCCATTCACATGTGATCAGTGTGGAAAGAGTTTCACAACCAAACAAAATGGGGAGATTCACATGAGAGTTCACACTGGAGAGAAGCCGTTCACATGTGATCAGTGTGGAAAGAGTTTCACGGCCAAACAAAGTCTTGAGATGCACAAGAGGATCCACATCGGAGAGAAGCCGTACTCATGTAATCAATGTGGAAAGAGTTTTTCACTGCTGAAATTGATACAAAGACATCAGAAAACTCATAATACTGGTACTCTGGTAAGAGAGTACATGTGCTTTGAGTGTCAGAAGACTTTTACTACAGCGATATATTTAAAACTGCACCAGAGAATTCACACTGGAGAAAAACCTTACAAGTGTTCACACTGTGACAAGAGATTCAGTCAGTCGAAACATCTGAAATTACATGAGAGGATCCACACTGGAGAAAAACCTTACAAGTGTTCACACTGCGACAAGAGATTCAGTGTGTCAGTAAATCTGAAATCACATCAGAGGATCCACACTGGAGAAAAACCTTACAAGTGTTCACACTGTGACAAGAGATTCAGTTATTTAACAAGTCTGAAAAGACATGAGAGGATCCACTCTGGAGAAAAACCTTACAAGTGTTCACACTGTGACAAAAGATTCAGTCAGGCAACACGTCTGAAATTACATGAGAGGATCCACACTGGAGAAAAACCTTACAAGTGTTCACACTGTGACAAAAGATTCAGTCAGTCATCATCTCTGAAATTACATGAGAGGATCCACACTGGAGAAAAACCTTACAAGTGTTCACACTGTGACAAGAGATTCAGTGATTCATCATCTTTGAAAACACATGAGAGGATCCACAGCAGAGAGAAGCCGCACACGTGTGATCAGTGTGGAACGAGTTTCTCTTTTAAAAGTCGCCTGAAGATACACATGAAGATCCATGCAGTGGAGAAACCACATCACCACAGTCTGAGATCACGGTAACAAAATCTCTTCTAAGTTAGTCACAGTCAAATCATCTCCACCTATGATTGAGTGGCTGCTGTTGAATCGTCCAGGTTGTGAATGAGGCCGACACCTGATGTGATTGTAAAGCGCTTGGTGTGTACAGTAATAAATAGTAGCGCTATATAAATGCCTCATTCATTCATTATTTTTTTAACAGCCACAATGAGAAACTGACATTTTGTGGTTTGATTGGTCTCTATTAACTCATGTTCAACCCAACATAAATGTGTGATATAAAAAAACAGTCTGTTTTTGACATGTGATTTGTCTGTTCCCTTTAAAAAGCTACAAAAGATATTGCGCTGCTTAGCGCATTGGGAATGTCTTTAATCGTGACCAGCTGTGAATATTGTGTGCTCTCGCCGCGTTGGCCAAACAGAATAATGGTTCTTGGAGATAATATCTCTCCTCGACGGCTCGCCATGGGCGATTCCGGAGAGGAGAGCACCTTCTGTCTCAGGTGGAGGGCACGATATTCCATCCCAGGCCAAACCTGTGGAACCTTCATGTTTGGCCCCTGATGGGTACCAACTGAGGAACACGGGGCTTTCGCCTGATGTTATTGAGACCATTCTAAGTGCTAGGGCTTCCTTCCACTAGAAAGAGTTATGCCAACAAATGGGGTGTCTTTGAAAGGTGATGTGTTGTACATAATTTAGATCCTGTCAACTGCTAGATTGCTTCAGTTCTGGACTTTCTGCAGGAAATATTATCAACAGGCACATGTCCTGCCACTCTCAGGATTTATGTGGCTCCGCTTTCGGCTTGCCACACCTTGATTGATGGGGTGCCACTCGGGAGACATCCTCTGCTCGCTCGTTTCATTCGATGGGGCCTGACGACTGAGGCCTCCTGCAAGAACCAAGATCCCTTCATGGGGCTTAGCTATAGTCCTAGAGGGTCTGGTTGAAGACCCCCTTTAAACCTCTAGAATAAGCGTCTGACAAACTTCTGACTCTAAAGATGTTTTTTCTTATGGCTATAATGTCTTTAAAAAGAATCAGGGGTATGCAGGCTCTGTTGGTCTCGCCATCCTGCTTAGACTTTGTACCAGGAATGGTGAAAGTGATTTTGCATCCTCATCCTGACTTTCTGCCTAAGTTTCCTTTCTCGACTGTACATCCGGTCACTCTCGAGACCTTCTGCCCTCCGCCATTCACAAAGCCGGAGCAGGAGAGATCTCACAGACTGTGTCCAGTCCGTGCTCTTCAGACCTACGTCCAGTAAGTCAGAGCAACTGTTCGTCTGTTATGGGGGCCGTAACAAAGCGGCCACCACCAAGCAGACCATGTCACATTGGGTCAAGGATGCTAATGCTCTTGCCTATGAGGCGTGCGGTTAAGCTTCGCCAACGGGTACAAGGGCTCACTCCACCAGGGGGGTCGCCTCCTCTAATGCTCTGGCAAGGGGTGCCCCCTTACAATTTGTTTGTGATGCGGCACGCTGGTCCTCTCCGCACACATTCATAAGATTTTATAGTTTGGATGTTCATGCCACTCCGCTCTCATGTCCTTGAGTCAACGTCACAAGCTAATGTCTGAGGCCTTCTTGCGTTCTTGTGAGCACACCTACACAACTGTAAGGGGTCCAGACACTTTCAAGCACGGCTGCGTGGGTATTCTCGTCCCCAATGCCCTAAGCAGCGCAGCATCGATTGTAGCTTTTGAAAGGGAATGTTCCGGGTTACTTGACTGTAACCCTGTTCCCTGAAAAAGCGGAATGAGATGCTGCGCTGCATTGCCGTGCTGAAGATGTCCCGGGACTGCTCTTCAGACAAAATATCCTGACGATGCACCTGCGGCTCATCTATTTATAGCTCGCGTTGTGGGTGTGCGCCAATGACGTCATTGACCGCGACTATATTACCTCCGGGTCAATTCTATTGATGCGTTACACACAATATTCACAGCTGGTCACGATTAAAGACGTTCCCAATGCGCTAAGCAGTGCAGCATCATGTTGCGCTTTTTTCAGAGAACAGGGTTACAGTCAAGTAACCCGGAACGTTCAGAGCAATGCAAAATCACTCTCTGACAGTAGGTGGCGCTCAAGTCAAAACAAGCAGCAACAAAGCAGTATAAGCAGCACTGTGCAACTTTCTCTTTCTGACATTACTTATTATGGTGAAGATTTTTTTTATGTTTTCTAACAGCAGTTTATGTTTTTGTATTTGCTCTGGTGCTTATCAAGAATACAGAGACGAGAAGCTTCCAGATTCTTCCTCTGTTAATGTTAGAAAGGTGTTGGAAATGATGTGATTGCTAACAGTTTACATGTCAAGTATGCGCCATCTAGAGTTTCATGACCAAACTAGTGATTTATAACACAAATTATTTTAATGATATTAAAATAGATCATAATTGTGCACAGCAGTTGTTGACCAGATATGATGAGATTAAAATGACTATTGAACTCATCAGTGATCTTGACTTTGGGCTTCACATTTCATTTCACATTTGTCTCTCATTTGAAATCTCACTTGATTTAATATTTCTTTTAGACCTGAAGGATGTGAACAAGAAAGGAAAACAGAAGCCAAAAAATCTGTCACCGCTTCAGGTCTCCTGCCCTCAGTGTAAAAAACGCTTCACATGAAAATCAATTCTTAAGATTCACATGAGAGTTCACACTGGGAAGAAGCGGCTTAGGCTTTCCTTCTTAAATAGCAATGGAGTAGATTCATTCGTAATATTACAACCCTGCAACAAGACATTCAGTCTGTCAGAAATGCATGAAAGGAGAGAAACAGATTTGTATTCTAAATGAATTTGTATCACTCAGTTTCTCTCCCACTTCTACTCTTCCAAGCAAATGCAAGATATACTTTCATGTACCTTTGAAACTGGACACTTCTCTTCTCTTGAGATGCTTGGCTCTTATTAGTCAGTAAAGAGAGAGATCTGTCTCATTCACTTTTACTCAGTGTTTGTATTTGCTTCAAAAAATGATTGATTAAACTTATTACTCATTTTATCAATGACTCATTGTTATTTTACATTTGTATCAATATAGCTTTTAAATGTCTAATAATTGATATTTTACCACACACATGACTGACATTGAATGAGATTGCTGTCTGTCTACATTATTAACAGTTTCACCCTTAATATGCAGCGGACATGTTCACAAGTCCCTAAGGCCAAGTCAAGTCCCAAGCCTTTTTTTCTATTTTTAGCAATAGATATTTTGGCTAGTTATTGTAATTTACTGACATTTTTTAAGTAGAAATCAGTTTTGATATTTCACAACACATAAGTATTATTTAAATCATTAATTAAGTTGGTTTGGGAAAGCCAACTTACTGAAATCCTATTTAAACTTCTTCTTCTTCTTCTTCTTCTTCTTCTGACCACACATTTTTAGACACTAACTCCTCCTAGACCGTTCAAGCTACATACTTCAAACTTGGGTCAGACCTTCAGACTGTTCTGACTTAGTGTGCTATATCTTTTCAGAATGGTTTGAGTTACGGTTTTCTTAAAAATTAATATTAAAAATCATTAAAATCTATAAATAAATCTATCTAACTATCTATCTTCTAGTGTTGCACAGTGTACCGATACTTCAAAAGTATCGCGATACTCAGAAATTAAAAACGTCACGATACCTAAATTTATCAGTATCGATACTTTAAATTGTTTTATTTATAAAAAAATAAATAAAAAAACTTCAGTTTTTTTCCTGACGCACGCAGCAAAGAACCTGCCGCTCTCAGTGTCATGTGACAAAACACTACAGCGAGATGGCTGCATGTGCGACCACAAGTGGTCCACGACTCGTAGAAAAAGATGACGCGAGGAGTGACATATGGAAGTACTTTGCCTACCTTGCTCTGTTGCACGGTGCACCGATACTTCAAAAGTAAATCTGAAATTAAAAATGTCACAATTCCTACATTAATTAGTATCGATACTTCTAAGAATGACCGCGTTCCAGATTTGTAAGGCCGGCGACACACTGGCTGCGTGGCCTGTCCGTTTTTATTTCGGCTCCCATGTTAACTGCCTGCGTGACAGGCGCAGCTCGAGACGCGCAGAAAACGCGTGCATGCTAGAAATAGAACCGACGCCTATTTTTCACGCGACACGCAAGCGTGTTGGAAGCGTTTCCAGGCAAAATAGAATAGGAAAAGATGTTTCTATGTAATTTTGACACGAATACATATTAATAAATGACATTTTGATGTTTGAAAGTCTCTAGGTTTTGACATAAATACAATATAAATGTAATTTAAAAAAATATTATCGATTTTCAAATATTGCACCTCTCAATACGGAACGAAATATTCTGTAGCCTATTTTGCCGTCAACACTGCCGACATGGTCTTTGCTGCTATATATTTATGTTTAACATGACAGACTGATCTCATGAAATGGCGTATGTATGACACGCCAATTCGTATTTCCATTTTTGGCGTGCTATCAACACGCATAATCGCTTTTCAGTGTGTTTATCAACGCCGTTGACTTAACGTTACATTACTGTATATATACATATATGACCTACCCCAACTCCGTCCCTAAACCTACCCGTCACTGGGGTTAATACCATTTATGAGTCTTCCCCTACCATCCTAGGAAAAAAAAATATCGCTCCCCAGATGTAGATATACATTTTGCTTCGTTTCGCTCGGACATTTAACAGTGTACACATACACGCGGAATCACTCTGACATTTAAAGGCGTAGACATACACGCGGAAAATGACGTTCGTTTCGGCGTGGACATACACGCGGATAGCTCAAAATGCGTATAGATAACACGCCACTTGATGTGATCTATCTATCTATCTATCTATCTATCTATCTATCTATCTATCTATCTATCTATCCTTTTTAACTAACAAATCTTTTTCTTTCTAACTAATCCATCCATCTTTCTTTCTAAATAATCCATCTTTCTTTGTTTCTTTCTTTCTTCTTTCTTTCTAACTCATCTTTTCTTTCTTTCTGACTAATCTTTCTTCTTTCATTCTAATCTTTCTTTCTAACTAATCTGTCTAACCTTCTCTTTCCTTTCTCACTAATCCATCCATCTTTCTTTCTAAATAATCCATCTTTCTTTGTTTGTTTCTTTCTTCTTTTTTCTTCACTGGTGGTGGTTGAGGAGAAATCCCTTGATATGATTGTAAAGCGCTTTGGGTGTACAGTAGTACATATGAAAGCACTATATAAATGCCTCATTCATTCATTCTTTCTTTCTAACTAATATTTTCTTTCTTTCTGACTTATCTTTCTTCTTTCTTTCTAATCTTTCTTTCTAACTAATCTTTCTTTCTAACTAATCTTTCTAACCTTCACTTTCCTTTCTAACAAATTTATTTTTTCTTTCTTTCTAACTAATCTTTCTTTCTTTTTTCTTTCTTGCTAATCTTTCTTCTTTCTTTCTAAATAATCATTCTTTCTTATCTTTCTAACTAATCTTTCTTTCTAACTAATCATTCATTCTTTCTTATCTTTCTTTCTTTCAAACTAATCTTTCTTTCTTTCTAACTAATCTTTCTTTTTATCTTTCTTTTTTCTTTCTTTCTAACTAATCTTTCTTTCTTTCTAACTAATCTTTTTTCTTTCTTTCTTCCTAACTAATATTTTTTCTTTCTTTCTTTCTTTCTTTCTTTCTTTCTTTCTTTCTTTCTTTCTTTCTAACTAATCTTTATTTTTTCTTTCTTATCTTTCTTTTTTCTTTCTTTCTTTCTTTCTAACTAATCTTTCTTTCTTTCTTTCTAACTAATCTTTCTTTTTTATCTTTTTCTTTCTTTCTTTCTAAATAATCATTCTATCTTTCTTTCTAACTAATCTTTTTTCTTTTTCTTTCTAACTAATTTTCTTTCTTTCTTTTTCTTTCTAACTAATCTTAGTTTTTTCTATCTGTCTTTGAACTAATCTTTTTTTTCTTTTCTTTCTTTCTTTCTTTCTTTTTTTCTCTTTCTTTCTTTCTTTCTTTCTAACTAATCTTTCTTTTTCTTTCTTTGTTTCTAACTAATCTTTCTTTTCTTTCTTTCTTTCTTACTTTTTCTTTCTTTCTTTCTTTCACTCTAACTAATCTTTCTTTCTAACTAATCTTTCTTTCTTTCTAACTAATCTTTCTTTCTTTCTAACTAATCTTTCTTCTTTCTTTCTTTCTGTATTTCTAACTAATCTTTCTTTTTTCTTTTTCTTTACTTTTCTTTCTTTCTAACTAATATTTCTTTTCTTTCTTTCTTTCTTTCTTTCTTTCTTTCTTTCTTTCTTTCTTTCTTTCACTCTAACTAATCTTTCTTTCTAACTAATCTTTCTTTTATCTTTCTAACTAATCTTTCTTTCTAACTAATCTTTCTTTCTTTCTTTCTTTCTAACTAATCTTTCTTTTTTCTTTTTCTTTACTTTTCTTTCTTTCTAACTAATCTTTCTTTCTTTCTAACTAATCTTTCTTTCTTTCTTTCTTTTTAACTAATCTTTCTTTTTCTTTCTTTCTAACTAATCTTTCTTTCTAACTAATCTTTCTTTCTTTCTTTCTAAGTATTCTTTCTTTCTAACTAATTTCAGTCAAATTTTAAACTACTTTAAACTTCAAACTACTTAACTTCTAACTACTTTAAACTTCTAACTACATTTTTAACTTCTTCAAACTCTCTGGTCCATCTTTCTCAAGCCAACTTAAAGTTAGTCTCAACAAACTTTTTTTTTTCTAGTTTAATTTTTATTGTCAATAAAAAACATTACTTTCAATCTATATAACATTTATACCATTTAGAATGCAGGGACTGTTGTAACTCTGTAAAATAAAAATTAATTACAAAAAGGAATTAATTAAAGAGTTGTTAAAGGGATACTCCACTTTAAAATGAAAATTCTGTCATCATTTACTCACCCTCATGTTGTTTCAAACCTGTATGATTCCCTTTCAAGGGAACTCGAGCTGCGTCGAGACGCGGTGGGAACGCTCTGCGTGATTGCGTCGTGAAGCACGTGTATAATCAGTCCAATGGAAAGACGAGACGTCATAGGCGGGTGACGTCATCGACCAGGAAGCTATAAAGCACCCCTGAAAACAGACCGCGACAGCTTCTGTGCCTTCAGCAAGCGATCTGTGTATTCTGTCCTTGTCATATTTATTGTTGTCTGTCAAGTTGCAATATATATATATATTATGGCAAAAGAGAGCAAGCAAGCATTGTGTTGTTCCCTGCCCGCGTTATATCACGGGTGGGGACACACTCACACACTCCAGAGTAAAAGCTTTGTGTTGCTTGTTTGGGAGTGGAGCATGCCAACAGTCAGTTCTCGAGGGGGCTGACTGTGAGCATTGCGAGAAGCTGTCCGTGAGGACGCTCCGCTCCCGCCGGCCGTTCTTCGAGGAGGACGGTTCGGTGCGCGCGCCCCGAGGCGCGGGTCCCGCTGCTGCCGAGGCACGGCGTCGACGCGCATCTTGGGGATCGCAAATGGTTCTTACAAACACCTGTTAGATCCAGTGTTTTATCTCGGGGAGAAGCACGCTCTGCGGTTTCTCCTCCCCGGGATGAGGCATTCATCCTGCGATTTCCAGTTCCGAGGAATTGGTATCGTTAGTGTGTTTAAAAAAAAAAAAGAAAAAGAAAATAAGGCAGATGTTTTTGAGTTTAATAAATAAATAAATAAGTGAGCTCATAACTCTGTTGAATAAAGAGGAGCTTATAAAGGAGGTTTTATCCTGTGCTGTTGCTAAGTTAAATATTTCTGGCCAGCCAAACATATATGCAGAGGTGTAAAAAGTACTCAAAAATGTTACTCAAGTGAAAGTACAAGTACTGAGGGAAAATTTTACTCAATTAAAAGTAAAAGTATCTGGCCAGAATCGTACTCGAGTAAAAGTAAAAAAGTACCACATTAAAATTGTACTTGAGTATTAAAGAAGTAAAAGTAACAGCAATAATGTAAACTAGAGATTCTTGTTTAAGCTTTTAATCTCTAAAATCATGAAGTGAATGAACCACATACAAGGTTTTATCCTGCTTTAGAACTGTTTGTATTTAATTGTATTTATTTATCAAACTATAAGACTACTATCTAATGCCAGTATGCAACATTTTTTAAACAATCCACTAAACATGCTTTTACCACTAAAAGAAAAGAATTCGCTAAGGTACGGCCACGGGTGCTCTTGATCCTGTGGCTGATTTTGGACTGTGTTCGCAGCTGAATCACGTTCTTCCTCCATTTTCTTCCACTGATTGACCATAGACAGTATAAGAAATGGACACAGCGACCCCATAGATTTCAACAGAGAAAAGTGAAGCAAATTAGAAGCACTCACTTCCTGATGGCTGAGCGTACTGCGCAGACTCAAACTGAGCTTGATGGCGTAGATGTGACGTGAGCAACCTGTCTGACCGTTGTAAGTCTTCTAGTAGCTGTGCCAAGAGAAATCTAACTTGCAGAAAACAGAGAGTGTGAGTAGGAGCTGTCCATGAGCTAGGAGCAGGAGCAACTTTATGACTCTCTATGGGCTTCTCCCTTGACTTTATGCCTCCACGTCCCCCCAATTGACTGTGAGCTTCTCCTCCTGTCTATACGGTAATTTCCAGAGAGTCGCGTGGTTATGATGCAATTGTTAGCCTATTTTTACAAAAACTGCTTCTAAGGGGCCATAATGTAAGATACAAGGTAATGGAGCCTTTTATACATTTTCGTGTTTCTTTAGAAATAAATAATGGACAAATGGAGTCTTTAAACGTCTCAGATGTAAAGTTATTCGCTGTCAAAGTGATGCCAAAATGAATGGGAGTCAATGGAATGCTAACAGCAGGTGATGGCTCGTTAGCCAATGGCGGCCCCCGGGGGTGGTACGCTTTTAGGCTGCTGGATTGACCCATAGACAGTATATAAACTGGACACAGCAACCCCATTGGATTCAACGGAGACAAGTAAAGTCAATTAGAAGCACTCACTTCCTGGGGGTCGAGCGTACTGCGCAGACTCAAACTGAGCTTGACGACGTAGATGTGACGTGAGCAACCCGTCTGTCTTCTAGTAGCTGTGCCGAGAGAAATCTGAATCACTCCCTTCCGAAACTCGCAGAGACGGAGAGTGTGAGTAGGAGCTGTCCATGAGCTAGGAGCAGGAGAAACTTTTGCTAAGTATTCTGATTAATTATTTTGTCATTTTGCCTCCACGTCCCCCCGATTGCCCGCGAGCTTCTCCTCCTGTCCATACGGTAATCTCTCTACTGTGCGACAGAGAGTCGCGTGGTTATGACGCAATCGTTAGCCTATTTTTACAAAAACTGCTTCTACGGGGCCATAACATAAGATACAAGGTAATGGAGCCTTTTATACATTTTCTTGTTTCTTTAGAAATAAATAGTGGACAAATGGAGTCTTTAAACGCCTCAGATGTAAAGTTATTCGCTGTCAAAGTGACGCCAAAATGAATGGGAGTCAATGGGATGCTAACAGCAGGTGATGGTCCGCTAATCAATGGTGGCGTCCGGGGAGGCTTCAATAAAATATGAAACAGTGCCCCCCTGGATTGACCCCCTGTGATTGACTGTTATAATTTCTCTCATTTCCAGGTCAAGGTGCTGTGCGTTGTGGTGACATGATGTCACTTCCAAATGACCAATGAACATGTCTGACCAATTTGGTGAAATGTGAAACCGAATCTCATTGGCAGAATAAATGACATTTAAATTAAACAGCATCAGCACAATTCAATTGGTTTGGTAATAGCAAGGGAAAATAGAATGAAGTGATCTCCAAAAAATAAGTACTTTTTGACTATAAATAGAATTGTAAGGAGTAAAAAGTACTTTTTTTTCTTAAAAAATGTAATTAAGTAAAAGTAAAAGTACTGATTTTTAATTGTACTCAAGTAAAGTAAAAATCCCCAAAAATAATACTTAAGTACAGTAATCAAGTAAAATTACTCAAGTATTTTACACCTCTGCATATATGAGAGTGAAAATATAAGGAAAACTCTATATCTCAGCCTCCTCGTCGGGGAGTGCCGTTTTTTCCCTATCTCCACACTGAGGTGTCGAGATCGTGGAATAAACCGGTTTCTATTTGTGTTTATCCCTAAACTTCTACTATAGTAATGTTATGGGTATAAAGTATCATGGTATGACAGTGCCTCGGGTTAAAGAGACGCTTGCGAGCTATCTCTCTCCCGGGTCGTCATCATAACCCCGATGTTACCCACCAGCCATCATAAATATTAGATAAATATTATTAGGTAGCACTGGTAGGTAAAGTATATAAGGACATGGATGAATGCGAGGATGTAACAGCACTGACGCTATTCGAGAATTGCGTCGTGCAACAGATAAACTATACCGGGGAGGGACGGTTTCGAGAAATCGTTTCTTCTCGGCGTCCTCTGGGTGGCGACTCTCTGAGGAGGGTCGCAGCGCTGTCAGTTCGGTTGTTTCCTGCTGGTGGCCACGGAGTGATATATATTTATATGTATATATATATATATATATATATATATATGTATAGTTTTTTCTGATGTAAAGAGAAATTAAAATATGTCTGTTCTTCTGGACGCTCCGCTTTCAAAAAAACGAAGAAATAACTCTTCAGCGGCGTTCCAGAGGTTTCTTCCTCACCGATCTAATGTTCCTGAGACTGCTGGGCGGGAGCAGTCTCAGCCTACTAAAGCTCCTCGCAGCATAGAGTGCGGCAAAACAGAGATTCGCCATTCGGGTTCATCCACAATCGAAGGTGACTTGGGTGGCGGTCGCAGTCTAGCCAGTTAGAGATATGCAAGATCTGAGGACTGTTTTATCTCTAAAATATCTTGGAAGAAGAAGCCCTGACGCCGAGGCTGCAGGCTTCTGAGGGTGGTCCCCTCCGGGGTAGGGACGGTTTTGAGAAATCGTTTCTCCTCGGCGCCCTCTGGGGTGCGACTCTCTGAGGAGGGTCGCAATGTTGCCAGTTCGGTTTTCCTGCCGGTTCGCCGTTTCAGGATACCGAGGTGTCAGCATCCCCAAACGATCCTCCGAGGAGGGTCGTAGAGCAGTCAGTTCGGTTTCCCTGTCGGTTCGCCGTTTCAGGGCACTGAGGTGCCTGCTTTTTCCAACGATCCTCCGAGGAGGGTCGTAGGAACAAAGCTAGTTAGAGGTAGGCAAGATCTGAGGACTGTCGTTATCTCTAATAAAACTTAGACTAGAAGTCGTGACGCTGAGGCTATCAGGCTTCTGAAGGTTCCTCCGGGGCAGGGACGGTTTTGAGAAATCGTTTCTCCTCGGCACCCTCTGGGGTGCGACTCTCTGAGGAGGGTCGCAGCGCTGCCAGTTCGGTTGTTCCCTGCCGGTTTTCCGTTCAGGGCACCGAGGTGTCAGCGTCCCCATACGATCCTCCGAGGAGGGGCGTAGAGCGGTCAGTTCGGTTGTTCCCTGCCGGTTCGCCGCTTCAGGGCACCAAAGTGACTGTTCAACCAAATCCAGAGGCCAGTCTTGAGAGACTGGTTCCCCTATTAGAATTTCTGGCAGCGTGGAAACTACTGCCATATATTTCTCAGTGGGTCCTGCACACTATAGAAAAGGGCTTCAGAATTCAGTTTGGTTCTCGTCCGCCCAGATTTCTAGAGGTCCTCCCCACAGTGGTGGACCCCGAGCAGGCTCTGGTTATGGAGCAGGAAGTACTGACACTTCTGCAAAAGGAGCTATAGAAGGGGTTCCTCCTCCCATCAGACAGTCAGGGTTTTATAGCCATTACTTCATTGTTCCGAAAGAGGATGAGGGGTTGCGTCCTATTCTAGACCTGCGTCAATTAAACAACAGGCTTCAGAATCTCAAGTTCAAAGTATGCTTACGCTATATATGATTGTGTCACAGTCTCAGTCCGAGGACTTGTTTGTCACAATAGACTTGAAGGACGTGTACTTCCATGTATCTATCCATCCTCATCACAGGAGGTTCCTGAGGTTTGCTTTCGGGGGCGAAGCATACCAGTATCAGGTTCTTCCCTTCGGCCTAGGTTTATCACCCCGCACCTTTACAAAATGTGTGGATGCAGCTCTGGCTCCTCTGAGACTCCAGGGCATTCACGTATTGAATTATCTCGACAATTGGTTGATTTTAGCTCAGTCCAAGCAGATGGCAGTTCGGCATCGAGATGTCGTTCTGTCTCTATTAAAGAGGTTG
This sequence comes from Rutilus rutilus, assembly GCF_951802725.1. Taxonomy (NCBI): domain Eukaryota; kingdom Metazoa; phylum Chordata; class Actinopteri; order Cypriniformes; family Leuciscidae; genus Rutilus; species Rutilus rutilus. The sequence goes on from NC_140209.1 coordinate 20,592,002, forward strand.
GGGATGTGGCTCAACGCCAAGAAGAGTGTGCTCCTCCCAGCTCAGAGGACCACTTTTCCGGGTGTTTTATCTCACAGCCATAAAGGGGGTAAAACTAGGCCAGTCACTCACTGTGAAACAGTTTCAGAGACTGTTGGGGCTCATGGCAGCTGCGTCCAACGTATCTCTTTTGGCCTTCTGTACATGAGACCTCTGCAGTGGTGGCTCAGGACCAAGGGGTTTTCTCCGAGGGGAAATCCGTTTCGCATGATCAAGGTCACGCGGCGATGCCTTCGTGCCTTGGTCATGTGGAAGAAACCTTGGTTCCTCACCCAGGGCCCAGTGCTGGGGGCTTCTTATCGACGCGTATGCTTTCGACGGATGCTTCCCTCACGGGATGGGGGGCGGTCATGAGTGGCCGCTCGGCGAAAGGTCTTTGGGACCATCAACATTCTTGGCACATAAATCGGCTAGAAATGATGGCAGTATTTCGAGCTCTCAAATACTTCCTGCCAGACCTGAGAGGTCACCATGTGCTTGTCCTTCTGGACGACGCACTGATGGTCTCGTATATAAGAGCAGATATCCTGTTGAGGCAGGGGCTGAGGCCCGGGGAATGGAGACTTCACCCCGAGGTGGTGGAGCTCCTTTGGGAGAACTTCGGTCAAGACTCAAGTCTACTTTTCGCATCGTTTTATACAACGCATTGCTCTACGTGGTTCTCCCTGACGCGTCCAGCTCTGCTTGAACTGGATGCAACGTATTAGGTGTGGTTGAGGCTTCACCTGTACGCATTTCCCGATATCTTTGCTCCCGGGAGTTACACTCATCTAGAGTTATGGATACTGTGGGCTCGGTCTCTGAGGGGGCCAAGCTCATAGATTCAGGTCTCTCGACTGAGGTCGTGGAGACCATACTCCAGTCTAGAGCTCCCTCCACGAGAAGACTGAATATGCATTGAAATGGAAACTGTTCTCTGCCTGGTGCGGAGAACGCCTTCTGAATCTTGCTATCTGCCCTATGGTACAGTACTTGATTTCTGCAATGAATGTTTCTTTGCTGGGTTATCTCTGAGGAGAGATCCTTATTTCATCTTCTCCGTGGTACATGAGGCTGAGGCCTGCACGTACTTGGATTTGCACCTGGTATGGTGGTAGTCTTTCCTCACCCCTTGCCGGGTTGTATTCCTAGGTCCCTATTAAATTTGTGGGTCTTTTGTGCTGCAGGCCTTCTGTCCTCCACCTTAATTCCCCAGATCAGGAAAAACTTAATCTGTTATGCCCTGTCCGGGCTTTGGATGCTTATGTCCACAGAGCTCCCTGTGGCGTATATATAAGAGCAATTATTTGTCTGCTTCGGGTTACCTAAGTTGGGTTGCCCTGCATCTAAACAGATAATGAGCAAGTGAGTAGTTGAGGCTATCTCACTTGCTTATGAAGCGGCCGGACAGCCTTCACCTTTGGCTGTCCCGGCCCATTCTACCAGGAGTATGGCGGCCTCTAAGGCTTTATTATCAGGAGTTTCACTCTATGACATCTGTAATGCGGCAGGCTGGTCCTCACCGCATACATTTGTTAGATTTATAACTTGGACCTAGGCTCCACTCCAGGGTCTAGGGTGCTTGTTTCCTAGTGTGCGCATGGTCTTCATACAGAACAGGCATTTGTCATATGGCGTCGTGGGTATAGGGTTCCCACCGCGTCTCGACGCAGCTCGAGTTCCCTTGAAAGGGAACGTCTCAGGTTACGTATGTAACCCTGGTTCCCTGAGAGGGAACGAGACGCTGCGTCGCCTTGCCATACTCCCTGCATGCCTGTGATCGACTTGCTTCGACTTTTCAGAAGCTGTCGCGGTCTGTTTTCAGGGGTGCTTTATAGCTTCCTGGTCGATGACGTCACCCGCCTATGACGTCTCGTCTTTCCATTGGACTGATTATACACGTGCTTCACGACGCAATCACGCAGAGCGTTCCCACCGCGTCTCGACGCAGCGTCTCGTTCCCTCTCAGGGAACCAGGGTTACATACGTAACCTGAGACGATTTCTTTCTTCTGCTGAACAGAAAGGAAGATATTTAGAAGAATGTCAGTAACCAGACAGTTGCTAGTCTCGTCTCATTGACTTCCATAGTATATATTTTTCCTACTTTGGAAGTCAATGGTTCCAAAAACTGTCTGGTTACTGACATTCTTCTAAATATCTTCCTTTCTGTTCAGCAGAAGAAAGAAATTCATACAGGTTTGAAACAACATGAGGGTGATTATATGATGACAGAATTTTCATTTTAAAGTGGAGTATCCCTTTAAAATAATAAAATAACCAGAAATTAGTAAAGAGTGTAAGGAATTTTAAAACCAAAAAGAAATGCATGTCAGTGAGATGATTGACATTTTATTGTCCAATTACGTGAAGTTTGTCGAAGTCCCGCTTCATTCATTTTATTTAATTATATGAAATTCTGTCAATCTCACAGAGTTATCAAGTCAACAATCATTTTTATTATTCATTTTAATGCGTAAACAAAATCTTGATTGTTGAAAAGCTTAATACTTAACATTGTATTTTTCCAAAAATACTCATATTTCATGAGGCTCTTGTTTTCAGATAATTAAAGAGGGATTGGCGAATCTGCGGTGAGTTCAGTAATGCAGTGATTTAGATTTGATTACTGTCTTTAAAGCTCAATAAAGTGTCATTCATGCAGTTTAACTGTTTGTTCTGAAGGTCAAAGATGAGAATGATCATAACGGGGCGAATGAGACGATCAACATGTCCATTCCTCCCGCTGCAAGAGCCGATGTGAGTCCACTAAATCATCAAACATTACGTTCACTGTCTGTTCAGTAATGTGATTTAAAAGCTTTTGTGTTATTCTCCAGATTATTTGTCTGTTCTGGGTGTTAAACTTGACTCTCTGCACGTCTGCACTGATGTTTAGGAGCAGACAGATGATGTAACTTATTCTGAGGTCACTTCTTCCAATACAAAGCCAGTAAAATCACTCAGTGTGAGCAGATACCAGCACATGAGTTCGACTCTCAGATAAATGAAGTTCATGCTCTAATAATAATAATAATAATCGCTGTGGTTCAAACATTGATGGACAGAATCTGTCCTTTCAGGATCATGATGATACAGTGACTTATGCTGCCGTCAGAGGAAGAGAAGATCAACCGCAGGATCAACTTTACGCCTCTGTGAACAAGAACAAGACCTTCACAAATAAACATTAATGATCCAGATCATGAGCTCATCATATCAGGAGCAGACGGGAAGATTTCATCTCTCTGGGGTTTGGAGGAATTATATATTTGTGTGTGAACGAGCAGATATTTGTTGAATGTCCTGTGAAAATGAGATTTATTGTGAATCATCATCTGGTCAGAGCACAGAATCTAATTTTTACGTCCTGCTCCATGTTGTTTAAATAGTAGACGCATTTTCACCCATTTGTTTGCATTCATTCATTCATTGCAAGTGTTTTTTGCTAGTTTTATTTGTTCTCCGATGGTTGTGTTGATCTGAAAACGAGGTGTGTGTTCAGGCGCATTGTTGGAGCGTTGCTATTTTGAGGAAACTGAAATAGACTGAGCCGTTGACCAACAAAAACTGAAACCTGGTTTAAAGTCAATGGTTGTTATTTTGTTATTTAAAGGCAACGTTAGTAATGTGCGCTTATTGGCGGGTCCACAACGCGTGCACAATCTGCTTATTACACACACAGGGACAACAACAGCACACAAACATGGCAAATATTAAATTTAAAGGGACAAAATACACTCATTACTCATTAAGAGAATAGAGACAAAACACACCCATTACTCATTAAGACCATTTTTCTCGTCGTTAATCTAGTAAAAGTTGATTTGGACTCGCCCAAACTGAACTTACGCCCTGCGCTTTAGACGATGCGCTGGATCGTTAAAATAGAATCATCAATCATCTGGAAATCACACTGAATGCTACACTTGAAGTCCATTTCAGAGTCTTGCATATCTGAGCTTTCTCTATTCTCCTGAGTAACTCTCTCAGTTAAATGATCTATAAGAGATCATTTGAGGTTTTGCATATGTGTCAGATTTTAAACACACATAAACACTAACATTTTACATGAAGCATTGGCTTTATCTGGCAATGAATAAATCATGTTACTGCCATGATGGTGTTGTTTTAGCATCTACCAGCAGAGGGTTGATGAGATTATTCAGTCAATTCCTGACCCAATCCCAGAGGAAAACAGTGAGGATCAAGCACTCTTTTAAAAAGATAATTTTTGAGCTATACTTTTGGACTCTGCTCATATATATATGAGCCCCTGACAGTACGTAAAAAGTGGGCATGTCCGGGCAAAACAGGACGTTTGGTCACCCTATTTTATGGCAGTCACTTTCTTTGAATGAAGTGAATTAACTTTAATTTAGTTTTAATTTAGTGCAGCTGTGCTGCCAGCATTGTACATATAAATCACAAGACTATTTTATAGTAAAAAACTGTAAAAACAACACAAACTGTTGCTTATGTCATTATGAAATGGTCATACTTTACTGTAAGCTAGGCTGATTTTAGGCTGAGTTTACTTTTTTCCCAACGATTAAAGGGGATCAGAGGGCCAAGATTCAAGCGTCAAGGTTCATTACAAGTTTGCAAACCAGTACACAAAGAGTAGATCAACACTTCTGGGTCCTGTTTCAGAAAGGAGGTTAAGTGAAAACTCTGAGTATGTTAACCCTGAAATGAGGGAAACTCTGAGTTTTCTGTTTCAGAATGGGAGGTATGTTAAACCTGAGAAAGCAGAGTAAGTCAAGCCTGTTTCAGAAAGAGAGGTAACTTATACTCCGAGTCAGTTACCATGGTAACTTACTCTGTGAACCTAACCTGGTCGGGAGCAGGTTTTCTTCAGTAAACCCAGAGTTTCTCTCGGTCTCCTCCCCTTTTTTAAAGAAGTGGTGTTTAAACACCTCATTTATTCTTTCAGTACATTTGTATTAATAAAAATAATAAATAAAATATTGCTATTTTTACTGCTGTTTTTTGGGGGGTTTTTTGTATTTTTTTAAATAAGATGAAGTCTTTATAACTCCTTAACTGGCAACTGAAAATACAGTAGTAGATTAGGGAGGGGGGGGGGGAGGGGGGGGGGGGGGTAAGAATACCTGTTTATACTTGGATATAAACTTATATTCTATAGGCTACTCCACATAAATATGTGGAAAAAATCTGAATGTGTAGATTGTGTGATGTGTAGAAACATAATATTATCATTACCTCTGTAGGCCTCTCTGTGGCAGCAGAAACTCTTTATCCCCATCGTCCTGTGAAGATGAGCATTTGGTTGAGTACACTTTATAATAATATTTGTCATAATTTCTGGTGTATTGAGTAGGCTACTTACAACTGCCTGGGGTTCTGTTGAGACAGGAGGCTCCAAAAGACAGATATTACCATCAGAATCTACTGGGACCAACAAAAATCCTAACCCAAAGTAAAATAAATGGAAATATCAAAAATAGCCTATATAAAAAATAACACATATGTAAACCTCTTACATTTTATGAGGCCCTTGGATCTTCGGGAGTGACTGGCTCTGAAGTCCCTCCAGGAATTCCCTCAGCTGTAAATGCTGCGGCACTGCTAGACACTGGATGCTTTAGTTATTTAATATGTCACATGTTTGTAAAGTCAGGTAGCTTACACCCATGATATGCTCAAGCCTGAATTATGTTTTTATATTTCATTTTCAGCTGCTGCCATGTTCTTTTAATACCTACAGGATTTCACCTACATGAAAATTAAAATTAGGTTGAATAACATACTGTTCTTTCACCTCTGATATTGTAACAGTTGGGCAAGTTACTTGTATTACTAACTACAAATGACATCTTCAGCAGTGTAATTAGATTAATGTCTACTTATTACTAATTACTAAATCCCATATCATCCTCAACCACTTGAACAATACAAGGAGAGACAAGAAACTGCACTTTTAATGCTTTCAAATAAACAATATTCAATTGCATGAATTATTCTTGAATTGACCAAAGTGTGTACACTCTCAGAAAATAAAGTACATAATTGTACCTTTAGGGGTACAATGGCTTGTCACTGGGGCTGTATATATATATATATATATATATTACACACACGCTGAATTAAAATCAGAATTTATTAAATCCTTTTCATTTTCACATTTTCCAACATTTCATTTTAAACTCAATGTCTAACTGTGACATATAAATTATCATCTGAGTAAGTGTCATTTGCCTGAAAGTCCATTTCATCTCCTTTCATCTCGACGCCGGTTACTTCTATGCCTGCTTCTGATATTTTCTGAAGGACCTCCTCGGTTGAAAGCCCTGTAAGAACCATGAGTAACCGTGCTATGACTTCTTCTCCACCGATGGCCAAAAGAAAGAAAGAAAGACCGCAAACTGGACGTTCTTTTAAACTGAGATTCAAGCAGCCAATCAGGGCTGGCTCTACATTCACTTTCAGAAAATAAAGTACATAATTGTACCTTTAAGGGTACAATGGCTTGTCACTGGGGCTGTACCCTCAAGGGTACAATATTGTACCTTAAACTTCAAAAGAAACGGTACATATATGTAACTTTAATGCTTTTTGATCCTCAAAAAGTTACATATATATACATTGAGGTCCAACAGCAAAAACTCCAGTGTTAATTGAACTCTCCTGGGAGTTTATATGACTCCAGACTCAAGAGCGTTAAAGTGTTAAAATATGAGTGTTAAATTAACACTCAAGAATGTTAAAGTTAATGAGCTAATTAAGTGATTAATTGAGTGATGATTGACCATTATTGAAGACACCTGATGTTAAAGGTAGGGTAGGTGTTCCTGTTCAGAAACACTTTTTTTTTATACTGGGTGAAATGGTCCTTCCATCCTGATAGTAGTCAATACATTATGTGTTTAGAAAAAGGAATGAAAAAAATCAGACCTCTGTAGCAGCTGCAGGACAGTAAAAACTCTGACCAATCACTGCCATTCGGTGCGAATGTAAAGAACCAATCAGATGCCTTCATGTCTCGTGCCCGCCCCGAGCCCCACTGCGCGCGCTGCCCTGCGTGCACTCATCACATGTCACCGTTCCCGGAAATATTCAGCTCAAAGCACCTGCATTTGCAGTCAGCGAAGGCAAACAAGGCAAAAACTACTTCCTCGGACCGTGCCCGCACTCTTGAACGACCTCCTCTGCTTCGCCCTCAACCCCGGACCTGTCCTCGAACCGACGATGCGGTAACTTACTTGTCTCCGGACTCGGAGTGTACGTTAGTCTTCATTAGAGTCAACAATGTTTTCATCATGGAAACTCTTACATGCAAAACACCGTATATGTTATGAATCTTACACGAAATTCACCTTCATCACAGTGTAACTGATGGTAATGGAAAAACGTGTATCAATGCAACCTGTTTTTAGTTTTGCCTTATAAATATAGCTCGTTACCGAATGAAACTTTACCAGTATCGATATGCTAGCTTGATAGTGAGTGAGTACTAAAAGAAATCTTATTTGTTTATATTCATAGTGATAAAGTTAGGTATTTTATTACATGTGATTCTGACATGATGTCACTGTATGTACTGCGCTCCTTCCACTCCACTCGTCTCAGGTAATAAATGCGTCTTGTTCCAGCCTGAGCGTTTGGCGTCGCGCGTTCATGTGTTTTGGGGGCGTGGCTTTGGAAGGAGCTCAGAAGGGAGGGGGTGGGAGTGAATGGAAATAATGAGCTGTGTTTATTGCAGATTAAAAGGTCTACAGTCACTCGATTTTTATATTTTCTTTTTCAGAGTACTTACATTTTAATTATGTATTGGTATATAAAGACAGTTTAAACAAATTTGGAATGTTTTTTTTTAGAAAAATGATTACCTACCCTACCTTTAACAAGCAGAGTCACTGAAGGAGAAAATATTATTTTTTAAGACACCGTTATGGTGATCAGTGTTTGCTTTAGTTGGGCTCTTGACCCTTAAACTGTTAACATTATATTTTGTTTGGCTGTTGTATCTGAGTTATAACGGCTAGTTGAACAAAGAGAAAAGAAACATCAGGTGTCTTCAATAATGCTCAATAATCACTCAATTAATCACTTAATTAGCTAATTAACTTTAACACTCTTTATTGTTAATTTAACATTCATATTTTAACACTTTAACACTCTTGAGTCTGGAGCCAAATAAACTCCCAGGAGAGTTCATTTAACACTGGAGTTTTTGCTGTGTTATAATGATTTAATATAAGTAAATTGACTTACAAAACTTTTATTTCCTTTATTTCAAGGCTACTCAAATATAGTGATAAGTTAGCATCTACTTTAAATGATTAAGGTATCATTAAAACCTTAAAAAAAAACTACTTTTTTTTTTTTACAAAAAATAAAAAATTACTTAGCAGAGGCTGTCTTTTGATATTGTACCTTAACCTTTAAAAGAAACGGTATATATTTGTACCTTTTAATGCTTGGGGACATATATGTACTCTTTTGACCCTCAAAAAGGTACATATATGTACCTTGGGGGACAGAAATGGACTCCTGCTGTACCCCTATTTCTGACAGTGTAGAGGGAGAAGGTTACATTAAAAATATACCTTTTAAAAATGCATGTTAAATATACAGAATTGTTCTATAGTCTAATGCAATTACATCAGATTTTACTTTAAATTACAGAAGAATTAAGAGTAATCCCTTTAAATAAATTACAGTATTTAGATTACTTGGTAATTAATTACACCCAACACTGTATAACTAATTAAAATGTAAAGGTTAGAAACATGCAGACCTCTTTTTGTCTGGCGCTGTTGCCATGGTGACTCATAATATCTGTGCTCCATTGATAATGGCTTTTTATAGTTGTGGTGCACGCGCTTAACTCAGAGTAGGTCAACTCAGAGTTGATTGAACTAACTAATTTCAGCTGTTCTGAAACCAAAAACTCAGAGTTTCCCATCTCAGGGTAAGTCAACTCAGAGTTCAAGTTTTAACTCAGAGTTGGTTGAACCGCCTTTCTGAAACAGGCCCCTGCTGTCACAGTGGTGTTTGGCAGAGTTGTATAGTCCAGGGGTCAGAAAGTAGAAATCCTGCCATAGTTTATTCCACCCATGAACTCAGTCAGCTGATTTCACTAATTAGTTCTCTCTCCTGTCTGAATTAGCAAATCCAGGTGATTGGAACAAAATACTGAGGAGGACTTTTACTTTCTGAACCTGGACTTTACACCTCTGCATAGCAATGCCACATGTCAGCCAAGAGCAAAGAAATAAACCAGAACTGGACCTTATCGAAGCCAAAAAAAAAAATAGTAATTTCAGCCACAGTCTCAGATGAAATCAACTGAAGAGAAAAGAAGACATTAAATCTGTGAAGATCTCAGCAGAGGAGGATTAAACAACTCCACAAACAGCATTACCAGCTTCACTTATTACTAACCAGACTGACTTTATTTCTGTCTACAAAAGTTTGATTGAGAATTAACAGAGGTTTAACTCTAACGCGTTTCATTTGAAGTCACCATAACAGTGATTAGTGTTTCCATTAGTTGGGCTCTTAACTCTTAATATACATATTGTGTTTTTTTGGCCGCTGTGACAGTGTGTTTGTCAAACACATTTGCAGCAGCAAAGAAAGCTAAAGTGAAATGAGGTCAGGTGATGATGGTTTCCTGTTGATGGATTTATAATCATCATGAAATAGACTGGTTCACTGAGGTATTTTAATCTAACAATTATGTTGTCACATTAATATTTTTTTCACATCACAAACCCTGTGTTACTGCCACATGAGATCCTGCAATATTATAACAATAAGTTAGAAGACTTTAACAAACATGAACACACAAAAAAAAACAGTTTAATATGACACACACAGACATCAACAATCAGCGTATGAATCTCAACAATGGTGACAATCAAAAGCATAGACATAATAAATACATAGACGCCCTATTGGCCGCTGGATCGTACGTCAACGGCGCCGCCATACTGCGGAGGGCAACTTTCCCATACCTCTCATAACGAGATTTTAAATAACTACAGATGGAACTTTTTTGTACACCACATACAAACCACCGAAATCGGTTGATAAATGTAACTTTTTTTTGGTTTTTATACAGAAAAACCGCAGCTCACCTGTTTACTTGAATTTGATTACAGCGCAGTCTTGCCCTCCGCAAAATGGCAGACGCGTTGACGTATCGCAGCAACGTTCCAAAGCGGCCAATAGGGCGTCTATGTATTTATTATGTCTATGATCAAAAGTACCTTGCTGCAATGCATGCTGGGTACCAGCAGAGTACAAAACTCCCAGCATGCATTGCAACATGAATAAATTATGCAGCTGAATTGTCCTATAATTTAGTTTGATTCTAAATATTTGCTTTTATTTTTGCTGTTGGTTTTGTTGTGAATAAGTAGCTTTTCAGTGATGTTCTGAATTATTCTGTTTATCTAAATATTTGTGATTGTCACCATTGTTGAGATTCATACGCTGATTGTTGATACCTGTGTTTGTTTAAAGATTTAAAACGATTGTTATATTGCTGATCTCATGCTGCAGTAACACAGGGTTTGTGATGTGAATATATTAGAGGAACAACGTAATTGTTAGATTATAAATACCTCAGTGGATCAGTCTGTTTCATGATGATTATGAAACCATCAACAGTAAACCATCATCACCTGATCTCATTTCACTTTAGCTTTCTTTGCTGCTGCAAATGTGTTTGACAAACACACTGTCACAGCAGCCAAAAAAACACAATATGTATATTAAGAGTTAAGAGCCCAACTAATGGAAACACTAATCACTGTTATGGTGACTTCAAATGAAACGCGTTAGAGTTAAACCCCTGTTAATTCTCAATCAAACTTTTGTAGACAGAAATAAAGTCAGTCTGGTTAGTAATAAGTGAAGCTGGTAATGCTGTTTGTGGAGTTGTTTAATCCTCCTCTGCTGAGATCTTCACAGATTTAATGTCTTCTTTTCTCTTCAGTTGATTTCATCTGAGACTGTGGCTGAAATTATTATTTTTTTGGCTTCGATAAGGTCCAGTTCTGGTTTATTTCTTTGCTCTTGGCTGACATGTGGCATTGCTATGCAGAGGTGTAAAGTCCAGGTTCAGAAAGTAAAAGTCCTCCTCAGTATTTTGTTCCAATCACCTGGATTTGCTCATTCAGACAGGAGAGAGAACTAATTAGTGAAATCAGCTGACTGAGTTTATGGGTGGAATAAACTATGGCAGGACTTCTACTCATTGGGCCCTGGATTTCCCACCTCTGCTTCTAACACAGGCTTCTGGCTGCTTGAATGCCGTTGAAAAGACGTGTTTTGGACATCATTTTGCTTAGTGGGTTCAGTTGATTTCATCTAAGGCTGTGTCTGAAGTCAGTTGTAGTTCTTGTGTTTCTGCTCGTCTCTTTTTCTGTTCTCTTCTTTCCTTCAGTGATTCTGCTTGTTAACAGGCTTATTAAGGCTGAGATGACTCCATATTTAATACACAGACTTTGTGTCTCAGATAAGGTCCAGTTCTGGTTTATTTCTTTGCTCTTGGCTGACATGTGGCATTGCTATGGCCTGCTTGTGGCCCAGATCTGGCAAACAGGAGCGGCCTGCCCAAGGGCCGTCATTCCACGCTGCATGTGGGCCAGATCAGCATTCCACAAGTGCCTGATGTGGGCCGGATCTGGGCCGAAACAATGTTGCTATGTGGGTTGGATATTTTGATACAAAATTCTTACATATTGTACCTTTAAGATGTGTGTGACCATCATACAGCACACACAGACCTTATTCTAATACGGTATTGGAATGGTTAAACAGTGTTGGTCGTGACGAGTGCCTCCACTCAAGGAGACAATATGATGAACACGTCTAAGAATGTTCCACATATGGTTGAAATACCATCATTGGCCTAGAAAGATAACATTCTGGGAGTCAAGACTATAAAAGAGGAAGGATGCCCTCCCTTCACTCTCACACTCTATAATCACTCTGTGTGACTATATGACTGCTGGCCTTTGCAAGAAAATAAACATCGAAGACAATGGGAAATGTTTGTCTTTTATTCAGTGATAAAATTTTGTTTGTCACCACATTTCACACTGACTTATGAGTTATATATTTATGCGGTGATCAGTGGTTCTTCAAATCAAGTGGATTATCTTTTAAAGGGTCATGAAACCCTAAACCAAAATTTCTGAGATTTTAACAGAGGTATGTGTGTTGAACACCATTGAAGACAATGTTAGCATCTGTTAGATTTAATAGTAGGGGGGGAAATGGTTAAATTTTAGTTTTCCGGGTTTAAAATCTTCATTGTGTCCACGTCACAGGCTATGACGTGGCAGAGCACTATAGTACTTTGATGACTCATCGGTGTCTCATAATTATTAATGAGACTGAGTTTTTTATCCAATGAGAAGACACTTTCTCTTAATTATCCATGACACCACGTGGAACTTTCCAATGACAGACATGTCAAACTATGATATCGCGTAGTAGATGAGAGAGGTGATGATGGGATGCGCGTTTGTTTTCGTGGTGCAAAAGTTCCAGGGCATCTTTCCTCGCGATGCTGCCAGGGCTGGACTCTGACTGCGGGCGGCTGGTTGGCCATCAACCACGGACACATCTAAACTATGTGTGTGTAGCAACCATTCAACGGGAGAATGGTGGACTTCGACCTTGTACACCAATGCAGGTTTCGTCTTGCGAGTGATGCGGTCCCGAGGACTTTTCTATCGCTTCAGAGGTGTGTGTGTGTGTGTGTGTGTGTCTAAAATGTAACCCTGACCGTTTTACTTGCCTTCTGTTAAATCACTGGTTATTCAAATTTAGATATTTCGATAATACCTCAATTGTATGGAACGTATGCTTAATTTGTGCAAATTTCTATGTCACTGTACATCTTTATTATGTGGGTTTATGGGGCGCGTAGATCTAGGTCTAGGATATGTACTGAACGTTTTTTTTTTTTAAGACAATTTTTATTTTATTTTCAAATATATGCATTTATAGTGTGTATATAAACAAATATATATTTTATAATGACATAATTATACATATACATGTGCATTTATATGTTTTAAATACAATTATAAGGTGTCAGTGTATTTCATTAGACTATAACTTTGCCAGCTATAAAAAAAATTAGCATTTCCTCACGTTTTACCACTGATTTTTAGTGACAGTCGATGACAGTTTCCCCCCCTCCCCTGCCGTGCCACACCACACCCTCTCCCCTCCCTTCTTCTCACAGCCACCACGCCCAATTAAGTTGCATTTTTCAAAAAGATTGTGAGCTAGACTTGAGCTGAAAGAGGGGGGTGTCGTGACCCTTTAATGGAAACAATTAATGTCTGTTTGTTATGTGGGATCCATTTGTTCTTAAATTACACTAGTTTATTAAAATAATAATATATAGAAATAGAAATATATATATATATATGTCAGTGGAAGACTTATTTATCGTAAATATATTATTAATTAATTCTACTTATTCATTGAACACTAAACTGTCCATCATTTTTGTCTAGTTGCTGATGCAGTGATTATCTTTTTGTTTAGTTCTTCAACTCATGCATATGTGCTGTTGTTAACTAGCAGGATTTAGTTAAATTGCGTAATACTGTTTTTATTGCATTTTCTTAAACACTTACACAACAATGTACATCACATGTCTGTAACATCACATATAATGTACAAAAACAAAACAAAAACAAAAAAACAAACAAACACCGGGGCTCATATTACATGAAAAGTGCAATAGCACAAACCAACATTGGATAATAAAGTATGTACTTTGGAAGACAGAGTTAACAGTACACTGCAATCAATAATAGCCACAGATAAGATAAATAAAATAAAATAGGATTAGTGCAAATTAAAATATTTTTTTCAAATGAATATAATACCTAATCAAGCATTTTGTTCCTCCTCTATTATATTGTTCATATCCCCTTGCTCAATAAATAATAAAAAGGGACTCCAAATCCTCTTAAAGGGGTCTTCTTTACCCTTAAGAATATATGTTATCTTTTCCACTGCAATGCATGAAGATATTTCTCTTAACCATGGAGTTATAGTAGGCCTTTCTATCTTTTTCCAATAAATGGCGATGTAGCATGTAGAATACACACGTCTATCAATACTTGAGTGTCCTTTTTAATTTTCCAGTTATCTGGATGAATACCAATAATGAAAAGCCCAGGATCCAGTGGCAATCTCACTGAGACTATATGCCATATCATATTATTAATTTCTTTCCAAAACTCTTTTATTTGATCACATTCCCACATACAATGAATTAACGTGCCATCTGGTATGTTGCTATAAATTTTATTTAGTTTTTCCGGAGTTATATAAGTATGCATAAGCCAATTGTACTGTAACAGTTTTAGTCTGCTGTTAACTGTCTGTGTTTGGGCTTTTGCACATGTTTGCTCCCATTTTTCCTTATCTATCTTCAATCCAAGGTCTTGTTCCCACATGGCTAATCTGGATGTAGAAAACTCCTAAAAACCTAACAATAATATGTTGTATAAACAAGATATGTATCCTCCACCAAGGCTTGGTTTAGATACACATTTCTCTAGATTAGTTAGCTCTGGCTCAGCAAGTCCTTGTCCCCGGGCAGTACGTATAAAATTCCTAATTTGCAAATATTTATAATAATGATTTAGTTAAATTGTTGTTTCTAGTTAACTCGCTTAAGTCTTTTTTAGTGGACTTAAATTAAATAAGCTCACAGTATAAATATTTAATGGCAATTGATCAATTTAAGATAATCAATTTCCTCAAAGGAAATGAGTTATCTCAGTTTTAATTCAGTGCATGGTATTATAACTGTAACATACTGTAAATATTACAGTAAAGAACTGTAAATTCAGCTGGTGTACTGTATTTTTACAGTATAATTGTAGTTGCTGATTTACGGTACTCTTGTAAATTTACAGGCTTACTGGCGACCAAAATTGCCAGGAAGTTGCTGTAAATTTTGCAGCAATTTTTTTACAGTGAGGGCTTTTTACACTGTTGGTTGGTTATCAATATATAATAAATAAAACTATGAAATAAATTGTATGCAAATTAAGCATTGTGTATTGTTTTCTGCTATAAAAAGTCGAACTGTATCATAATGAAAAAATAATTGTTGGTTTACATTAAAAAAAAAACCTTTAAAGACATTAAAGACTCACTTCTGTCATTTTAAGGACAGCCTAAACAGATTTGTCCTTTTCACTTTTTCACTTCCCTGAGCATCCAAATCATCTGCATTCAGCAACATTAAAAATAAACCGGAAAGCTGCAAGCACTGCAATTTCATGGAAACAGCCATTCACTATGCAGAAAACAGATCACATTTTATTCCACGAAAGAGATGTGAGAAAAGGGCACATTAGAGCATAAGTATAGCCTAATAATGCACTGTTTTAAGAAAAATAAATAAAAATTGTATATTGATTATGGACAAACAGCATTAACAGTGTAAAGACACATTTAGTAACAAAGTCTATAAACCTAGACAAGCTTTTGTCAGCAGTTGTTCAGCAACTAAGTAGGCCTAACTAACTAAATAAATTAAAATAAAAAAGTAGCCTGTGGCTTTATAATTTTACCCATTAACTCTTTTCCCACCATTGCTGAGATTTTCCATCGTTTATGACACAGCGCTTTCCTACCATTGAGTTATTCCAGTGTTGTGCGAATAGGGCTGCAACTAACGATTATTTTGATATCCAATAATCTGTCCGATTAATCAGAAAAATATAAAAAAATATTATACACTAAACTATTTTTTTAATTATTAAAAAATCTATTTTAATCCATTATTTTATTCAATGTTATTCCACATCCTGCCCAATGCTTTCCTCCAAACAATGTGTAATAATTAGCCTATGAAAACAAATATAGTGAATGTATCTATGTCGGCTATGCTGTACATTATAAGTGAAAAGGGTTCAAATATAAACATTACATTCTAAACCTTAAAACATATCATTGCTTATTATTTAAAAAAAAAAAAAAAAAAAAAAAAAGCACATGCACACACACACACACACACACTCGCTCACACGCACGCACGCACGCACGCTCACGCACGCACACTCACACACACACACTCACCCACGCACGCACGCACACACACACACACACACACTCACACGCACACACGCACACTCACACACACATGCGCACATGCAGACACACATACACAAAATGTTAACTTGTACGAGGTAAGAACACACACATTCAATCGTCTGAACAGTAATTTTATTATATTCATGGGCTACAATGCCTTTATTGTTACTGCTCTCTTAAATGTGATTACTTGTTACATGTAGAATTTCTTAATTTCTAACAAAACATATTTTAGCAAAATTTTCAGTTTGTGTTTGGACTTTCTGTTTGCATTTGTGCAGTCATTCTTGGTCGGTTCTCGTTAACGTTTGGTTGTGTTTTTCTCCTGCATTTTTCCTGGTTCCAATGTGTTTGATTAAAGTCTTCCTTCTAAAGTTATCCCTCATCGTGAGTATTTATTAGCACCACGTCACGTAAAGGTTGTCAATTACTTTAATTATCGATAATAATAGATTTTATCGATTAGTTGTTGCAGCCCCAGTGCCAAATTCTAATTAATAATTGGTAACACTTTACAATAAGGTTCATTAGTTAATATTATTTAACTATCTTAACTACCAGAAAGAGAGGATACACGTTGTTTATGCAGAAGTAAGCTACCATGATCAGCCAAACATTCAACCGCATATAAATCTAAACTACCCAACGCTCCCGAGAAAAATAGCAACACCCGTGAAGAGGCACGTGACTGCACTTGCTTTGGGGGTGTTGATGGACTCGGACTTGATAATTCATGTTTTGAATCTGATCCGGATGAAGTCTTCACAATTTTCTCAGCTTTTGTTCTAAATGTCAAAAAATAAAAATAATAATAATAATAATAATAAAAAATAAAAACAAAAAATATATAGGCTATATATATATATATATATATATATATATTTTTTTTTAAACAGAGCTCTGTTCTTTTTATATATATATAAATATTGACTAATTTATTCACATTTACTTATTTTATACAACAAAATATTCTGGGGGTCATGAAAGATTTGTGAATATGATCAAAAATGGCGGGGAAAGAGTTGAAGCAGACAGCATAAATGTATGAATATTCTGAAAACATTCAGCACACTTGCAGAGACTACATGTTCACACATTTCATTTTTCTATTGTTTCAAAGACAATTGATCAATGCTTTGTTTCTTGATTTGTCTGAATATCTAATAAAATCAGAAAATTAAATCTATTTTAACACAGTTCAGAAGTGCCATCAAGCACTTCTCTCTTTCTCCCCACTTCCTCCTCTTTGCTTCCCTCAGAAGAGTTCCTCATTCCAGGAATGCCAACTGAGCAATTATGTTTCTAGATTTAGCAACTTTTCAGACTACCCTAGAAACCCCCCGTCCCCCCCACCCCAAAACAAAACAAAACAAAAAGTCTCTAGCAATCAATGTGGCTACTTTTACAATGTATTATTTGAAACCATTGGTGTAAAGTAATGAAATACATATACTTGGTTACTGTACTTAAGAAGTTTATTTCAAATATTTCTACTTTTTGAGTATTTTAATTTGTTGATACTTTTACTTTGATCAATTTTCCCAGCCAAAAGTCCATCAAAGTGGACAGAAAATGTGAAATCACAAAGTGATTTTAACAGAAATTAAAATCAGACACTACAATTAGAATTATGTAATGTGATTGTAATAGCTTTTCATATCATTACTTTGTTTATAATAACCTAGACTGATGCCGACTGCTTCATTTAAAATTGACCGTTTGATATCAGTTTCCAGTAGAACCAGTTTACCAATTTAGTGTAATCACAAAACAAAGTGCTCTCTTGCTCCTTGTCCACATCCTTAAATAAATATATTACTTATTGACAACACACCTGTACACACACTGTAAACAGCACAAGTCATGTCAATAAAAGTCTCTTGAAAAAAAAAAAAGCCTCAAAAAATTAGCCTGGCTAACGTCAGACCTCTTTCTCTTTGAGACGTGGTCTGGGTCTGGGAACCACATGTGCATTTTCTCGTATTTGAGGCGTTGTTTGAATGCCCAGAGCCGTTTATTGGGCGCTACGAATGTCTATCAAATGCGTCTGTACGTAGCTCATAGCCAATCGTTTCAATTATACCAGATGACGTATGCAGAGCGACAGATATTCAACAAAGAAGAAGACGATGGGTCAGAGATTTATGTGTACACTAGAGTCCTGCACGGGTCCGATTTTGTAAATCCGCACACGGTCCGTTTTCCGACAACAGCACTAATTAAAATCTACACCGACCCACTTAAAATAGAACCAACACCCAAAATAAAATCAGTTTTGACTATCACATTATAGACACACTTACAAAAATGTTTATTGCCAGGTCATACAGAAGTTATTACACGACACTTAACACAAGGACAACTTCAACCGAAGCTGTCAAAAGGCCGATACATGAAGAACATGGCTAACGTTACCACAAAACTGAGTAGCCTTATCACATTTTACCAGTCGAACAGACGCGGCTACAACACTATATGCCACGCAATTTCGTCTAGCCTACATCTGACCATTTTGGGTTCAAACACGCCCTGCACACCACACATACTGTATTTAACAGTGTTAAATCTGAAAAATACTGTTCGATAGAACTGCTTTGTTACCACAGTTTCTGCGTGCTTCCTCAGGGATGAAGTTCCACATTTGCGGCTATCCAACACCAAAATGTTTGCAGCAAAGCCTTTCACAATATTTTCTTCAGATAACTACAAATTTCTCCCACTGGACTTGATTTTTGATGACATATTGTCGACAACTTTACAATCTCCACTAGCTATTCTTTTCTTCAACTCCTCAGTATCCATCTCGACGACTGCAAGCAGATCGCGCGCGCGTGCGGTTATGATGAATTTTTAAAAATGAAAGTAGCCTAGGTAACGTTATAGATCCTGGGAGGGCGTGGCGCGTCAGCACAAATAAACTGTTTTAAATTATTTTATCAACTTGAAATACAGGCATATTTTTGTAAATGTTTTCCTAAAAATATGCATATATTTTTACGTGTTTCATGTTGGATCCATAGATATAAACAAAAACTGCTTCGGTGTGTCGCATAGATGTCGTCATCGTCTTGCTGCTCCCTCCCCGTTCTGTGATTGGTTCCCTAGCTGACGGGAAAATCTGGTCCATGGTATCCAGACCATAGATATCATATAAAGGCTAGATGTCTTAAGGCGGAGTCACTTCCGGCATCACCGGCGGCCATCTTAGGACAGGGCTCTGTGAATTAAGGTGAGTGAGCAGCACGCACACAAATCCTCTTATCTCGCTGAAATCTGGACGGATTTACAAACGGTTTGGTTTCTTACAAACGTTATTAACGTGGCTATAATTCTGAATGCTTAAACATTTTGAACATAATTATTCATATGTATGCAGTATAATAGCTACATCTCTGACGTTTATAACAAACCAAACCGTTTGAAAATCGGTAGAAAATTGAGCAAGTTATGGTTATTTAAAAGTACATGCACCATGTTATGAGTGAGCGAGCACCCTGTCTTAAGATGGCCGCCGTGTGCGGATGTCGAGCTCCATTGGCCAGCAGCGCGGACGAGACATCTAGCCTTTATATGATATCTATGATCCAGACTGCCTAGCAGCGTGAATAAAATCGCGCTGCGCTCAAGGCAGCATGGGGAAACCCAGGCTATCAAAAAATAGCTTTGGAATAAAACATTTTCATTGAGGGGCACATATATAAAGTCACTGATTAATTTTTAATTCAGGGATTTGGTGTAATAGCAATCTGTTTTTTAACATTAAACATTGTATATTTATTGATTACTGTGAATTCATGTTCCATAGTTCTTTAATAAAAAATGCCTGCCTCTTATACACTTGTTGGGAGTTGAGTTCATAATTATGAATGTGTGTAGGCTGTCTAGTGGGGTGAAAGGTGGTGACAAAATCCAGCAGTTATATTATATAGGTTGTATGAATAATTTTAATATTTATATTAGTTGTATGCCTGAGATTTAAATGCCAACCACAAAATCATGCAATTTGGTTAAATAAGTCTCCAAATATCTGCTTCTCTTACCTCCCTAAAAATGGTTTAGTCCGATCTAAAGTATTAATTATTCAGTCAGTGACAAAACATCAGATGGACCCAATAAAATTGTAAGTTCCACCCCAGCTCGAGAACAGAACCAATCAGAGTTGAGGCGGCAGTGCCTGAAGTTAACGATGAACTTGGTGGAAGAGCAGGAGACTGACTGACAAAATGTCGGGGAAAAGAAAACATAAATTAGGATATCAGAAACGCCATGAACAGAAGGAGAGGGAGGCCTGGAGAGTTGTTGTATCCCAGTCGATCAAGACGTTCTTAAAGACAGGTTGTATTGTTATTTCGCTGGGAATAAGAAAACTACCGTCTACAGTCTGCCAGTCCTGTCACGCTTCATTATCGGTGCGCAGTACAATCCACCGAATGATTACGTGGTCAAAATCCCTGTCTTTTACACTATTGTAAATAGAGTTAAAAAATGTACACGAGTCACGACGCATTTCATTATGCACCTGACCTGCCGGCTGATGATGTATTTATTACATCAAGAAAACACGAACACAACACACTGCACTTGGATGAATACATGTATAATCTTTATTTAATAATATATTACCAGTTATATTATCTTTATTAAAGAAATAAGACAATAAATTATTTTATTTTTTAAATATGACTATATTCTTGTAAATTTCTAAATGTTTACTTTTTGATTGATGAATTATAACAGACTGATGATGAGGAAAAAAAAACATCAATATCGCGAGCAGACGGGGGTGCCGTGAGCGCTGAGCGAGCAGGTAACTTTACGAGTCGAAAAAGATCGATAAAGCAAAAAAGCTGTCGGGACTAAAAATAGAAAAAGATAGAGGGAAAAGGAGATGGCATGTCAATTGATTTGAATTGAAATAAGTGAATGGTCAAAGGCAACAGGTAGGATTTAAAGTGTGACGTCCACGCATATAGGAGATCCACGGTGGGCCGACGTGATTTTGGGCCGATACATCTAATAGGCTATTTTTTTGTCTTTGTCTTAACGGCCCATAAAACTCGTACATCGGCGGCCCATTCGTTTAGTTTTGTTTTGCTTTATTGGCGCCGCTGGGTTAGTGCCTTTGTAATGCATTGGTCAAAAAAAAAGTTATTATAACTATTATTATACCATGGGCTGTTTAAATACTCGATTCTGATTGGCTGGAAGGTGTGCAGTAAAACCGTTTAATGCACAGGTAGTTCCAGTCAGTTTGATTACAGTTCAAAATGAATCCGCTACTATAAACATTGGTAACCATAGTAACACAGTTACACTTGCAAGCAGAGTGAGAGACACGAAATCGTTTATTTAGGTAGGCTAAATGGATGATTTTTGCATATCGTTTAATTTGTATGGTGAATATGGCAATTTTGAGAAATGGGCCCAGGAACAAGACGAAATAGAAGACTTGGAGAAGACGTTGAATGACAAAAAGCGGCACAAAGTAAATAAATGACATGATTAGTTCAAATAAAGATTGCCTTGTCACTGTCAGTGTTGCCTGTCATTCATAAATAATTTTAATAAATCCATCAAAGAATCATTAATTTAGCTATATGCTTAAGCAACGAGGGGACTGTAGCTGCTAGACTTTAAAGAAGAGACGCACACAGGTAACTCGTGCACGCATCTCTCTCTCTCTCTCTCTCTCTCTCTCTCTCTCTCTCTCTCTCTCTCTATGTTCCTTCTCTTTCAGATCTCTGTCTCTCTCTTTTAATAATGAATTTAAATAAATGTGATAATTCATTCAAATAAAAGCAATCCGATCGCTCTACTTTATTTAAAGCGGACGGAGTGCTAGAACTAACGACCCGTAATTTAAGAAAATAACCGTCATTTTTACACGTCTGTTAAAAAATTACACTGTAAACATCAGTTACAGCTTTAACTTGTTTTTAACGTGGCAAATAACCAAGGTATAAGCGGGATAATCCACGGCTAGCCATGCATTAAAGAATTGTAATGCACTTCGTAGATGCAACCACCCTCCGCTTCGCGTGCAATCAAATCAGTTAATGCATGGCTAGCCGTGGATTATCCCTTACTTATGTAGTAGTGTAGCCTAATGTAAACACTAGACAGACACTGTAACTAAAAAAGGTTTGAATTTTTCTTTGTTTAATTTGCACACTGAATATGGGTTGGAGCTTTTAATTTTGAACTCTCAAAGTGCACCAGATTGATGAATTCAACATTAAAAAGCACAAAATTTTCTTACGGGGGAGCATGCCCCCGAACCCCCCAAGAGGGACAGAGGTCCACTCAGCAGTGGATTCATCACTGTGAAGTATAGTTCAATTTTATTAATAAATTACAATTTTGTACTTAATTCATCTGTTAACTATCACACAAAGGGTGCTGCATACCAAAATTGTTGCTGCATACCCATCTGACACTGGGTAGGTGCGCCCCAGCATTTAACTTTTAAAATAAAGGTTTTACAACAACAACAACATCACCATCTTCTGTTATATGTGGGCCTCCATACTCATCTATTGTACAGTATATGATATTGGTGGAGGGTGGTGGGGGCCCACATCAGTATATTTTCAGAGGGCCCCGAATCCTCTATATGGCCATGTGTGTAGGCGTGGTCTCTATTGCAACACTATATAAACGCGTATGAGGAAACTTTAAGTGCATTGAGGCTCGAGTTTGAGACGTTTCTGTGAGACGTTTCTGTGGAACAGCTACCACCACTTCAGCTTTATCTTTGGCTTGTGATTCGGTTCAAGTGAAGATGCATCTGTCTGTCACTGCCATGTTGCTGGTGTTGGGTTTTCCGTTCATCGTGACTGAAGTTGTTGATTCATTCAGTACATGCAGCAGTTTTTTTTTAAAAGAAGAGCCTCCTTTTATTAAAGACGTTCTGAAAGATTCAACCTCGCTGGATAATAACCGCTACAAACTAATCTGTCAGAAGTATGAGGACAAATACAGATTTGCAACTCTGTATGACATAAACATGAAGATCCCTCTTTTCTCAGCTTACAAATTTACTGCGGTTAATGACAAACCACCACATATTCCCTGGATGATCGAGCCACAGGTAATGTTTCTCATGGTGGATTATTACAGTTATAATTGAAATCTCATTATTGATCTGATTTACTTTTCTACTCATAATAGTTAGTAGTAATGAATTATTTCGTTTAGTTCTCTGAGAGTTTTAATGACTATAAATCTCTTTTTCTTTGTTCATTACCTCTTCTGTAGCTTGAACCTTTAGATGGCAGGATGGCTCGACCAGGTGCATATCAGGCTGTAGATGAAGACTACTGGAAAGAGGAAGAAAAGGATGAACCGAAATGGAATCGTGGTCACTTATTTCCCAACGGCCACGCACCTGATGAAATCACTGCTAAATCTACATACACACTGACCAATACTGTCCCACAGAATATTAAATTTAATAGTGGTAAATGGAGAGATATGGAGCAAAAGGTTAGAGGTTTCATGAAGACTAACTGCCGTGACGAAAACAACGCTGCTAATATCTTGGCCTATGTGCTGACAGGAGCTGTGCCTGGCAACACACGCTTGAATGAAAGAGTTTACATTCCCTCACACATGTGGACCGCATTCTGCTGCTTTAATACTAATACTAAAGCATGGGAATCCCAGGCTCACTGGGCTGTAAACACAGATCTGAAAAACCCAATCCCTGAAATAAAACTGGAGAAATTGGAGGAATTGCTGTGGGACAAATTTAAACAATCCTCACTCTTCAACGAAATCTGTTACAGTTACGTGAAACATGATCAGCCAAGACGGCTGTTCTTACATCATTTCCTGCATGATTTTATACCTGGTTATGAAGCTAAATGATCTCTAAAATAATGCTCAGCTTGTCTAAATGTGAAGGTGGCATGAAAGAATAATGGTGACAGATTTCTGACCCTGTTGTTTCTTTGATCACTATGTAATGCGAAACAAATAAATGCTTTCAGAATAAATGCTTATAATCAAAATCAGTCTGTAGTGTTGTTTATTTATTGAACATGAAAAGCACATTAAGGTCATTGATTTTTTTTTTTTTTATCTTTCTTTCTTTAACTGAAACAGAAGCTAGACAAAAGTCTGAACAGATATTTTGTTATTTTTGCTGCCAAGCTAAACAACAACAAAAACATCAAATAGCCTATCTTAGAGATGATTTTCATGTTTCTCTGAAATACCGACTGGATGATGCTTTGTTCAAGTTTTATGAATCTCGCAAATGAAAAAGTACTGTAATATTAATCATTGGTGCGCATTGAACTCAAAAACTCACACTGAATACAATACTTAAAAAAAAAAGAATATATTTTTTTAAACTTTTCAGTTAACTTAATAAATTAATAAAAATAAAAAACACCCTACCTATGTCATTCTTTATAGCTGACATTAGGTTTCAGATTTCAATACAACTTTAATGTGTAGCAGACAAATGTGGGAAAATTAAATCAAGATGGGATGTTAAAGCAACATCCTGGTCTCCCTTTATTACTATAGAAGCACCAGACTTGAAAACTGTAAATGTAAACACATTGTTCAGTGTTTGATTAAAGTAAATGACTGATTAATTCAGGGGTGTGGGAAGATGTTTTAGGTTGAGGTGGGGGTTCACCGCATTTTTTTTTTATTCCCCACTGAAAATGTTTGTTACAAATAAATTACCAAGCGCTAAAATTGAATAATGTATATGAACAAAAATATGCATTGCTTTTTACAATCCAAAGCAACTTCCTACTTCCCGCACCGCTGAATTAACAAGGACAAGATTATGATGCTTTTGTCACATTCTTACTATTCCTTCTGTTCTCCACCAGAGGACACTATTACAACACTAACTACAAATTGCTACTTTTGTGAATCCAACAGAATAGCCACATCATCCATTATCATTATAGCCTAACCATTATTAAACACACACTGTATTTTATAAAGTCATATTAAATATAAAGCGCAAGCAAGCCTCTTTCAGTGGGTCAAAAGTCAACAATAGGAATGAAAAACAAATCACTCCACATATGATCAGGGTCTCCCTTCACAATGCTTACACTTCCCCCGACTGCGCTCAGAGTTATACTCTCATCTTCACTTTCTGAATCCACATCCGCCTGATCCATTGCTGAAACTGCCTTTTTTCTGCTGGTCCGCATTGTTTTGCACACCGCTGCAGAGTGGCTGTTCTTAAACCCGAAGGCTGGACATTTCTCTCTCTTCTTCTTCTCATGTTTCCGGCCACAGTATCTGAATTGTATGATGACCCATTCCCATGAGGGCTCTCCTTTTTCTCTGTGTTTCTCTGTCTAAACAGTTTAACCCTCAGAAGGTCTTCGTTTCTGAGTCACACCCTGGGCCTTCCCGGTCAGAAGTGACCGGAGACCTAAAAATTAAACTTCCTCCATCCCAGTAAAACCAGTGCAATTTATTTTTGTTCTATAATATTTTTTCTTTTTAATTTTGTATTTTGAGAGAATTGTATTGAATTTATTAATATTTATGCAATATTTATGGACTATTTTTGCCATTGAAAAAAAAAATATATATATGTATTTTTTTGTATTTTTTTAATGCAGTATTTTAGTTTAATATAGAGTCTAGGCCTTCAAAAAAAATGTTTTAAGCAGATTAGCACCATCTGGTGAGAGCATGGAGAGAGAGCGTAGAACCATTGTGTAACCACTAGATGGCATCTACAGTTCTCTATGGAGAGGCATGTGAATTCCCCAGCTGTTTATGGACACATTTACTTTTTTTTTTTTTTTTTTTGGTGGATTTGAATATATATTTAAACAATCTCAAAAACTATTTCTTATCAAGTTTTGGATATATATTTTTTTTAGAAATAGTGATTTAAAGTGTTAGTTTTTGATTATGATTACAGTCAAACCTAAACATTGTGTTAGAAAGAGAAGCTTGTTCTTTATTTATTTTTTAATTTTTTTTATTCAGAATTTGTAACAAAAAATGCAATTCATTCAATTATAACACTTTATGTGAAATAATATTTAATGAACATGTCTATTTGTGTATTAATTTTTGTGTTTTTGTCAATTTCCCATTCATTTCCTATGGGGGTCATTTTTGACCGAAGACCACAAGTGTGTCTTTGTTTTATGACTACTTAGCATGCTCGGATCATGACCTCAATTTTTCACCAAGTTTCGTAACATTCCGATGAAGCTGTGATTTTTAAAAATTCAAAACAGATTTTTTGTAATCAAAATTTATTGGTGTGTATGTGTATAAAATTGTGTTTGTATGTGAGTGTGTGTGGGTGGGTGTGTCTTTTTTACACTCTTGATGTTGTAGAGTTTCACCCCTTTACAGCTGTGTACTTTTTTTTAGGATTGTGGCCGATTTGTAGATTGTACACACAAAAATTCGGAGAAATTTTTTTTTTGTAAATTTCCCATTCATTTCCTATGGGTCGGTCATTTTTGACCGAAGACCATTAGTGTTTTTTTTTTTTTTTACGACCACTTAGCATGCTCGGATCATGACCCCAATTTTTTTTTGTATTCACATACCTAATGCCATAAAAGTCACCAAGTTTCATAACATTCCGATGAAGCTGTGATTTTTAGAAATTTAAAAGGGGTTAAGACCCCTTGTAGCCACCTTAAGGTTTTAGACCTTCTGAGGGTTAAGTCCTAATGTCCCACACGATTCGGTCTCTTATGAGGGAGTCTGTGATCACCCCAAAATTGCATGTTCCTGCCAGTGTCCTTAATTCAGTCACACACTCACATATTTGTCCAGACTAAAAAAATTAAGAAGAATTTTATCTTTCAACAGTCTTATCTTGGAAATCACAAAATCCATCCAACTTTGATATCACTTCATCAATCAATAAACCCTCTACATCCGTTCCAACTCCCAGAGTGTGGCATACTTCTCGTCCTTTTTCTCCAATTAGGCAATGTAGAAGTTTACATTTATATTCACCTGTTTTGTCTAGCATAATCAGATTTTCATAAACATTTAATTCTTCCTTCCATCTTTTCCATGCAATTGCCAAATTACAGTCATCAAATCTATTTTCCCTGGCGGTTTCAATGCTCTCCTCCATCCTGCTAGAGCAATTATTGCAGGTAAGAACGATCAATCATTTACTCACTTTGATTTTTGTACAATCCGACCTTTTAATCGTCAGCTCTGTAAACACTCAGAAGTTCTCTTGGATTTGAGCAGTGGTTATCCACACGTGCGTGTCTCTTAATTACGCTCCACAACGAAATGATGATCATTGGATTCCCCAGCGGTTTGTTATCAGTCTTTACTGTCATGTCCCCCTGCGACCGTGTTTCAATATTTGGTACATAATCATGAAAGAAACAGGCTTGCATGTAGTTCCATGAACTCTCAACTTTCTACTCACAAAGAGAGTGTTACTTTTAGGGTGTAGTATAAGTGGGTGAATTGAGATGCATAATTATTCTAATCTCACATACAGTATATAGGATGGATGGATACTATGCACATTAGGACGCAGGGAGAGTTTCGAAAGCGACCATTCACGCTAGCGCAGCTAGCCTTCACTGTAAATCTTACTGTAAAAACATTGCCAAATTCTGACAGTAATATACCACTTTCCATCAAAACAGTAATATACCGTAGAAAACAATGCATGTTGGTTAATATCACAGAAGGGAAGAGAAAACAGAACTGAAAAAAGAGAAACACATGAATGTCTCGGTTACGTATGGTAACCCTCGTTCCCCGAGAAGGGAATGGAGACGTACGTCAGAGGTGATTCTGACGAAATGGGGATCTCGCTCGAGAGCCAATCTACTTTGAGTGTTACTAAACAAGCCAATGCACATTGGCATGTGATCATTGCACCAGCTGCTGTACATTTAATGAGCAGCAGTCGCAAATTAGTTTTTCCACTGAGGAGCCGTACTCGGGGTGGGGCAGTAAGGAGGAACAGAGGGACTCGGCTTGGGAGGCACTGAGGTGGAGTTTGAGTGTGCCATGCAACACTTACCTGGTTCCAGGGTGGGGTAAAGAGTGTGTGGGAAGGCCTGGTGGCGTCCCAGAGCCGCACACTGCTGCCCGCTGACGATGAGAGAGATGGGTGGGAGTGGCAAGGCATGGAAGTGTCGCTCACTGCCATCCGTGCCCCCTTTTGTGACCCAGAATATGGAAGAAATTGCTCTTTTATTGAAAATGTGGGTACATCTGGACTCTGAGGAACAGAAACAAAGTTTTCCACAGCGTCGCTGAAGAGGCCGGCCTGCCAGGTTCAGCCACAGGTGTGAAAAGAAGTTCTTGTTGAGAATTAACTAAGGTTTAGATGTTTTATTGAAACTAATAATGTGTTGTAGTCACCATTATGGTGATCAATGTTTGTTTTAGTTGGGAGCTTGACCCTTCATTTTATGACATTAGATTCTCTTTTGCTGCTGCAAGAGAAAGACAAGATGAGGTTCATCAGGTGTCTTTGTCTTTTGTGAATGGTCTTTTTTTATTGCCAACATTGTTGAGATTTATGTGCTGATATTTTTATATCTGTGTGTCTAAATGACTGTTTTTTGTTTTTGTTTGTTTTTTGTATGATGTATTTTTTAAAAATCCCTCATTATAACTGATTGCTGTTGGAACTATTCCGTAAAGGGACATTATGTAGGAATTTCTCCCATCTAGCAGTGAAATTGTATTTTGCATTCAAACGAATAGTGCTCTACAGCTCGTCTTTTTTTAAAACGCGTGTTGCATCTACGGTAGCGTTATGTACCAAAAAGCTATGTAAGGATGTCCTCTAATAGCACTTCATCGAGTTTTCTTTCGGGTGAACTGGTTTGTTATTTCAAACAAACTGCAACTTGACACAACGAACAGAGGAATGTTACAGTTTTGAACAAACAAAACTTACAACCTTGTTTTTAGGGCCTTCTCTACTTTACTCCATAGCTGCTATTCATCAAAGAGCCTGTTTAACTTTTAACTATAAATATTCTACTGTCTATATAATAAAGTGCACAACCAAGCAATGAAAAAAGCTTGTAATTAAGACTGTAACATTGACTTACCTGTCAAGAAGAAAGCAGGACACTTCAGCATCTCTTTTGAAAGCTTTCTCCTGCATTAGCTATCCCAACATTAACATTAAGTCAAGGGTCAAGAGCTCAACTAAAGCAAACACTGATCACAACAATGGTAACATCAAACCAAACGTTTTCAATTAAACATAAATATCTAAACATCTGTTCATTTTCAACAAGAGCTTCTGTAGATGTATGACAGAAATAAAGCCAAACTGGTTAGTAATAATTGTAATAATGTGTAATGGATGGAAGTCAGTTGTAGTTGTTGTCTCTTTTTTTCTGTTCTTGTTGTTCCCTGTTTCCTTCAGTGATTCTACACAGCAGATGTTCATCACTAATGATCAACAATCACTTACATATTAATATAATTCTCTCATTGCAACACTGTGTCAGTGTTACTTTTACTCTTTGTAGCATAGGGTTGAAAGGATTAAAGGTGTAAGATAAAAAAACACTCACGAAATCTTAATAGTAATAAACTGTAAGTTAAAAACAGTTGTAGATTACAGTAAAGAACCGTACAATTAACAGTAAATTACTGGCGTCAGTTTTGTCAGTATTTTATTGCCCAGATACGGATGACGTCATCATTCTGTTCTCTCTGTTTAACCTTTGAAAAAGGAAGGAAATACCGGTATTGTCACAGTGTCTGGTTTGTGTATTCCTGGTGTCCACTAGAGGTCCTCTTCCCCACGGTGTCATCCACATTCATGAACTGCATTCCCCACAATTCCTGTCTGTCACTGAGTGTTCATTGTGTTCAGCTGTTCCATGTCATCATTGTTCCCAGCTGTTCCCTGTTTCATTGTTAGTTCTGTGTGTGTATATATACCCTGGTTGTTTCAGTGTTTGTCACGGAGTCCTTGTTTGATGTCAGCGCACTTCCATGTTTCCATACCTGTATTGTTTTGTGTTTTTCTGGACTGCCTTTGTTGGATTTTGACCTTTTGCCTGACTTGGATTACGATTACGGATTACCCTAAAAAATTGCTATTGGATCTTACCTACCTGTTTGTGTGCGTTCCGTGACAGAAGGACTCCGTCGTTTAAAGATCCAGCATTATGGGGTTTCATATCCTTCCCCCCAACACGGAGAAGGAGAGGAGGGGACGAGTCAAGAATTTGATGGTCCTACGCCAGCAGGGCCAGACGGTGGGTTGTCTGGCTCAGACATTTTTGACTCTTTCAGGAGGCATGGGATATAGTGATGCAGCTTTGAAAGATTTTTTTAATTGCTGCCTTGATGATCCCTTGCCAGCCTGGGAAATGAGGGGACTGGAGATATTGGACTTTGAAGGCTTTGTCGGGTATCTTCATTCCCGCAGCAGGTGGGATATTTCAGTTGGGCTTAGATTTCCAGAAGGAGTGGCCGACTCGTCGCCGGTGTCACCAGGCAAGATGGCTTCCACACTGGAGCTTCCAACCGCCATTCCACCACCTCACCCTTCCAAATGTAGGCGGAGGAGGAGGAAGCAGGCATCCACCGTCCCTCAGAACAGGGAGGTTGTCACGTCTGCCCAGCCAGAGACTGTTCACGTCACGCCTGCCGAGCCTGTGTCTTCGGACAAGATGGCCGCCGCCGAGCCTGTTCACGTCACGCCTGCCGAGCCTGTGTCTTCGGACAAGATGGCCGCCGCCGAGCCTGTTCACGTAATGCCTGCCGAGCCTGTGTCCCCGGACAAGATGGCCGCCGTCAAACCTGTTTCTGTTCCTGAGCCTGAGCCCTCAGTGACCGCGACACTGGCCATTATGGCCACAGCCATGTGGTGTGTGTGGGCTACGCACACACTTGAGCCGGTGGCGTCTGCTCCTGAGCCGGAGCCAGTGTCTGTTCCTGAGCCGGAGCCAGTGTCTGTTCCTGAGCCGGAGCCAGTGTCTGTTCCTGAGCCGGAGCCAGTGTCTGTTCCTGAGCCGGAGCCAGTGTCTGTTCCTGAGCCGGAGCCAGTGTCTGTTCCTGAGCCGGAGCCAGTGTCTGTTCCTGAGCCGGAGCCAGTGTCTGTTCCTGAGCCGGAGCCAGTGTCTGTTCCTGAGCCGGAGCCAGTGTCTGTTCCTGAGCCGGAGCCAGTGTCTGTTCCTGAGCCGGAGCCAGTGTCTGTTCCTGAGCCGGAGCCAGTGTCTGTTCCTGAGCCGGAGCCAGTGTCTGTTCCTGAGCCGGAGCCAGTGTCTGTTCCTGAGCCTGTGTCTGTGTTTGTGTCTGTATTTGTGTCTGTGTCTGTGTCTGTTCCTGAACCTGAGCCTGTGGTGCCAGTTCCAGTGCCCGAGCCGGTGGTGCCAGTTCCAGTGCCCGAGCCGGTGGTGCCAGTTCCAGTGCCCGAGCCGGTGGTGCCAGTTCCAGTGCCCGAGCCGGTGGTGCCAGTTCCAGTGCCCGAGCCGGTGGTGCCAGTTCCAGTAGTTCCAGTGCCCGAGCCGGTGGTGCCAGTTCCAGTGCCTGAGCGGGTGGTACCAGCTCCAGTGCCAGTTCCAGTGCCTGAGCCGTTGGTGCCAGTTCCAGTTCCTGAGCCATTGGTGTCTGTTCCAGTTCCTGTGCCGTGGCCGCCCGAGGGGTCTTCACTGCCCTGGCCGCCCGAGGGGTCTTCACTGCCCTGGCCGCCCGAGGGGTCTTCACTGCCCTGGCCGCCCGAGGGGTCTTCACTGCCCTGGCCGCCCGAGGGGTCTTCACCGCCGTGGCCGCCCGAGGGGTCTTCACCGCCGTGGCCGCCCGAGGGGTCTTCACCGCCGTGGCCGCCCGAGGGGTCTTCACCGCCGTGGCCGCCCGAGGGAAAGTCTCCACCCTGGCCGCCCGATGGACGATCTGCTCCGCCCTGGCCGCCCGATGAATGGTCTGCTCTGCCTTGGCCGCCTGAAGGAAAGTCTCCGCCCTGGCCGCCCGATGGGCCGTCTGCTTCATCCTGGCCGTCCGATGGACTGTCTGTTTCGCCCTGGCAGCTGGCTAAACCGTCATCCTCTGTTCCTGTTCCCCTTCATGGACCTGGCCCCCCATCCCTCCCCCTGATCCTCCACCAGTCCACCTCCCTCCTGGACTTTTTGTTTTGTTTTGTAGTGTGTTCTTGGAGCGTCTGGTAGCCGCTCCGTAGAGGGGGGGTTATGTCACAGTGTCTGGTTTGTGTATTCCTGGTGTCCACTAGAGGTCCTCTTCCCCACGGTGTCATCCACATTCATGAACTGCATTCCCCACAATTCCTGTCTGTCACTGAGTGTTCATTGTGTTCAGCTGTTCCATGTCATCATTGTTCCCAGCTGTTCCCTGTTTCATTGTTAGTTCTGTGTGTGTATATATACCCTGGTTGTTTCAGTGTTTGTCACGGAGTCCTTGTTTGATGTCAGCGCACTTCCATGTTTCCATACCTGTATTGTTTTGTGTTTTTCTGGACTGCCTTTGTTGGATTTTGACCTTTTGCCTGACTTGGATTACGATTACGGATTACCCTAATAAATTGCTATTGGATCTTACCTACCTGTTTGTGTGCGTTCCGTGACAGGTATGTAAAGAGGAAGAAATGTGTAGACCTCAGTAAAGAGCACACATGGCTTTTCAGTTATTATCACGAGTTTCGAAAATCTTCCCTGTGCTTTGTGTTTTGCTTCTTGCTGAGACTTTATCTTCACTTCAAGCAGGTAAATGATGCATTTTTACTCAGATAACCAAAGTCAAAGTAACATGTGCACGCTTCCTGTTCAGACTTCCTGACCTCTGTAACGACAGAACTGAAATTTGAGTACAAACTTATGCTAACATTGTATATGAAATATAAAAGTATGTACATACATATTTACGACTAAAATATTCAAGTTTTGTCATCTTAAAACATCATGCAAATTTAGAGGTTCAACAGGATTACTTTTTAGCAGCCTTTAATTTATCTAAAGATTAAGGTCTACTGAATTATCGTGCTGACAAAATAACCTGAAAAAAAATATTTAATTTTAGTTTATCCAACAGGATCTTGTTTGATCCCATTAGGATTGTTTAAGATTTGGGATTTTGTCTAATGTGTCGCTCAGAGAATTGTAGGCCTTGCTTTATATATAATTGCAATAGATTTAGTCTATTTGTGTCTTTATGTAACTGAAATGTTTTGAGACTATCAGGAGTGTTCTGATGTTTTAGCAGCTCTCTCTTTCAGGAACACAACACTTTTATCACATTTACACTGAAGTTAGGGCTGGGCAATATGGCCAAACATATTTAACACAATAATTGTTTTATATCAGTTGATATCGATAATTATCACGATAAATGTAAAAAATCTTTATTTCTTTGAAGTTTTAATGCAGATTTTTGCTCCTAAGTGAAAGTTGTAGAAACCAGAGCGTTGTGGTTTTAAACTACTCTTTATTGTCAGCACATATCATGACAAACACTTGCCAAACAGGTGAACATTTCACAAATCTGAGGTAGAACATTCAAACATTTGTCATTTTTCCTTAACAAAATAAATATCTTTATTGGAAAATTAATTTCTTAGTTTCTGCATGTGCTAATGGGGGATATTATATCAAGACTGCGGTTCAAATGAGTTTCGTTCCGCTTTTGGCGCATAAACATTATCGAACATTTATTGAACTCTTGATATAATCGAGAACAAATTATATCGCTATAATTATCATTATCGTTTTATCGCCCAGCCCTAACTGAAGTGAACAGTAATTTCCTTATTGTTATTGCGTTCAATTGCAGAGAGACACTCGCTGTATTACATTTACACTGGTTTGTCCAAACCTGTGGATCTGCCGGGCATCTATGAATTCACTGCTATGGGTCTGCTAGACGACACACAGATCGACTATTACAATAGTAAAAAAAATAGAAAGATTCCTAAACAGCAATGGATGAAAGAGAAAATGCAGGAGGATTACTGGGAAAAAGGCACTCAGACGAGAAAGAGCAAAGAACAGTGGTTTAATGTAAGCGTCCAGACTCTGATGGACCGCATGAGACACAAAGAATCAGGAGAGAAACATTAATACCGTTTAAACTGCTTTTACACATGATCATTTGATTTATCATCTAACATACTTTTTTTTCTGTCCATTTCAGATCTTCATGTTCTTCAGTGGAGAACTGGTTGTGAAACTGAGCAGCATGGAGATGAAGTGAAGTTTCTCAAAGGCATTTATGAGTTCAGTTATGATGGAGAAAACTTCCTGTCATTTGATGATAGAGAGTATCATTGGGTCGCCCCAGTTCCGGCAGCTCTACCAACCAAGAGAAAGTGGGATGATATGCCAATCCTAAACCAAAACACCAAAGACTACCTGGAGAAAGAGTGTGTGGAGTGGCTCAACAAATTCAGAGAATATGGAGACGAGGAGCTCAGAAAAACTTGTGAGTAAACGTGTTTGTATTTGTTGATACCATATCTGCAGCGGTTATAGAGAGAGACCTGACTGATTACAATTTCAGCTCCTCCGAAGGATCACGTTTTTGCTAAAAAGTCCAGTGACAAAACCAAGCTGAAACTGACCTGTCTGGCCACCGGCTTTTACCCCAAAGATGTGATGTTGACCATTAGGAAATATCGCACATCTCTGCCTGAAGATCAGATTGAATCCACAGGAATCAGACCAAACCATGATGGATCCTATCAGCTGAGGAAGAGTGTGGAGATCAAAGAGGATGAAAGAGATGAATATGATTGTTTTGTGTCCCACAAGAGCATCAAAGAACCAATTATTTTTAATTTGGGTAATGAAAGCATTTACACTTTGAGACATAAATATCACCTGATAGGCTATTGAAACAAAAAATAATTGAAAACTTATATTGTTTTTGTTTGTGATATCCTTATTGATTAAATACTATTTTTCAACTTTTCACATTTGTATAGATCGTAAATACAGTGACTCTGACCCCCAGCCACAGAAGACCATAAGTTTCACTGGAGTTGTGATTGGCGCTGGGCTTATGATGACAGTTTTTGCTTTAATTAGTTGCATCTTAAAGAAGAAAAAGATTGTTGGTGAGTAGTGATGGAATGATGATCCACGCATTCTTGTTTTTGGTTTTGTGTAGTAAAGGAATAATACTTAATTTCTTTTCTACTGGTAAAATGGGCCAATAATAGAGATTTGACACTGAAAAGTCAAAAGGATGGAGGATGCAACACAGAAATGTAACCGTTTATTGTTGGCCCACTGAGTATTTAATTGATTGATGGTCATGTCTTAATTTTTACATTTCTAGTATTGTGTCCTTCTCATGGGCATTTCATACTATTTGACTCAAATAAGCTTGGACAAATATAAGATCAGAATATGGACTTGTTTTAGATATTTTATATATTACATCCATCATTTTAGAGAGCAAAGAATATTCAAAAATGTATTTATCTGTCATGCTGTTTAGTTCTCAGAAGCAGAAACGAACGAGAGCCTGAAGAAGATCTTCTAAGCACAGGTACTTCTAATCCAAAAATCTGTTCACTCTTATGCACAGTTTATTTTGACTTTGACACAATGACACAGTCAAACAGATACCAACTCATCTGACTCAGAACATGCCTTTAATTCAACAAATAAGAAATTAGATTAAATGAATTCATTAAAAGTAAACCATTTAAAATGAGTAACTGCAAATTGCATATAACATATGAAGTAAAAATTTATCAAAAAAATCTGAATAAGAGACAGATATCAAAGATGAATTAAGAACACTATATTTTTTTTATTGCCTACATTGAAGACACCGATGATAACGAGCAGAATTACAGAAGAAAAGAGAAACACAAGAACTACAACTGACTTCCAGACACAGCCTAAGATTAAATAAACTGAAGTTAAAAGACATTAAATATATCTTATTACAAACCAGACGGACTTTATTTCTGTCATTCATCTACAGTTCTTTTTGAAAATTAACAGAGATTTAGATGTTGATGTTTTATTGAAAATGTTTGGTCACCATTATTCTGATCAGTGTTTCCATTACTTGGTCAGTTTGACTCTTGGCTTTTTATGTGAGATTGTGGTCTTTAAACAGTATTTTGCTAAAGCACATACTTTGTTTCAAATGAAATAGATTTAGTTATCATAAAGAAAAATGACTGGTTAATCTCATAAATGATCAAAAGTACTAATAGCAAAAACTAACCAATAATATTGGTTAAAATGTTTCAATATCCAATTTATTTTGGTCAGTGATAAGATTAGTGAATTATTCTACTTTATGGAGCTAAAAAACTATATCATCTGATCATCTTTGTTTATGCCATCCTTTGCAACAAATTATGTCAGTGTCACAGTTCAAAATCTCTGATGCGGGATGAATGGCTAAACTTGAATATGTGTTTTACAGGTCTTATGACAACAACAGGACATGAGAACAGCGATCCGGCTGAATCTGGTGAATATGCCTCTTATTCACGTACAACCCCAAATCCAGAAAAGATGAGACATTTTGTAAAATGCAATAAAATCAAGAATCTGTGATTTGCTAATACTCTTGCACCTTTATTTAACTGACTACAGTACAAAGAAAATATTTCCCAAAGTTTTCACTGACCAACATAAGTGTGTTTTTGTAAAAATAATCACATTTTGATATTAATGGTCTCTGGTTGGCAAATCACTGATTCTTGATTTTATTGCATTTTACAAAATGCCCCATCTCTCCTGGATTTGGGGTTGCTATTTTAATAAAGCATCGCTAAATGCCTGGAGTCCAAACTGGTCTCATCATGAATCTCATCACACACACAGCAAGAACGTGCAGAGCCTCATCAGTATTCAGCTTTGTTTGACACACATGCTGCTTTTCTGCTTCTCAAAGTTTCTATAAATACACATATTAATTTTGATTAAAATGTTCAGTGTCCAAATTTTGTTGTTTTTTGCATCTCCATTTGATAGGTGATCTCACAAAACTGGAGATAACCAGTGACAGTACATCTAAGGATGTGCCAAAAGACGCTTGAAATGTGAACTAATGAGGTAACTTTATTTTATACCAGGGGTCTGCTGAATGCTTGATTCTGATTGGTTGACAGACGTTCCGAGTTAAGTGTGACCAATCCTGTTCCTGGATTGCAGAGTTCAGTGTTCTAACACATTTAGGAAATATTTACATTTTAATTAAATGTAATAAATATGTAAAGTAAATATTGTAGAAACTGTTATGAATGTGTTATTTATTATCTTTAAATTAAATTGTGTGATATCGCATCAAGTGCACAGAAGGGTCGATAGATTTCAATTGTCATGATGTAGCTGTTTATGTCTGTGTTTCAGGACTCCCAATCCAGTGTTACTGCACAGTCAACACTGCAACAGATCAAGCCCTGATATAGATGTGATATTGGTCAATATCGACACTATCAGTATTATGGCGGAGCGGTACAGAGGAACAGAGGAGCCCATTTTTTTGTCTTCAATGCTTGCTGCACTGTTTTCTTGGATGCTAACGCTAATGTTGCTGACACATTAGGTAAATCAGTTCCCTCCAGGACACCAGTAGAGCTCTTCATGATCTCTGATCTTCTGCTCCTTCCACCATCCCAATCCCGGATAACTGAGCCATGAAGGAAGTTTCCACTTTGATTGCTTTTGCCTGGCTGTTTTTTCTGCAGCAACTTAATTTTTTTAATGTTATGTGAAAAACAGTCTTTAGACACATACTGACATCAAGAATCAGCAAATAAATCTCAACAGCGGTGACACATGCATCATGCCGCAATGCATGCTGGGAGCCATGAGTTTTATAATATGGTGACACAAATGAAGATCTTTTTAATGAAACTCAGTTTATGCAACTACCACTTCCAAGCCTCAGAAAGGCAGTAGTGACATCATTAAAGTAATCTGAAGCAGATTCGCCAAACACACCAAAACGGGACAGACCCCAAAGGGCTAGCCCAGGGGTGCCCAATCCTGCTCCTGCCGATCGACTGTCCTGCACAGTTCATGTCCAACCCTAATCAAACACACCTGCCTTTCATTTTCAAGTGATCCTGAAGACGTTAATTGGTTGCTTCAGGTGTGCTTGATTAGGGTTGGAGTTAAACTGTGTAGGACAGTCGATCGGCAGGAGCAGGGTTGGGCACCCCTGGGCTCGATGATTGCCTGAGAAGTTGTCTGATTATATCAGACTGAAAGGAATAAACTCTGTAGATGTTTGACTGTTTGATCCTATCACAGAAACAATAGGAAAACAACACAGTTAAGTAGCTGTAGAGGCACAGGCCTGTGTATTTGCATATTTTAATAAATATGATGGATCATAGTTTGCTGTTTATTAACATGTCTTCTGTGATTTATTTATTTATTTATTTTGGAGAGAGAATTGTAAAAAAAAAAGAAGAAGAAGAAGAAGAAAATGTTAATATCAATGGGCTGAAGAAGTTCACAATGTGTTCATTGAGTTATTATAGAATGTATTCTTTGTTAGGAGCCTGAGTCATTTGCTCATTGATTTCATTCTGTCCTGTGTATTATTGTCTCTGTGCTTGTGCTTGTCTGTGTTACAGGTGTGTGTATCTTGTGATAATTAGTAGGCTGTGATTAGATCTCCTCCACGCCTGATCCAGAGATAAGGACCGCCCAAACACTCAAAGAGGGCCAATATTGTGCCATTGTTGATCGTGACCTCTTTGCCGTTACTTTGTATCGTCGTTGTTTTGTCTAGTCTTATGTGTCATATCAGAGAGATTGTGAGTGATTATTTGAGATTATAAAACAGATAGTTCCAGTCCTTGATTCTGAAGGCCGTTGTAAATGGTTCAACAAACACACACCTGTGACGTGTTACATTAGTGTTACTGCGCAACTGCCGTTTGTGACTCTTTGTTGCTGCATGTGTTGCTTAGCAACCTCTTTGAAACTACATTGCTTGGCCAAGGAATAAGTAAGGAATAATTGACGACAGGCCGTTGAATTATTAGGAAAATAATGCACACCCGAGGTGGTAATGCGGTCACGACGCGAAGCGGAGTGGCCGTTCACCTCGGGTGTGCATTATTTTTCTAATAATTCAACGGCCTGAAGTCAATTATTCCGCTTATACTACAGTTACCACACCTCATTGTTCAGATTATGTATTTCAAGACGTTTGTAAAGTTTTTGTCATTAAAACGCTCTTGTATGTAGGACTAATTTCTTACGCATTGAGCCACTGATAGCAGACTCATGCTGGGGACACACGACTAGCTGACACATTCTCTGACTGTTTTCATCGACTGCAGCAGATTTTAAACACCGACTTTGAACACAGACTGAACGCGCATTTGGGCATGATCAGTCATAAGTATCAAATTACATTTATAACCGGCCTTAAAGTGTGTCCCCAGTTATTAATGCAGTTATTAGAGAGAGAGAGATGTTGCAATAATGAGACAGAAAAGCATGTGCGTCAATATTATTATTATTTATTTATTAATTCAATTCCTTTTAATTAATTCGAATTCACTTTTTTTTCTATTATTGACA
Organism: Rutilus rutilus; assembly: GCF_951802725.1. Classification (NCBI taxonomy): domain Eukaryota; kingdom Metazoa; phylum Chordata; class Actinopteri; order Cypriniformes; family Leuciscidae; genus Rutilus; species Rutilus rutilus. The sequence goes on from NC_140209.1 coordinate 20,631,636, forward strand.
GATGACAGACTAGCCAAATAAATGAAACACAAAGCCCTTTTAACAAGTAGGCCTATCAATAATTATTTATTTGTTATATTATCTGCAATAATAATCTGTGCTGCAGGACTATCCATTTATTTAGCCTATTCATTTTAATTTTCTATTGATTATAGATAGGACTACATACTTTATTCAAATTAAACTGCATGTTTCTATTGATTGTGAAGCTAGACATTGAAAATTCCAGATCAAGCGCATGCGGCTAAATGCTTTTTCTTGTTATGAATTGTATCCTATTTTCCGTTATTGCCGTTAACTACGCGAAGTGATATAGAACTGTAATGTGGTCAAAACCTGCCTGGAACTACTTTAGCTGGTCGTTTCCCTGAAAATAATGCACACCTTAGAACGTTCGTCAACCAATCAGATTCAAGTATTCAACGGCCCTGTAGTATAAATGTGTTATAACGTTGTATTTTTTGTTGCTGGTGTTTATTTTACGAATGAAATAAATATTAAAATGAATATATTTATGGAGTAACAGTTTTATAAAAGCAATAAGCTCCTTGAATCTGTGTTTTAGTTCTAAATTCACTGTAAATCACGGATTCGCAGTGATTATAGCTTTTGTGCTGTGAGCGATTATTTTGAGTTTGTGATTTTGGACCTGTGATAATTGTTGTTAACTGACCTGATTGATCTACGATATTGGATTCTATTTGTTTGCGGCAGACTCTTGTAATCTAAAGGGAGTAATGGGTTTGACGCCATTTTATTTTTGTATATCTATCTTTTCACATTGTTTTTTTGGTTTAAGGAGGTAGGTAAGTTTAAATTGTTTTTAATTTTCTTTATTTTTGTTTTAGGAATTGTAGAGGAAAATATTGTTTTTGTTTGTTATTTTGTCCTTGTCTGCTCCTCATGCTAAACTTTTGAAAATAAAAAGTATTTCTTCTTGGCATGTCTCTCGTAATCTCTTTAATTGTCCTGTCACTGCTGACCCCTAGCGGTCGCAACAGTCTTGAACACATGTTCAGTTAAAGGGTTAGTTCACCCAAAAATGAAAATTCTGTCAGTAATTACTCACCCTCATGTTGTTCCAACCGCGTAAGACCTTCGTTCATCTTCGGAACACAAATTAAGATATTTTTGATGAAATCTGAGCCATATCTGAATCCTCCATAGGCTGCTATTGTGTCCGAAACTTGCTGGCCCAGAAAAGTTATTAAAGAGATCGTTAGTATAGTCCAAGTGACTCCAGTGGCTCAATCTTATGTATATCAAGCGACGAGAATACTTTTTGTGCGCAAAAACCAACAAAAATAACGACTTTATTCCACTTTTCATTTCCTTCTCTCTGGGCCTCGTAGTGTTTTTGCGCTGCGCGTCTGTGTTGCACGTCATCACGCATCACACACATGCGGAATAAAGGAGAAATAAACAATAATATCAAGACTTAGATTTGGGCATACTCACTTAATGGTACATTGAAGACAATAGGGAAACATGAGACAGGAAAGTGTGAAAATTGTAATCAAAAGGAAACTTTAGAGCATGTTAGCCTATATTGATCTGCCCTATATTTAGTAATGAAAGAAATATGTTAATTTACAACCTCAAGAAAATTAAGATGAAATTGGAGCTTACAACAATCTCACAAAAGAAATCATATGAAGATAGTGTCACATTTCTTACACAATACAGAATAATACATAAAGGAATAGTATACCCACTGCGCAATGTGACGTCGTAGTGACATCATTTTCATGTAATTTTTGGACGTCCAAATTTGGTCCATTGAAGGGGTTGTTTTGTAACGCCAGGCGACGTCTTTTTTCTACGTCTTCCGCACGTCTAATGTTGACGTCCGTCCACAAAAGTTTGTTTGTGGGAAGAAGGAAGGAGACGGGGTCGGCTTGCTGTGGATTGTGTGTTTTATTAGATATGTCTTTTTCAAACAATAATTGCGCTCAGTGCTCTCAAACAAAACAGTGGCTTTTCCCACACACACACACACACACACACACACACACACACACACACACACACACACACTTCTTGTTTTACCTGGGAATCGAACTCATGATCTTATGTTCCAAGCGTCAACGCTCTACTGTTTGAGCTACAGCATCAGACTTTTGTATGTGTCTCCAGTTATCAGTTATCAGTTATCACATTTTAAACAATGATTATTAAATCAAACAACACAATTGTTGATAATTTAGGCTAAAAATAGGTTCGGCGCTTATCGCGGTTTGGAAAGAAACTGCATCTTGCAGTACATTTTAAATATAGCGATTTGGAAACGTGGATGGAGCAGTGAATAGGTTCAGTACACAGCAAAATGACATGACAAACTTGCGTTTTGGAAAAGAGCTCTTCATTTGTAAATTAAAAAAATATTAATAATCATGTAAATTTCCTGCACCTGTCATAGACGTCCAAATGACGTCCAAAAAAATTACCCAGTTCAGGTCCAATGTTGAACGTAAATATGACGTCCAAGTTGGGTCATGGTTGGACGTCCAAATAGTGGACCTAGTTTGGACGTCGAAAAAATTACCCAGTTCAAAGGTCCAATGTTGAACGTAAATATGACGTCCAAGTTGGGTCATGGTTGGACGTCCAAATAGTGGACCTAGTTTGGACGTCAAAAAAAATTACCCAGTTCAAAGGTCCAATGTTGAACGTCAATATGACGTCCAAGTTGGGTCATGGTTGGACGTCCAAATAGTGGACCTAGTTTGGACGTCGAATAGATGTCCAGAATTGGTCATGGACCGACGAACCCAATATAGACATGATCTGCACGTCTATCCGACGTCCAATGTTTAGTGGGTAATGTTAATGGGTGATGCCATCTTGACCCAAACTCCTAACTAGTAGGTGGCGGTAATGCGCCTAAACTGTGACTGTCATCCGCCAGAAACAAGCAAGAAGAAGAAAAGAAGAAGAATCGTCAGTAAACAAGTGAGAGTTCACAGAGTTAAACCTAAAAGCGTGTGTCCGTGTGTTTATTAAATTAAAGCAGAGATGTAGCACTGCCTCGTTTAGGAATATTAGTTAGGAATGTGTACTAGACATTTAAATCTTAATTCTGCTTCTGGAAGGAGGACTTGGGCAGTTTCGGCATTTAGACGTTGACAAGGGAGGAACGATGTAAACATAAAAATGAAACATGTATTTTCACCTGTGGCCTCGGGTTTCGCCAAGATCTAAGCTCTGCTTTGTGTTTTTCATCTATTGTGGGACATTGGCTTCTCTTCAAGCAGGTCAGTTATTAACTTTTGCTGAGTTTTCCAGAGAACGAAAGTGAAAGTAAAATGTTTACGTTTCCTGCTCAGACTTTGTAATGACAGAACTGAAATTTGATTACAAACTTATGCTAACGTTGTATATGAAATATAAGAGTATGTGCATATTTATAACTAAAATATTTGAGTTTTGTCAATGTAGAACATGCTTGCTAATTATCAGGATTGCTTTTTAGGAGCCTTTAATTTAGCCTAAAGATAAGATCCTGCTAGATTAATGGATACTGGCTAGATAAACTAAAAAATGGTTTAGTTTTAGTTTATCCAACAGGATCTTGTTTGATCTTGTTCCCTTTTGGATTGCTTTCAAATTTGGGATTTTTAACAATGTGTCCCTCAGTGAATTACAGGCCTGCTTTATATTGTATTTTAACCCTCTGGAGTCTGAGGTGTTTTCTGGGCACTGGAGGTGTTCTGACATTTGTGCTTTTTTCAGTTATTTATAAACATGTTAATGGCAAAGGTGTAAATTCACTCTATATAGCACAAACAGGGCTACCAAAATATGTGATCACCATGCATGTATATTTTTTTATTTTTAAGAGAATAATGCTTATGCGTGGTTATAAAAAAAAATTAAAAATGAAATTTGCTGAAAGAAGACCTCAAAACTCATAATAAATATGCATGAATAAGACTTTTGAGAAATGGATGTTCTTCCTTCGAGTTCTGGCTTCAAAATTATGTGAAAATAGTCTTGCTTTATCGTTCAGATAAAACAATACATTGATTTAAATTGATGTAAAACAGGTTTTGCTTGGAAAGCCATTATGCGAGTGGGCGTGAACGAGGAGTGGTTTACACCTTGGAATACCAGTGTTTCCCCTAGGTTTACAGGTTTGGGGAGGGGGGGGAGGTGGGGTTGGTTGGTTTGTTTGGGGAAAATTGACACAGACACTATCTATCTATCTATCTATCTATCTGTCACATAAATTGTCTGGGAGGGTAATGGTTTGTAAAAGTTAAAAAATGTTAACATAAGATATCTCTTTAAAAAAATAAATAAACATATTTAAATCTTTTTAAAATTGACTTTTGCAAAAACCTTTGTTAAATTTATAGAAGTATTTGTTAATATTAATGGACCAGAGCTTAAATAGTTTTATTTTTTAACTACCAACTAAAAAAAGATTTATAAATACTAACAAATATATTGGTCATTCATTGTTCGTTAATGTTAGTTAATACATATATATGACAAACAAATTTTAAAAGGGCTTTTTTATGAGAAGTTTTTATTTCTATGATGCATTTATTGGAGAGAATAATCCTGTCAGACGCACCACTGCTGTGAACGCGCGTTCACGTAAACACAATTTAAACAATGTATTATTCAATGCATTACTTCTATATAATTAAATATTAAATTGCTCAAGCAAGTGGTAAAATATTTAACCATGTACTTATATTAAAATCTTTTGTATTTAAATTTTAATACAATAAATCTTGCATGTCACAAAGAACTTGTTTTCCACCTCCACGAATGAGACGAGTGTTGTTCATTATGTCGCCTTGTTGAGGTAAATTGTAGTTTTCCTTGCTTTAACTAAGTCTTAAAGTGAAAAAAGTAGTAATTAATTAAATACATGTATGGTGAGATTACTACATTTTATTTAATTAATCGCACTTATGGTGAAATTACTACATTTTCAGGTCAATCGGTGTTCATTTTGATCACGAAACATGCGCTGTCACTTTAATTCAGCGTTTGCAGCACAGCAGAAATAGACTCGGTGCGGAAACGATCTCTGCACTGCTGTATACGCACCGCAACTGGAACGGATCGATCATCGACGGACTGCATCCGAGTGCAGTGTACGGGAAAAAATACTCACCGCAAACGAAATATATGTGAAACGGGCGTTAGACTTGGAGCAGGAGAGCTACTCCGGCTGCTACTCGCAGTAGAGCGAGTGTTGCCATCTTCAGTTCAGCGACATATTTCCCGCCGCGCGCTCTCTGTCCGCTAGTGCTCAACTGTATGTGACGCAAGTGTTTGTTTGTGTGTGAGTGTGCGCACGTGCGCACTCATTGGGATAATTGTAAACGCGCAAACACAGACAGAAAAGACATGCCATCGTGTAAATAAGATAAATAACATATTACTTAAGGGCCATGTAGTTTTTTTTTTTATAAAATAACAAATTGTAATCTGGCGCTATAAAGAAAATCAAATCAAATTTACTTGACCTCCAAGGGGGGGCGGGGGGAGCCGTTAGGAGGGCGGGGCGCCCCCCTTATATAATGGTAGGGGAAACACTGAATACAAAATGTCCCACCCATTATGCATAATGACTCTGCATAATTAGCCATTCATTCAGGTGTGACTCTGACTGACTGAGCCACAATGCAAGGACAAAAAATTAGAAGACTTATATTGACCATTTAAGATTTTGCTTACATCTATCTTGTAAATATGTTTTGCTATTTTATTAAAAAGGTTACAATTACAACAATAATTAAAATTTCAACAATATTTCAAGTGTACTCTTTCTTTGTAAAAAAAAAAAAAAGATTATAGGCCTACATTTTAGGCCTATCTATGTATTCATTAGTTTGAATATAGCCAAAATTGGAACAGCTAACATCTTAGTTGATGACTTTATTTTATATATATATATAAAAATTGCTAAACAAAAGCTTATTTGATATATATATTCAGTATATTCTACAGTAAAAACTGTACTCAAATCTATTCAACAAAATGTTGTCTTTCATATTTCGCCTGACTGTAACGTTGTTTTTATGAAATATTAGGGCATATAAATGTTAATTTGCAGTTTAATACGTATTGCTTATACAAATAGCCTACATTTTATTTCAACATATTTCAGTCGATTTTTACTCATCTCAGTAGGCTATAGTAATACAGTTTGCTAAAACATCATCATTCATTCACACACGCGATTTAAATTTAAACTGTCTTTTTGCGAGCTGTGGTAAACAGCGCGCATCTCTGCCGTTCATTCATCAAAAACAGAAACCCGATTCACGTGAGAAGAAAAAAAAACTTACAGTATTCCTCAGCTCGCTCCTCGATATACCCGCACTTCTGAGGTAGGCTACTTTTTTCATCAAAAGCTTATGTGGCAGTATATTCTACAGTAAAAACTGTACTCAAATCTAGTCAACAAAATGTTGTCTTTCATATTTCGCCTGACTGTAACGTTGTTTTTATGAAATATTAGGGCATATAAAATTGCAGTTTAATACGTATTGCTACGTACAAATACGTACAAATAGCCTACATTTTATTTCAACATATTTCAGTCGATTTTTACTCATAGTAATACAGTTTGCTAAAACATCCTCATTCATTCACACACGCGATTTAAATTTAAACTGTCTTTTTGCGAGCTGTGGTAAACAGCGCATCTCTGCCGTTCATTCATCAAAAACAGAAACCCGATTCACGTGAGAAGAAAAATAAACTTACAGTATTCCTCAGCTCGCTCCTCGATATACCCGCACTTCTGAGGTACTTTTTTCATTATTGTTATTGCTCACAGCGCTGCTGAGATGGTGTTAAAGTAATGATCTGAATAAACTGATATGTGGGCGTTCACAGGTTTGCTTGGATTGCCTCATTCATTTGCGTTTGAATAGTGCGCGCTCTCCGTAGGCGGAGTCACATTACATTTGAATTAGCTCTAATGAGGTCGACTGGAATCGCTCTCTTTTAATACAGATTTCACAACATGAGAATATTTGTTTTTTATATAAATTACTTCATTTAAGAGAAGAGAATTCAAGCTTCATGCCTGTATGTCTGTTTGCCTGTTTGACTGAGTATTCGCTGAGTTATTGTTCATTTTCGGACGCGTTTCAGAATGGACGACACTGGCAGATAGAAGGCAGAACTCGCATCACGTTTATTTTTCTTTATTTGGCAAAAAGCACAACACTTTGTTTTTATTGTGAGTATACACAAAAATAATACACATTTAACAGAATCGATTGATATATGAAACTTGTTTTGTAAAATCAAAGTCAAAAGAGTATTTTGGGTCTCAATTCAACTCATAAGGAAAAAAGCGAGCAGATCACGCCGGCGTGATCTCCGACCTCTGAGGGTTAAAGGATCACGTCGACTTTTTGTGATTTTAGCTTATTCTCCGTACCCCCCAGAGTTAGATAAGTCCATACATACTGTCTGACGCACCCACCGCTAGCCTAGCTTAGCACAAAGACTGGAGTACCAAGTAGCAGTGCTTCGCCTTCTGAGAATATAGTTCCCAGTATGTTACGTATACAGTTAGAAGATGGCTGTGTCTCATGTGACCTTGTTATTTGTACACACTGTGACTATACAAATCACAACATGTAAATAGGAAAATATTGGCGTTATTTTGTCACTTATTGGTGGAGCCGTTTACCTCCAGTCTTTGTGCTAAGCTTGGCTAGCGGTGGGTGCATCAGACAGAGTTACGGCACGCACGGAGATGAGAAGGGTATGTATGGACTTATCTAACTCTGGGGGATACGGTGAAGGAGCTAAAGTCCCAAAATGTTGCCGTGTTCCTTTAATAGATTTTTATTTGTCTTTCTTTAGCTAAAACTGTTTTGAGACTATCCGGAGTGTTTGATGTTTTTACTTCTTTTACTTAAAGAAATGTACTACATGTAGAACATTTACACTTCAGTGAACTGTTATTTCATGCATATGTCATTCCTCTTCATTGTAGAGAGACACTCACTGTATTACATTTACACTGGTTTGTCCAAACCTGTGAATCTGCCGGGCATCTATGAATTCACTGCTATGGGTCTGCTAGACGACAGACAGATCGACTATTACAATAGTAAAGACAAGAGAATGATTCCCAAACAGCCCTGGATGGAAGAGAGAATGCAGGAGGATTACTGGGAAAAAGGCACTCAGTCCAGAAAGCGCAAAGAACAGTGGTTTAATGTCAATGTCCAGATTCTGATGGACCGCATGAGACATAATACATTAGGTGAGAAACATTCAAAAAGTTTAACCTGCATATATATATATCTAATTTATTATTGTTTTCATCTTACAAACATTTCAATTTGTGTCCATTTCAGATCTTCATGTTCTTCAGTGGAGAACAGGTTGTGAAGTTGAGCAACAGGGAGATGAAGTGACGTTTCTCAAAGGTGTTTCTGAGTACAGCTATGATGGAGAGGACTTTCTGTCTTTTGATGATAAAGAGGCTCAATGGGTCGCCCCAGTTGACGCAGCTCAACCAACCAAGAGAAAATGGGATATTAAACCCACCTTTAACCAATACACCAAAGGCTACCTGGAGAAAGAGTGTGTGGACTGGCTCAACAAATTCAGAGAATATGGAGACGAGGAGCTCAGAAACGGCTGTGAGTAAATGTGTTTGTATTTGTTGATCATCCACAGATGATTAAACTGATTGATGAACTGATTTCTGTGTTTTCAGCTCCTCCAAAGGTTCATGTGTTTTCAAGGAAATCCAATGACAAAACCAAGCTGAACCTGACCTGTCTGGCCACCGGCTTCTACCCCAAAGACGTGATAATGATCCTTAGGAAATATTGCACTTCTCTGCCTGAAGATCAGATTGAATCCTCAGGAATCAGACCAAACCATGATGGATCCTATCAGCTGAGGAAGAGTGTGGAGATCAAGAAGGAGGAAAGAGATGAATATAATTGTCTTGTGACCCACAAGAGCATCAAAGAACCAATTATCACCAAATTGGGTAAATAAAGCAGTTACACAGAAAGACGGAACTAACACCTGATAGCCTATTGGAATTTTTTGTTAATCAGTTCTATTTGTTTTAATCTTTTTGCATTTGATAAGATGGAAAAAACAGTGACTTCTCGCCAGAGACTATCGCACTTATGACTGGAGTAGGGATTGGAGTTGTGGTTATGCTGGTAGTTGATGTTATATTGGCTCTCATCTTATATAATAGGGGTATTACTGGTGAGTAGTGACTGATTAATGATGATTCACACATTCTTGGTTTTGTGTTGTAAAGGATTAATAATTTTGTTTATTTTTAAGCTTGGACAAATATAAGATATGGACTTGTTTTCAATCAAATTTTAGATAATTAAAAGTAAAAATAAAACTTTTACATTACAAACAATTTGGAGTGCAAAGAATATCCAAAAATGACTTTATCTGTTATTCTTTTTAGCTTTCATTTACACAAACCCACCAAAACCTGATAAAGACAAGAATGCTGGAGTTCCTCTACTACAGTGGTCCTCAAACTGGGGTTCGCGTATAAAATGCGCGTTCATTTACCGAGCATGTATTTCTAACATGCAAAATGTTTTAAATGCATGACATCTAATCGAAATTTGGTACAGAACAACAAGACATTTTTTGATACTCGATGGTATCGAGGCAATTCGGTCAGTGCCTATGCCTAAAAAGTATCAAACTCTACTCGATGCCCAGTTCTACAAATATTGTCCCTTAATGGAAAAGGTGTAACATGCAGTCTAAGTGGAAAAGAGGGGGTTCGTGGAAGATGTTAAATGCCTCAGGGGCTACGCCACCCTTAAAAGTTTGAGAACTGCTCTACTAGAAGGTACCTGTAATCCCAATATCTGACCACTCTTATGAACAGTTTATTTTGATATTTTTAATAAGGACTCATTGACATAGTCAAACAGAATCCAACTCATCTGGCTCTGAACATGCTTCCTTTTTAGATATTTATTCTGCTAACTCTAGCTAAATAAAACAACTAAATGCTTTCTCAAGCAATTGCTTTGTTATTTACCAGGCAAATATTAAGTAAATGTTTCACTGTTTCTCCAACAGGTAAATCTGCTGAAACATCAGGCAGCAGTGCGACTAACTCTCAAGAGCAAGTGGACGAATGTGGGAACTGTTTCTTATTATGAATCTAATCACACACACAGCAAAAACATGCAAAGCTTAATCAGTATTTATCTTTGTTTGACACACATGCTGCTTTTCTGCTTGTCAACTTTTCTGTAAATGCATGTATACACGTTTGTTTTAAATGTTCAGTGGCTAATTTTTTATTTTATTTTTTTGCATCCCTATTTGACAGATGTTCTCATAAGGGACGGTTCAAGAAATGGAGTGCCAGGGACGTTCAATCCGCGACCTAATGAGGTAACTATATTTTATACCATGGGTCTGTTGAATGCTTGATTCTGATTGGTTGAGTTTACAGTAGGACATTTAGTAAATGTTTACATTTTAGTTATATTTAGTAAATATGTCAAATAAATATCGCAGCAATTGTTATGCATTTGTTATTTACTATCTTTAAATTAAATATTGTGATATCGCATCCAGGGCCGGATTATCTATAGACAGGATTGGGCGAGTACCATTGGGCACCAGCCAATAGGGGGCACTCAGGGCCGGATTATCCAATGGGCATTATGGGGCCCAAGCGAGTGGAAGAAAAAAAGTCCTTCTTGTTTTTACATTTCCGATAACAGAGCGTAAAGTGCCTGTCTTTTTGGCAAAAAGACGCCCAACACTAAATATCTACAGTGGTATAGTTTGTAAGGCGTGAGGTGCTTGAAAGTAGCTTTTGACACACGCGTTCGACCCAAGTTACTGGGCTACTAGACATTGTACCCAGAGGCCTCTGAATTTTTAATCCGGCCCTGATTGCATCAAGTGTACAGAAACTTGTCTTATGTGAAACTGGTTAGTAATTTTGCTACAGGTCCATTGATTTCAATTGAGATGGTGTAAAATATAGTGCAAATACACAAGCCTAAATCTGTTTTTTTACATTTTGGATGCAGTTCTCGATGTTCACAAGTGCTCCTTCTGGAGTCTTGAGTCAAGACTGAAGTCTTATCACTGGAGTCTAAATCAAGTCTGCAGTCTTTAAGCTGGAGTCCGAGTCAAGTCTGAAGTCTTTGAGTTTGAGTTTCCCCTATTTATAAAGACAATACGCATTGATCAACATTTCCGTAAATGTGCCAGTGTTAGCCAGCTGGCTAATTTTCAACTTGCAGTTCTTTGTCAAGTTGTTTTTGAAACCTTCAAAATAATAAAAAGTACATAACGAGGACATCATAAATCCATGAAGACAGCAATAACAACAAAAGAAGAATTCTCTGCATAGGACACAAACCATGCGAAGCAACTTTGAACGGCAAAACATCAGCACATTAATTCAGTAACAACAATCAGCATTTCCACACAAGTAGCCATACAAGCATTCAAAGCAACAATACACAACCTTCTGGCGGTACATGTACACTGTTATAAATTCATTGTCATTTTACAGGAAATTCATGTCAACTAATGTATATTACTTGCCGTATTTTACAGCAAGTAATATACAGGATTTTTACTGTTTACTCTTACAATAAAGTACTGTATGTATACAGCAGTGCTACTGTGATTATAGTAGCATTATTACAGTAAAATGCTGTAATTTATTTCAGTTTATTGTATGTTTACTGCAACTCAGTTGCCAGGAATTTCCTTCAATTTCACAGGACAGAATTAAAATTTTATATTGTAATTCAGTATACTGTATATATCCTGTTATTTGTACATATTACAATACAATGCTGTAATTATCCGTATTAGGCAATTAAAAACACAACAATGATATATTTTCTTTGTTTTATTAAAAACTGTTTTTTTTAAGAGGGTCCAAACAGGTGCGTTGAGCCCTTGTCTCTTCTCCGCTTTGCAACCCGTCTGGGAGTTGATTCCACAAAAAGTTCTGAAAACCGAGAGAGAGGAAAAATAGTTAAATCTGTTAAATAATGACAAATACTATGTAAAAAAAAAAAAAAAAGTTACCTATTCCTACTTGCTCATAAAAGAAAATGACTTTGATGTATTTATTTAATATTAACAACTTAACTTAACATTTAGAATTACATTGGCTTTTACATTGTTTTTTGTAAATATATAACGTCATTGTATGGATGTATGCACTGTATATCATATGACGCTTTGGACAAAAGCATCTGCTAAATACCTTAACCACACTTCAAAATGTTTTATTTAATTAATTAATGAAAGTCGTGATGTTAAACTGCTGTCCGTCAGCCTCTTCTGTTTACACATAAATGTCCTGCATGGGAATACCAACTCTAGGTAGAACAGACACTTAACAGTAATAGCTGGGTCTCCATCCAACTTTTTAATGCACATTTTAACCATTTGAAAAAGAAATCCTGACTTGAAACGGTTAAAATTCACAATATTTACTATCAGAGTTATATTAATAAACACCCTGTTGCTCCCAAGCTTTATAATGGCAGTGGATTGCAACATCAGTTTGAAGCTCAAAAAAGTCCATCTATCCATCATAAAAGTGCTTCACACGGCTCTGAGGGGTTAATAAATGCCTTCTGAAGCAAAGAAATGAGTTTGTAAAGATTTAAAGGAGAACTCGGCAACTCTAGCGAATTCTAGTCACTTCTTCGCTGATTTTCCCTTTTGTTGTCGCATGTTTTCCCCACGAGCTCCCCCTACAGCTGTGGGGGGGCGTATATTTCACAACACAGTCGTAAAAAACTCGCGGCGGCCTCCTCCCCCTCTCTACCGCTGCTCATGTGCGTTTGTTATGATCGGAGCAAGCCAACTGTATCGTGTGGAGCTATGTCTACCGAGGTGGGTAATCTGGTAATACATCATACATGCGTGTGTGTTTATGTTGAATTGCCATAAAGCAATTTGTGTTTCGCGCTCGCGCTCGTTCTCGCTTCTCACGAGACTTCCAATTTCTATCTTGCCGGGACGGTAGTGCCCAAGTTGCAAGGTTGGTTTTCCGCCTGGGAACGCTGGGGGGAGCGGGGAAAGTCACCAATATCACCAGAACAGGTTGTTTAACCATCCAAATGATTTCTAGAAAGTTTTATTAAGTTAAAAAAGTTACCAAGTTCTCTTTTAAATATTAATATTTTTCATACATGAAGTAAAATAACTAGCTTCCGGACAAACGAACATACAGATTTTCCACTAAAGCGCAACTTATGCGAATAATGCGACATACTACGCTACTTCCGACGTCATGAGTTGCATAAGTTGCGCTTTGAATGCAAGTAGACTGCATATGGCCGTTTGGCCGTAAGCTAAAATTTTCATTTGTAACATGTTAAATATGGATATTTTTCTTACATGATGATGCTGGTTGGTTTAAGTTTATAAAGTATAAAGTTTATATTATTAGATAAAGAAAGCCTACATGACTGCTCTTCCACCCTGGTTGGCCAAGCACAAAGTAATGTTATACCATCTGAATATACCACACAGCAAAATCCCCAGTGTTAAATTAACACTCTCAGTGTTTATATGAGTCCACACTCAGAGTGTTATTAGTAACACTGAAGCTGTGTTAAAGTTAATGAGATAATTAAGTGATTGAGTGATGATTGAGCATTATTGAAGACACCTGATGTTAACAAGCAGAATCACTGAAGGAGAAAACCGTAATTGGTTTGTTACCATTATGGTGATCAGTGTCTGCTTTAGTTGGGCTGGTGACCCTTAGCTCATTAACTTTAGACTTAGTTTGGCTGCTGTACATGAGTTATAACAGCCAGATGAACAAAGAGAAACGGTGAGCTGATGATGTTGGTTGTGTTATAACATAATCATCAATTCACAATCATTTAACCTGAATCACTGAACTCATATTGTGTCAAAATTCTGAGTTAGATTTACTTTATTAATTATAGCAGCTCTGTCCTTGAAAAGCATAATATTTTGAACTTTTACAATATACTCCAAATAATTTCTGAAAAGTTGTTCACATACAAAACTTTTTTTTGTTTTTGTTTTTTAAACACTGACATCAAGAATCAGCCTGTGACTCTCAACAATGGTGACAATTATAAAGCATCTTAAATCAAAACTCATTCATGGCTCCCATCATGCATTGCTGCATGAATAAATAATGAGCTTATGTTCAGAGGTGATCTGTTTGTCACCATTGCTGAGATTCATACGCGAATTCTTGAAATACTTTTTATGAAGGTTTTTTTTTTTTTTTTTTTATTGAGTTGATCATTTGGATTTCATTGAGAAGGCTAAAAATGGCATACTCTACAACAGGGGTGGGGAACGTTGATTCTGGAGGACCGCTGTCCTGCAGAGTTTAGCTCCAACCCTGAAAAAAACATTCGGCTGTCTGCAACTTCAGTAATCCTGCAGACATTGATTAGCTTCAGGTGTGTTTGATTAGGGTTGGAGCTAAACTCTGCAGGACAGTGGCCCTCCAGGATCAATGTTCCCCACCCCTGCTCTACAAGGACAGTGCTGCTATAATCAATAATGTAATCTTAACTCTAAATATTGCTCTCTCGTAAATTATGCTCTCAATGAGTTCAGTGATTCAGGCCAACTGATTATTATGTTAAAACACAACTAACTCCATCAGATCACATGTTCCCGTTGGTCATCTGGCTGTTATAACTGAATTACAGCAGCCAAACATAATCTAAAGTTAATGACTTCAGGGTCAAAAGCCCAACTAAAGAAAACACTGATCACCATAATGGTAACATACCAATTACGGTTTTCTTCTTCAGTGATTCTGCTTGTTAACATCAGGTGTCTTCAATAATGCTCAATCATCACTCAATCACTTAAAGGAGCATTCTGTAAGTTCTGAAATTTCTAACCGTTACTGACACCAGTGGCCGTTAGAGGAACTGCAGCCAGTCTCATGCTCGTTCTCGGTGCGCACGCTCATACGAGCACGGCCACATCAACCAGGGTTGCCGCGGCAACCACTGACGGCTCATCGAGATTCACCACTCACCAGCATAATGTTTGAGGTAAGAAAAGTTACAGTACTGTAAGGTTATTGTTTGACAGACCATATTTTAGTAAAATGTTGCAGAGCTGCTGTATATTATCAACTAAAGTCTACTTCTAAAAGTATTTTAACACAACACTGTAACACACACTCCCAGCACTCACAGACCCCTTATTTTGACTATTGTAGAGTAACGTTTTTTTCAGAGTTGTATAGTCCAGGGGTCAGAAAGTAGAAGTCCTGCCATATGTTTATTCCACCCATGAACTCAGTCAGCTGATTTCTATCTCCTGGCTGAAAAACTGATAATTAGCAAATCCAGGTGATTGGAACAAAATTCTGAGCAGGACTTTTACTTTCTGAACCTGGACTTTACACCTCTGAAGAGAACAGAAAAAGAGACGAGCAGAAACACAAGAACTACAACTGACTTCAGCCACAGTCTTAGATGAAATCAACTTAAGATAAAAGAAGACATTAAATCTGTGAAGATCTCAGCAGAGGAGGATTAAACAACTCCACAAACAGCATTACCAGCTTCACTTATTACTAACCAGACTGACTTTATTTCTGTTAGAACTCCTTATTGAGATGTTTAATTTGAAGTTACCATAACAGTGATTAGCATTTCCATTAGTTGGGCTTCTTAACTTACTATAAGTTATGTCTCTTTTAGCAGTTGCGACAGTGTGTTTGTTAAACACATTTGCAGCAGCAAAGAAAACTCAGCTTAATCAGGGCAGGTGATGATGGTTACCTGTTGATGGCTTTGTAATCATAATGCTATTGCCTGAATCATTGACGAAATTTGTATAATAAAATTGTATTGTTCAGTTAATATATTAATATCATAAACCCTGTGTTACTGCAGCATGAGATCAAGCAGTATTATATATATGTTAAAATATTTTATCAAACATGAGAACCAACATTTTATCTATAGTGTGACACACACACTTATCAACAATCAGCGTATGTGTCTCAACAATGGTGACAATCACAAATATTCAGATAAACTGATCTACTCTGAACATTACAAAAAAGCTACTAAATGTCACAACAAAAACAACAGCACAAAATAAAAGCAAATATTTAACATTAAACAAAATTATAGGACAATTCAGCTGCATAATTTATTCTTGTTGCAATGGTCATTTGGATTTCATTGAGAAGGCTAAAAATGGCATACTCTACAACAGGGGTGGGGAACGTTGATTCTGGAGGACCGCTGTCCTGCAGAGTTTAGCTCCAACCCTGAAATATTAATATCAGGGCACTTACAGAACTTACAGAATGCTCCTTTAAGTGATTGAGTGATGATTGAGCATTATTGAAGACACCTGATGTTAACAAGCAGAATCACTGAAGAAGAAATCGACAAAAGTTCTTGAGATTCAACAGAAGTTTAGACGGTAATGCTTAATGGACGTTTAATGGACTGTTACCATTTTGGTGGTAAGTGTTTGCTTTAGTTGGGCTCTTGACTCTTTTAATTTTGTCAATAGTAGTTTTTCTCTGTAGTCAGGGGGCCAAAACTGATATTAAAACTTTGTCGGACACTTTTTGGTACAAGTATACAACCTATCCAGTATTAATATTTATCCCCTCAACATGTGTTCTAGCCAGGTTGTCAGCTTAGAAAATGTTTTTTTGTCCATTTTAACACTATATTCTTAAAAGTGGTAAAAGCGGATTTTTTTTCCCCAAAGTGCTTCCATTTTCTTCCATGTTACCTATTGTAATTTTGGGCAAATGTGCAATATAATCCAACTTATGTGCAAGCATGATAATTAAAAAATAATAATCAATAAATACCACAAGAGTATCACACCACAAGGGGCACTGTTGTGTCAGCACAGTTGTGATTTGGCAGCAGATTGAGGCAGCAGATCCAGAGAAGATGATCACAGCAGGTGTCAACAGTACAGTCTGAATAAAACTTTATAAAGGAGTGAATCACACAATCACACAACAGATTAACTTGATCTATTTGTCTACACAAACATTTACCTCAAGATTCTACCATTCTACCACCAAATTTTGCCAGAAACAGGTAAGCTAAACTGTTTTCCAACTAGCTATATACTTACCAGACATACACTCACCTAAATGATTATTAGGAACACCATACTAATACTGTGTTTGACCCCCTTTCGCCTTCAGAACTGCCTTTATTCTACGTGGCATTGATTCAACAAGGTGCTGAAAGCATTCTTTAGTAAGGGTGTCACGATTCTCCAAATCCTTGATTCGATTACATTTTCGATTCTAAAGTCACGGTTCGATTCGATTCTCGATTTTAAAAAAATAAATTGAAAGCACAAGCTATGCCTTTTTAAGACTTTTATGAAATATAATAATATCTGACCTTTGTTCGCAATACCACACACTACATTGTCAAATTTAAAATGTTTATTAACAACATAATGTAACAATAACTTATATTTTCAGTCAATTGGAAACTTAAACAATATAACCTATTACCTGGCTATTATAGTCCCGGGGCTCCCTGGACTCCTCAGAGCAGTCACAGGCGAATAACACGGCGCTTTAAATTGGGTTCCCACAGCGTTTGCAACGCAGTGCGAGAGAACGTTCTCGTAAGGGAACGTAGGCTACTTGGTTACTTGGGTAACCTCGGTTCCCTTAGAGATAAGGGAACGAGTACTGCTTTGCCTTGCCGTGCTATTTCGCTCATATCAGGTACTTCGCTTCAGTCGATTTAAACCTAAAATCCTTTGGCGAGTTTTTTGTGAATTATACCCTCCAGCCACGTCCAAATTGGCGCGCTCGAGGTTGGCAGGGCGCCATGCGCTCCCATTGGACCGTACGCCACTGCTAACTCGCCATAGGTTCGTGCAGTTGCCGCAGCACAGACAATTAGCTCGCTCAGACGAGATATGATGCTCTCGCTGTGCAGCTGCAATGTGTTTTAAAATAAAGGCTTCAATATTCTCGAGAAAAGGAGTTTTACCTATTACACGCAAGCCGAGCTGCCGTGACATATGGGGCGTGGCAGCATTGACGATTCCATTTTTTGATTCGATAATCGAGATTGAGCATTAATTTCGATCGATTTCGATTTAAAATCGAAATCGTGACACCCTTATTCTTTAGAAATGTTGGCCCATATTGATAGGATAGCATCTTGCAGTTGATGGAGATTTGTGGGATGCACATCCAGGGCACGAAGCTCCCGTTCCACCACATCCCAAAGATGCTCTATTGGGTTGAGATCTGGTGACTGTGGGGGCCATTTTAGTACAGTGAACTCATTGTCATGTTCAAGAAACCAATTTGAAATTATTTGAGCTTTGTGACATGGTGCATTATCCTGCTGGAAGTAGCCATCAGAGGATGGGTACATGGTGGTCATAAAGGGATGGACATGGTCAGAAACAATGCTCAGGTAGGCCGTGGCATTTAAACGATGCCCAATTGGCTAGGGCTGGGCGATTTAAATCGCGATATTGTTGTGCGCATCTCATCAGTAAAGCCGGTTCCTTGATTAGTAGTAAATCACCATCACCTGCTTTCAGATGGAGCGGCATTTACTACAAAGAGCCGTAGTTAACTGACAAGCTGAGCCAAATCACATCAATATCGCGGACGTATCGCCAGCGATATTTAATGCGATATGGCTCAGCTTGTTAGTTAACTACGGCTCTTTGTACACAGCGAAACATCCAGTGTTAAATTAACACTCCTGGGAGTGTATGAGTCCACACTCAAGAGTGTTTAAGTTAATGAGATAACTAAGTGATTAATTTAGTGATGATTGAGCATTATTGAAGACACCTGATGTTAACAAGTAGAATCGCTGAAGGAGAAAATCGCAAATTGTAAGTTACCATTATTGTGATGGGTAGTTGCTTTAGTTGGGCTCTGACCCATTCATGTGTACTTTAGAATTTTGTTTGACTGTTGTGACTGAGTTAAAACTGCCAGTTGAACAAAGAATAAAATGTGATCTGATGGTGATGGTTATATTATAACAATCACCATTTGAACTTGATCACTGAACTGTCTAAAATTCATCTTTCTGACTTCGATTTACGTTGTTGGTTACAGCATAACTGTGAAGCTGAATGAACGTTCAGAATTTTTTTATGTAAATTAAAGGATTTTTAAGATGTTATAAAAAAAATATTTTTTTTAGGCACACACAGATGTCAAGATTTAGTCTATGCATCTCAACAATGGTGAGGAGCAGTATATTCAATGAGGAAAAGTAAATTACAAAGACAATTCAGATCATAATTTATTCATACCGCAATGCATGATGGGAGCCATTAATGAGTTATGATTGGTGGCAGCCACTGCAACATGATTTATTATTGTCACCATTGTTGAGATTCACAGGCTGATTATTGATCTCTGTGTTTTAAATTAATTAATCTGGATGTCTTTTTGATCAAAACAATGTTTATTAAATTTGAATTATGAGTAAAACATTGATAATCATAGGCTGAAGAATCACAAAACTGCTGCTAACAAGTTAAGCCAAACTATCTCAATATGTTTCCTTTTTCAGATCACAGCATGATTATGTCAAAATGTAGCCAACACTATAAGATAGCATTTCACTTTGTTCAGTTAACTGTTATAAATCAATAACAGCAGACGAGCAACAGTAAATATTAAAGTAATCATACAATGGTCTAGAGCCCAACTAAAGCAAACACCCATCACCTTAATGGTAACTTACAATTTGTGATTTTCTTCTTCAGTGATTCTGCTTGTTATCCTCAGGTGTCTTCAATAATGCTCAATCATCACTAAATTAATCACTTATTTTTTTTTCTCAGCCCTAAATGCCGCTCCATCTGAAAGCAGGTGATGGTGATTTACTACTAATCAAGGGAACCGGCTTTACTGACGAGATGCGCATAACAATATCGCGATTTAAATCGCCCAGCCCTACAATTGGCACTAAGGGGCCTAAAGTGTGCCAAGAAAACATCCCCCACACCATTACACCACCACCACCAGCCTGCACAGTGGTAACAAGGCATGATGGATCCATGTTCTCATTCTGTTTACGCCAAATTCTGACTCTACCATCTGAATGTCTCAACAGAAATCGAGACTCATCAGACCAGGCAACATTTTTCCAGTCTTCAACTGTCCAATTTTGGTGAGCTCGTGCAAATAGTAGCCTCTTTTTCCTATTTGTAGTGGAGATGAGTGGTACCCGGTGGGGTCTTCTGCTGTTGTAGCCCATCCGCCTCAAGGTTGTGCGTGTTGTGGCTTCACAAATGCTTTGCTGCATACCTCGGTTGTAACGAGTGGTTATTTCAGTCAAAGTTGCTCTTCTATCAGCTTGAATCAGTCGGCCCATTCTCCTCTGACCTCTAGCATCAACAAGGCATTTTCGCTCACCGGACTGCCGCATACTGGATGTTTTTCCCTTTTCACACCATTCTTTGTAAACCCTAGAAATGGTTGTGCGTGAAAATCCCAGTAACTGAGCAGATTGTGAAATACTCAGACCGGCCTGTCTGGCACCAACAACCATGCCACGCTCAAAATTGCTTAAATCACCTTTCTTTCCCCATTCTGACATTCAGTTTGGAGTTCAGGAGATTGTCTTGACCAGGACCACACCCCTAAATGCATTGAAGCAACTGCCATGTTATTGGTTGATTAGATAATTTCATTAATGAGAAATTGAACAGGTGTTCCTAATAATCATTTAGGTGAGTGTATAGCTAGGCTAATTTACTTTCATAATTACTAACTTACTTACTAATAGGTAAATTAAGTTTTGTGCAGATGTGTAATGGAAATATAGTTTTTAATTTATTTGCTGCACAGCAGCCTATTTTACAGTCTGCTATAGCTAAAAGCGTTAATAAGTTTGTAAGATAGCAAAGCCCTCAGCTTATGTCAGAGGACATTGTAGTGATCCACTCAGAAACCAATCAGACTAGTGTAGTGACAAATTTATTTGCCTTCAGATGAGATAACATGGATCCAGAGGAAGCTGTAAGCCTAGCGTCCAAAGAAAAACAAATAGGAAGAGATATTGATTGGGAACAATGTTTCATTTGTCAAGACAAATATGGAAAATACAGCCAAGATAAAGCCCTTTGATTGAAGTGATTTTTCAGGAAGTGGTGTCTTTGTGCTCTTTCTGGAGATTATTGTAATATAATATTGTGCAATATTTTTGCAATATAATAGACACACACCACTATTTGCATTGCGCTTAGCTTGACCTTGCTTATTCAATCCATTCAGTCTCAAAGGGATGAGACTGACAACCTGAGAGCCAACCTCTGCCAACCTGAGAGCCACTGCTTTGATGGGGAAAAACATACCTTTGCCATACGACTATTACATAGTTATTACTACTAACTAGTTACTAACCCCCAACCCTAAAGAAGTGAGAGAGCAGTTTTGTTAGGATGGAATTAATAACTATAGTGATATGTGAATGTAATATAATTTGTTACAACCTGGTACACTAATTAAGTCAAATAGCACCATAGACCATCATCTACAGTTCTAAATTTCCGCCTTGACATTAAAGTATTATAACTTGTGCAGCATTGCACTGTCTCTCCCTACAAGCTTTAAACTTGGCTTGACTCATTCCCATAGATATGGGTACGGATTGATAGAGGTTTTGGGATACTAGGTTATGTTTCCAAGCTGATATTCACTTTGAAAACTGGTTCTCTTTAGGCGGAGATAGTTTTTTTCATGTTCTAGTTCTGTTGTCTCTTACACTGTACAATAAATGTTCATTCTGACACTTCAGCAGACATCCCATGAGTGTTGGCTTTCATTTGATACCATTTTTATGAATATGGTCCTTGTGGTTGTGGAGATATTCAACATTTACTGTTGGCATGTCGTGTTGAGCAGGAAACCAAAAAATTGGCCTGAAATTGCTTGTACAAGTCACACAAAAAAAAATTCAGCTTGACAACCACCCTAATATCTTACCTATGGGTGTCTTCTAACTAAAAAAATAGGGTGACAGCTTGTACCAAAACATGTCCGCAAAAGTCTTAACGGAAGCCCTTTTCAGAATTGGCCCCCTGACTACTGACTGTTCTATCATTGTGTTTATAAAGCATATTTGTTACTGCAAGAGAAAATATGACCGGCTCACAATATGTTTTGATGATAAATATCATCATGTAGTGTCCTGATTCACTGATGTCATTCAGAGTCTAAATTTTTGACTATATGCTTGATGACTCATTTTAGTATTGGTGATTGTAGCTCTGAGATTCTACAGTTTGAGATACAACAGCAATATGAAAAATTTTGAACATATTTTGTGCAAAAAAGATTTTTGAGCTAAAACACACAGACATAAGAGTATCAGCATATGAATCTCAACAATGGTGACAATAAACAAACTAGTGACAAACAGATCAACTCTGAACATCACAAAACAAACTACTAAAGTCAGAACAAAACAATAGCAAAATAAAAGCTAACAGAAAAAACAATGAAAATTACAGAACAAATCAGCTGCATAATTTATTCATGCTGCAATGCATGATGTCAGCCATTGATGCATTCTGATTGGTGGCTCCCATCATGCACTGCAACATTAAGCATTTGTTTGATTGTCACCATTGTTGAGATTCATATGTAGATTATTGATGTCTGTGTGGGATTTCAATACTCTCAGATCATTAAAATATCGCTGGAAGTAAATACAGGGTGAAAAATGAATAAAACATTTGAATAATTAATTCATAATGATGGGTACCATCATTAAATTAGGTCACTAGTAATTTCATTACAAAATATAATCAGGGCTGCATTTGAAAAAGCATCTTAAGCCTTACTTGATTGCAGACCAACTGCATTAAATGGTCTGTACAATCAAATTAGACTTGCGATGCTTTCAGGAAACACAGCCCAAATCATAGTTTCTCTCCCCACAACACATATGCTCTACAAGCACAAAGTTGAAGCACACAGAGAAATACTAGTGTTTAAAAGTAAAGGGTCAAGCGCCCAACTAAAGCAACCACTGGTCACTATAATGGTGACATGAAACGAAACATTCCATCAAACATTACCATCTAAACTTCTGTTAAATCTAAATAAGACTATGTGTAGATGTATGACAGAAATAAAGTCAAACTGGTAAAATAATAAGTGCAATAATGGCTCGAAGGTCAGTTGTAGTTCTTGTGTTTCTCTTTTTTCTGTTCTTGTTTCTCTTTCCTTCAGTGAGTCTGCTTGTTATCATCAGGTGTCACCACTAATTGCCAATCATCACTTAATTAATCACTTAATTATCTCATTAACTTCAACACTGCTTCAGTGTTAACTTAATTATCTCATTAACTCCAACACTGCTTCAGTGTTAATTTTAACACTCTGTAGAGTGGGACCATATGTGCTCTGAGCAGTGTTGATTTAACACTGGGGATTTTACTGTGTACTCACCATGTTTGTTTTTCCATTGTGAATATCTAGTGTCTTGTACCTGATGTGGTACCTTTTTCCTTATGGATTGAGTAAGACGCCGCCACTTCACCGGGGTCAGTTCAGGTTGTTTATACAGGGAGTGAGCGAGTCGAGACGAGACGAGTTGAGCTAACGTTATAAGGATCTAGTCACTGAAATATACCAAACGAAAAATTGTGAATATCTCGTACCTTATACCTGCATGTTGTTGTAAAATGTATTGTAAAAATTACATCAATTGCTAAACAATAAACATACGTAATACACAGCCAACATTATATTAATCTCGATAAAATATTAGAGACACACTCTGGTTGATAAAATGGTAATTTTATGGTCTGAGTATAACTTTTATGCATCGGAGTTATAAAACAGCACTATAAAAGAACATACCAGACTGTTATAAAATAAAATACAATATTACATACACACCCAAGCCACGCTGCTGGACGACTGGCAACGAGCAAAGGACATGGAACATATTAGCAGCAGGTTAAATAATAACTACAGTAATTGGTAAATAAGGTAATGGGTAAATAAGCAATGAACTACTGAGATTAAAAATTACCACATGTCTGATTTTCTAAAAGCCAGTTGTTGGAAGTGGTGGAGGAGCTTTTCAATTTAGAACCTTAAACATCAAACAGGCGTCAGTGTATTTTGTCAGATTTTTCCTGCTAAGGATGCTTCATATTTGCCCAAAATATCGCAGTGGTGGTAACTTACCAGTGGTAAGTATTGGGTTTTCTGTCTAACACGCCTGCTTATACAAGGAGAGAATGGGCTTCAATAGCCCTACTTGCACTGGATTAGTATTATCTGGGGACCTTGTGTGATATAGAAATTACCCCCCCACATCTGAATTTCGTGTGGCACATTTGCACGGGATAAGCGAAGCGTGTGATTTTACTCAAATTTACTGACTTATCTCCCGGATATGATGTCAATAAGCTATTGATTGGAAATGGCTTGTCGTTATAGGTCTAGCTGTATGATATATCATAAACAAAAGAATGTTCCTTACCACATGCTGCTAGTCATTCATCTCCATCTAATCATTCTTTTTGTTTTCGATGATTTTTAGCTTTCTCTTTCAGCAAATTGTATAGTTTTATGGTGTAGGTATAGTGATATGACCCAGCACCCAAAATACTATCAAAACACTACATTCTTCGCAAAAGATGTATAAAAAGGCACACAGGAAACAAATTTAATCGATTTGCACGGGATTAAGATCACAGACAATCTCCGCAATTATTACAAATCACTAGAGGTCACCAGGTAATACTAATCCAGTGTGAATATATTGGATATTCACTCAGCATGTCGAAATGCATATTTAAAAAAAAATGTTTCAAATAAAACAAAAGTCCACAATTTATGTAGTTTTAACTTATTTTAATATATAAATTCAGTGAAATCATCAAACGTTTGTATGACTTGCCAGTGACTTGTGGCCCAAGCTACGACTTGACTTGACTTGCTTGACATAAAGCAGTGACTTGACTTGACTTGACTTGCTTTTCACAAAATTGACTTGGACTTGCTTGAGACTTGAAGGTTAAGACTTGAGACTTGTGACTTGTTCATGTGTGACTTGCTCCCACCTCTGGGCATTGCTATGGACTGCTTGTGGCCCAGATCTGGCAAACAGGAGTGGCCCACCCAAGTGCCGTAAGTCCATGCTGCATGTGGGCCAGATCATCTTTCCATGTGTGCCAGATGTGGGCCGGATCTGGGCCGACACAATGTTGCTATGTGGGACCCTCCCTCCTCCTCATCCCGTCTCCTCCCTCCACCCCCCTCCCTTCCGGCATAAAGGAAAGTCCAAATAGAGAGCCTAAGTCCCGCCCCTCCGCTTCCGGCTCATGGGACCTTATTTTGGAAAAAAAATATGTATGAAAGTCAATGGCAAGAGATAACTTATCTTTTTATTCCGTCTGAACTGTGCCCTGAACTACACATTTGATGTTTTTCAATTTAAAAGGTAATTATGAAAGTCAATAAAGTTGCAGTTTTTCATAAAACAGAAGAGTAACATTTAGTTTTATGTGAAAATTGCTCAATGAACTACATCTCTCGTCTCTCACTATGTACGTCACAAGATCCGTTGCTCGTATGTGTATTCTGGCTCAAAACACTCAGGCATGACGGCATAACGTTACGATTATAATGTAAGACTATAGAAAAAATGACAGACGTTAGCTTCAGTAAAGTTAGCTTCATTCATTGAGAGAAAAGGTATGACGTCGCATGTGCGCCTTCTGGGTTTGTAGTCTTTGTAATTACGTATTTTCACAGTCTTATACCTCAGCAGTTTTACATCAAGCTGCGACTTTCTTGACTTTAAAATGTATCTTTTAAATTGATAAACATCATATGTGTAAATCAGGGCACAATTCAAACGAGATCAAAATATTTGTTGTCTCTCGCCATTGACTACCATACAATATTTTTCTGCTAGAAGCATATGTTTTATTCACCAGCTAATTACATCCTTGTGTTGGTTTGGCGAACATGAACGTCAGTTAGGAAAGAAAAATGGATTTACCTGTTCTGCAAAAACAGAGCAACTATGTCGGATTGGAAGCCCTTCTGCCGGCGGAGTTCTCGCCACCTTCGAAGGTTTTTCCGATGTAAATTCGGTACTTCGAGCATTTCTAATCCTTGTCCCTCTTCTTTGCAATTTGTTCATCGGAACGTCATCTCTTTGGTCGTGTGTTGGCCATAATTCAAACTTCCCTCTTCATACTTCTCTCTCCTCCACACCCCCTTCATGTGCACACGCAATAACCCCCCAAACCCCGCCCTCAAATACTTCTTGTTGGTTATTGGCTGGAACTCTGTTTGTTGTGTTTCGTGGTGCGGGTGAGCCCAGTTTGTTTTTCTCGCCGTTTGTGGAGCCTGTGGTGTCTACAGAGACTGCGTTGTTTTACAGTGTGTTCAGGGGACAGGCAGCTAGCGGATAGTGAAGAGATGTTTGCTGTATGTGACAAAAAATGTTTTGGCCTAAAAAACGTGTGGCATCGCTTAGAGCACCTTTAAGCTGGTACTCAGACATTCAATGTCCACGAACTGTGTATTTGTTGTATTTGTTTGTAATAAAGGTCCTAAGATGTAAGGGATAATGTACATGCAGATTTTTACTTTATAATCCATTACAATGTTTAAAACAATCGTCCTGACCACAAGACAAGTTTATTTTCAATACAGTCGCTAAGTGGACAGTGAAGAAATCTCTTTTTATCTCTCTCATGGATACACATTAAGTGAGAGAAAATCTGCAAATACTACGGAAAGACTGATACAACATAGTGGTTTGTTTAAAGGTTTGGTTTTTTTTTTTCATGTTTAAGCAGATTGGCAATCCACAGGAGTGCAGTATAGTCTAATAGCAAGCTATTTTTTTAATGTGACTAACCTTTGTGGATGCAGTGTCTCAAAAAATTTGATATTGTCGTTCCGGTGTCATTAATTATTTTCTCAAATATTTTGCATCTAGTCAATTTGACATTACAGTTGTTCACAATTGCTAAGGCACATTTCTTGAAACCATCACCCATTTTCTCACAACATTAAACACTAATCCAAATTTTCAAACTAAACTCACAAAAAAATTGACTCTTCTGGCAAAGTCAAACAAGCGCTTCAAAACCATTTCACCTGTACTCAAAATCACACAATGCTTTCAGCATACACACGTGAGTCAATAAAATAAGCACTACAGATCATTTATTAGAGACTACATAAAAAAATGGAGAACACAGCATCCAGAATGAAAATTATATTGTATACAGTAAACAGAAGGTAAATTATGTTTGACATCAGTTTGTACTCTAATATGTACTGTAATAACCCTGATTTTCCTCCAGGTGTCAGTGACGTACACTTTAGACAGTGTGCTTTAAGACATACAAACATGTGCAAATTTATAAGTCAACACCATTGCTGAGTATTTTAAGTGCACTAAAGACAGTCTCAAAAACCCCGCCTCCTAGTGTCCAGTGTAACCAATCCTGTCACCACATGGGTGGGCCTTTCTCCACTGTCCGGAATGTTGTGAGACTAATTTGCATATTCATGGTATCCCAATAGGCTACTAAAAAAGCAAAGGGTGTAGAGTTACTTTAAAGGGTTATTTCACCCAAAAATGAAATTGCTGTCATTAATTACTCTCCCTCATGTCGTTCCAAACCTGTAAGACCTTTGTTCATCTTCTGAACACAAATGAAGATATTTTTTTATGAATCTGAGATTACTATCCTCCATTGACAGCTACGCAATACCACTTTCAAGCCCCGGAAAGATTGTAAAGACATGTTAAAATAATCCATGTGACTCCAGTGATTTATCCTCAATTTTATGAAGCGACAAGAGTGCTTTGTTTGATGTGTGATGGAGAGTGTTCAATTTTCATGATTACTGAAACTGAGTTTGGTGGGGGTGGGGGTGGGGGGGGGGGTTACTGTAAAGCTGCTTTGAAGACACTTGTACTGTATAAAATGCTATAAATAAAACTATATTGAAGCACTCAAATACATGTGGGTGAGAAACTTAGTGTGGTTAAGTTATACTTGTGTCTGTCATCTCCATGGCAACCACAGTTTAAACGCGCACGTCACCGCCAGCTCTGCTGCTCATCAGTGAAACCACTTCCTGTTGGCGTTTCAGATAGCGATTTCTCAACGCGACAGCTGCATGTGGCTTTAGATATATCGAAGTGTCCGGCACGTGGGACTGTTGTTCCATTTCCTGTTGCTGACGCAAGTCAAAGGTCGTTTAATTGTCCATAAATGAACATTTGGCTCCAGTCAGAAGCAGTGAAGTGAGAAACGGTTCCAGTAGAGCTCACTGACAGAGCAGCTGAAGAAGAGAAGCGTGTGTGTTAGTGTATTGAAATCTCTGTGGCTTTGAGTGTGTGGGTTTATTGTCATTTCTGACCCGTTTGGTACGAGACGAGAAGAAGTGTCTGCAGAAACCGCAGTGAACATTTCACACAGTTATCATCATGACAAACACTCAAGACAAACAATCACTGGCTCATGTGACAACAGAGTCTGTTATACAAAACATATTCATGTTCATTATGCAAATGATGCTGGCGAATCTTAACAATGGCGATCAACCCCCACTAGTCTTGATCTTTAACCAGTATAAATCATGACTGTATTGTTTTCCACTTGTAGGCGGCTGTGAGATCCTACGCCACCTTCATGGAAACAGCAATACATACACAGAAACAGTGCTAGAAAGGAGTGTATAGTGAAGGAGCTATACAAATATTCACTAGACATCAGTCAAGTAGCACACGTCTATTTGATGTGATGTTTACATCTGGAAGACGTATTTTTAAGAGTGTTTGCTCATCTGGAATACGATGTTTCCTGTCAGATGTCAAATAGAGGTTTAGAAGATGTCAGTTTAACATGCATTCTAAATCATTACATCTTAAAGACATCTTCTAAACGTCTATTTGACATCTGACAGGAAACATCCTATAGACGTATTGCAGATGAGCAAACACTCTTAAAAATACGTCTTCCAGATGTAAACATCACATCAAATAGACGTGTACTATAATCAGCATCAGGAGCATGAGGATATTATTTGTAGACAAAAGACGCTGTAGTTTTAATTCTGTAACCCAGTTGACATTTCAGTCAGTGTTTATTTACAAGATAGCACAGGTCTGTAAGACATCTGATAAAGATCTGTTAAGCATTTGCTGTGTAAAAACATCTGATAAATGTCTTAGAAAAAGCATTTTTTAAAATCATTAACATCTTAAAGACATTGTCTAAACGTCTATATGACATAGGCGTATTGCAGAAGAGCAAACGCTCTAAAAAACACATCTTGCAGATCAACGTTGATACCGCAACATTTTTTAAATGTCTTGAAACAATCTTTCACATAACATTGAAAAGCAATTTAACAAAATATCACAACACATAAAACTATAATTATGTAGCATTAATTTTTTTCACTTTTTAAATGTTGTTATGATATTTTGAGACGCTTTTGCATTCATTTAGCATAATGTTATTTAAGTGTACGTTTTTTTTTTTTTACCTTTTACATCTCTCTATCATTAACGTTGTTTTAACTTTTTTCAATGTTTTTGCTAACCTTTTTTTACGACCATTTAGCATTAAATTGTTTCAACGTTTTTTAAATTTTGAAAAACTAACTGATGAGGATCGGTCACGTGACTGCGTAGAAATGATTAAATACTACGAATAAAAGTTTTCATTTATGGGTAGTTTTTGGGTTATATTAATTATTTACATGTCACAGTTTGTAGTAGCCTATGTCCTCATTTCGATATATAAATATACACACATCCGTGACTGCGCGCGCGCACTGGCTCACACTGAGGGTGTTTGCGGGCTAGTGCACAACTGCCGTGTTATTAATAGAGTTCGTCTTAAAAGACGGAAATTTAGACTTTTAATGAAGTTCTTCATGACGTTATAAATCGGAGTTTCATTTTAATACTGTCTGTGAAACTTTGGAGGAGATTGACAGAGTTTATCTGCGCTCGTTTGTTTCTAACGGTAAACACATTTAACATTTATATTTCATTTATGAATGTGGAAACAGCTGTGTATAGATCAAATCATCTGCCGAATGAATACATGTAAATGTATATTCATGTTTTTCAATGTTCTTATCATATACCTGATCTTGTTTTGTATAACGGACAACCCAGCTCGGACTTGGTGAAAAAAAACTTTGAATGTCTCATAGAAGACCGCAGCTCTGAACGACATTTTAAAGAGAGGATACTCTTCAAATATAAGGCATATTAAACATCCGAAGATGTGTTTACATAACGGATTTTCGCTTTATAACGCGATTTAGATTCAACATGACAAAATATGCCACACAACACTTTTATCTCATCTCGTAGCCACTGATGGTGATGGTGATATTATCTTTATTTTTACCAACACAATAGTTTGGTCGGAATGTAAGGTAAGTTAATACAGTATGTCTGACAGTATAAGCAGGAAGAGTGTGAGTAGGCTAAAAGAGGAAGATGACAATCAGCATGAGCTTTGCAGAAATAATCAGATAAATACTGAACTTAAACAAACGTGTGAAAAAGTGAAGCAGTTCCTCTGTTATTATGTGGAAAAACTAGAGACTGATGATGATGATGATGATGGAGTTTCGATGTAATACTGGACTCGAACTGATTTCAGAATCTCATCCTATGCTATGTCTGAAGCTATACGAAGTCGAACTTATAAAGTAAAGTCATAATTTTGACATAAAAAGCCGTAAATATGACATAAAAAGTTAAAAGTGTGACATGCCGACTCAAAGTTCTCTCTTAAAAAGTTGAAATGATGACATACTAACTTTAGACAAGACATCATTTGGACTTTCCATCTCATAATCATGACTTCATACGCTCTATTAATGTGTATGACGTAATGATGTCCTCCGGTGTGCAGTGATGTCAGTGCTGTGATGATGGCTCCGCCCCAGAGGAGGCGTTCCTTCGGCCCCGTCTCACCCAAACGCATCTACAGGAGTCTGTCCGTCAAGCTGAGGGGCGGAGCTTCCCACGGTGAGGCGGAGCATTCTGATTGGAGGAAGCGGCTGAGCAAAGGACCAGCTGATGTAACAACTGCACACACACACACACACACACACACACAC
Source organism: Rutilus rutilus (assembly GCF_951802725.1). Taxonomy (NCBI): domain Eukaryota; kingdom Metazoa; phylum Chordata; class Actinopteri; order Cypriniformes; family Leuciscidae; genus Rutilus; species Rutilus rutilus. The sequence continues at coordinate 20,662,786 of NC_140209.1, forward strand.
ACATTTAGAGTATAATATAGATGTCATGATGTTTACGTGTATGTGTGTGTGTGTGTGTAGTACGCGTGTCTGTGGGATGCTCTGGAGAGTGAAGACACCCTGGCCGTGCAGCACCTGTTGTCCAGAGAGACGGACGAGCGAGTGAACGCCGTCACTGAGTTCGGCCTGGTGCCCCTGGACGTGGCCGCTCTTACCCACAATGCCTCACTGCTGAAGGTGCTGGTGAAGGCCGGAGCAAAACACAACCCCAACTGTGAGTGACTCATTAGCTGTGTCTGAAACCGCTCCCTATCCACTGTATAGTGCACTATATCAGGTGTCGGCCATTTTGTAGTGGTGTCCGAATTCTGAGTGAACAACTTCATTCCCTACATTCGTTCACTTCTTTTACCCACAATCCTCTCTGAATTTGAGTGTACACTTGCTGAAGCACTATTTCCCACAATCCAATGCGGAGAGGGCTGAGCGTGAAAGTGCGGGAGCGAACATTTATTTCATGCTAGTTTTATTTTATTTTATTTTTTTACATTTGTATTATTCATTATTTGAATAAAACATATTAAAATATTGAGACAATATTATATAGATTCATTTTAAATGAAATTATGTTAATAATGTAAATTATATAGGTATATTGTTTTTTATTAAAATATATTTATTTTATTTATTCACAATTTAATGTGTTTTACTAACAGCCAGGTGTTTTAATAATTTGTGGCATTGTTGTTAAACTGCAAGAGATGATAATTTGGTGGATGATTTAAAAGTCAAAATTTACTGTATAACGATTTGGCTTAATAAGATAAAAATGTACAATGAATAATTAGGTTTTATGAATTCATTTGATTAACACCATTTTTACTGATAAATGTGTATTAAATAATAACCACATATACAGAATCCCCAAAAATCTGAATTTGGGGGAATTTTCATACGATCCTATTATTGTAAAAAAAAAAAAAAAAAAGATTATTTAATAATAATAAATGATTACGTTTAGTAGATCAAAGAACCCTATTACTGTTAAAATTGTTATAAAATATTTATATAATATTTATATTATATATAATGTTTTTAAAATATAAAATTTAAACCATTAAAAGTAAATCCAGACAAATTAAAAGGACAACACAATTTGTAAAAATAAAAAAATTCAACATAATTTAGTTAAAAATGAAGCAGATTTGACACTTGAGTGTGCTGATGAAGTATAAACGCCTCTCTTCGTCCCGCCGCAGTGAGCTCGTCCTCTGATTGGTCGCTGAAGCTGGATGAGCTGGTGTCATTGGCCGAGCAGAAGCTGGAGGAGTGGAGGGCGGAGCTTCAGCTCAGAGAGAAGGCGGAGCTTCAGTCACACGCAGACGCGCAGAAGAGCGTCGATATCTGGACGCAACGCTGTGAACTTTACCATCGCATGAGGGAGAGATTCCACTCGACAGGTATGAACACACACACACACACACACACACACACACACACACACACACACTCAGATGTCATGTGACTCGTGTGTGTCCCTCAGCTCCTCCTGGTCCTCCCGCTAGCGCCGCTCTGCTGGTGACGGGCGACAGCTGTGTGTGTGTGCGTGTCAGAGAGCCCTGCGGTCACACACACGGCCTCATCACCAGATACAGAGGTGAGATGCTACATCATTATCATCACACTGTCCCTGATGATGTCATCACTGACCCATCCATCTGTGTGTGTGTGTGTGTGTGTGTGTGTGTGTGTGTGTGTGTGTGTGTGTGTGTGTGTGTGTGTGTGTAGTTGAATGGAGCACTTCAGCTGGTTTCTATCCTCTGTGTGGAACTGGATTCATCACTGACAACAGAAACACAGAGTTCAGCATCACCGGACTGCAGACTGTAAGACACACACACTCATACACATGGCTATGTGATACACACAGACTCTGACTGGTGTGTGTGTGTGTGTAGGGTGTGCAGTATTACGTGCGGGTCAGTGCGTATAACATCAGAGGCTGGGGTGTGTGTGTGAGCAGCAGCCCGACGAGTGTCGCCCCCTCCAGTGAGTACTGACAACTGCAGACTCGTCACACAGAACCAGTTGCTTAGTTAAATAAACATTAACTGAAAAACAATAAAAAAATAAAAACTGGGTTGCCAAGGAACCGTTTCTCATTTTCATTTAGTTTAACTTGATGTTCTAAAATAACTATATTATATATATATACTATATTACTAATACAAACTAATACAAACAATATAGACATATATTTAAAAAAAACATAGCGCAACAATTTCTTATAGTTTTCAACAAAAAAAGAAAACACTAAAATATGAATTATAATAAAAATTAAAAATAAAAATTGACAAAAATTTTAACAATTTTTGATTACTAAAGTGAAAATGAAAAATTATATAATAACTATGAATAAAACTAATAGTATCTAAGTGATATAAGCAGAGCACTGTAAATGTAATTAAATAATAAATTATAATTAATATTAAAGTAATAAATGTTTAAATTTTATGAATTCGATTGATTCGACGTGCTATTTTATTTTATTTCAATTTATTTTATTTGATGAAAATGTATTACACCATTAAAACGTACTGAATTTGGGGGGGGGGGGGATAAAATAGATGTGTTAAAATTTTTAAAAAATATTAAAAGATTTAGAATTGTTAACATTTTACTGTATTAATAAATTGCTAAGTTTTATTCATTTAATTTATACTATTTTTTTTTACAGGTTTGTGTCCTTTGATTGATAAATTTCAATAGACGGTCAAGTGTGCATAGTTATGAATAGCATTTTTAAAAAGCATAATAATGGTAATAATAATTATTTTAATATTATTAAATAATTATTATAATTATCATTGTTAACATTTGAAAAAACACAATTACACAATTTCTAAAGTGATAAAGTGAAATGTACTACTTCTCAAAAGCTTGGGCTCACTATAATTTTATTTAAAAAGAAATGAATACTTTTATTCAGTAAGGATGCATTAAATTGATCAAAAGTGACAGTAACAACATTTGTAATGTGACAAATGTTTTCTATTTCAAATAAATGCTGTTCTTTTAAAACTTTGTGTTCACCGAAGTATCCTGAAAAATAAAATGTATCATAGTCTCCACAAAACCCTGAAGCAGCAGGACTGTTTTCAACATTGATAATAATCATAAATGTTTCTTGAGCATCAAATCATCATATTATAATGATTTCTGAAGGATCATGTGACACTGAAGACTGGAGTAATGATGCTGAAAATTCAGCTTTGATCACAGGAATAAATTACACTTTACTGTATATTCACATAAAGAACAGCTGTTTTACATTATAATAATATTTCCCAGTATTTCCCAGTATTTTTGATGAATTAATGTGGTTTAGTGAGTGTGTGACGGTCGAGTGTCGCCCCCTGCAGGCTGGAGCGAGTGTATCGGTGTGACGGTGAGACGCAGGGATCAGGCCTCAGCCGTCCGGAGGATCTCACAGCAGATCACAGATCCTGAGCTCCTCACAGGTACACACACACACACTACATGAAGAAACACACACCTCACTGGATACACACTGATCAACACCTGTGTGTGTGTGTCTCAGAGAACAGCAGCTCTGTGAGGAAAGTGTCTGTGTCTCGCGGCCTGAAGCAGCTCTTTCACTCCAGCCGGTTCGTCCGCCTGTTACAGAGGTGAGAAACACATCTACACAAAGAAGAAATCATGTCAAATACACTATATATGATGTGCACAAACTGAAATGCAGGCCTACATCCCGTCAAATGCAGATTTGTGTGCGTTTCCTCACTGTAAAGTCACTTTATATCAGCCGTTCTCCACCAGGGGGCGTCAAAACGACCTCAAAACATTTCAAATAAGATTAAAGGAGAAGTTCACTTTTAAAATGAAAATTCTGTCATCATATACTCACCCTCATGTTGTTTCAAAGCTGTATGAATTTCTTTCTTCTGCTGAACAGAAAGGAAGATATTTAGAAGAATATCAGTAACCAGACAGTTTTTGGGTCCCAATGACTTCCATAGTATATGATATTCTTCTAAATATCTTCCTTTCTGTTCAGCAGAAGAAAGAAATGCATACAGCTTTGAAACAACATGAGGGTGAGTATATGATGACAGAATTTTCATTTTAAAAGTGAACTTCTCCTTTAAACATTCGCTATAAATTTATATATTTCATATTTTATTATTAATTAGTTTTTGTGTCTTTGAAGAATTAGGATTCTCACAGTTTCGGAAAACCGTGATAAATGAGAAAGCCTCGTTTTAAAAGTGATTTCTAGACCTGAAAAAGTCATGGAAATTCATCAAATCTGTAAAACATGGGCACTTTTATAATGAATACATATTTTATAATGAGTTTAAAAATGTTTTTGAGTATTAAAATGTCATTTTTTAAAACATTTGAATAGTATTTTGAATTAGTTTTTATATTTATGTTTTCTGTTTGCATTTTAATAGAGAAAACACAACAAATTACTAAAACGTATTATTTTATTAGTTTTGGTTTATGTTTATATGTCTTATACATTTTTATTTTAAACTGAATAAAATAATTTAATTGAAGATGTTAGTTTTTTTTTTTTTTTTACATCAAGTTGAACTAAATGTAATTAAAAAATGTGACAATTTTTTTTTTTTTTTTATCTTTTCCTCACGTAAGAAGTGTCCATCATTTTTAAGAAGCTATTAGAATTTTGAAAACAAAACTCTGACATTCATAATGATTTTAGGGGCCGTGTACGACACCGTTTTCAACTAAAACATTTAAAAAGTTATGCGTTTTGGTCGTTCATTTACACGGCACCAGTGTTTTGGGGGCCTGAAACACAAACTTTTGTAAACCGGTTTCAGAGTGCAAGTTTATGAACACAATACTGTTATTGTCTCTGTGTAAACGCATGTGTATCTATAGGCACATAGTGTTTCTTTAGTGACAAACTGATGGCAGAATACTGCAGTTTTAGTAGTTTTCATGGATGCGTGTGAACAAGGATCATTTTGACAGCGTTGTCGTCTGTACACGGAAAATGCAAAGGAAAAACATTTCCATTTTTAGTGTATTGTCATGTAAACGAACACTTAAGAGTTGCTTCTCAAGCTTTTTGACTTCTAAAGTTCTGTCAGTGTGTTACTGTCATGTGTGTGTGTGTGTGTGTGTGTAGAGGCGTGTACCTGGCGTGTGTCTTCTATCAGAAGGAGTGTGTCCTGGTGTCCTGTGACGATCGGCTCCCTCTAGTGGAGGTTCAGTGTTGCTCCGCCTCCATCACACAGGACTTCCTGTGGTTCACTAAGGTCAGCATCACTCGTGTGTGTGTGTGTGTGTGTGTGTGTGTGTGTGTGTGTGTGTGTGTTTCTCCTGTGGTTCACTAAGGTCAGCATCACTCGTGTGTGTGTTTCTCCTGTGTGTCTCCTGCGTCTGACTCTCTCTCTCTCTCTCTGTGTGTGTGTGTGTGTGTGTCAGCTGTCATGCGCGTGGACGCAGGTGTCGTTCCTGCAGCAGGTGCTGTCGTCTTCATCGCTCTCCTCGTCTTCATCACTGCTGCAGAACAGACTGAGTTTCCTGAGGGCCGTCGCTCAGCTGCAGGTGCTGCTCAACACACTCCTCCATGCACTCATGCAGTTTTTTTATAGTTTTTGTTTTGCTATTGTTTTTTTAAATAAGTATAAAGTTTTATTAATTTTTATTTCAGTTTTAGTTGTTTTGTTTTGCTTTTTTATAGTTTTTGTAAACAAATCTATAAAGTTTAATAAATGTTTTGTTTTAGTTGTTTTGTTTTGCTTTTTACTGTTTTTTAAAAGTCTATAGTTAAACTTTTTTTTCAGTTTTAGTTGTTTTGTTTTGCTTTTTATAGTTTTTTAACAAGTCTTTAGTTTTATTATTATTATTATTATTATTTTATTTTTTTTGCTGTTTTATAGTTTTTGTAAACAAGTCTATAAAGTTGAATATTTTTTTTGTTTTAGTTGTTTTGTTTTGCTTTTTTACAGTTTTTTAAATAAGTCTATAAAGGTTCATTAATTTTTTATTTCAGTTTGTTGTTTTGCTTTTTTACTGTTTTTTAAATAAGTCTATAAAGGTTCATTAATTTTAAATGTAGTTTTAGTTGTTTTGCTTTGTTATAGTTGTTTAAACAAGTCTTTAAAGTTCTATAATTGTAAATGATATAATGCAGCTCATTTGTCTCGTGTGGGTCTCGTGTCAGGCGTCAGTGGGGTGTGTGGATCTGGGGCAGGTGTACTTCGAGCCGCTGAAGGACAGGCAGGGTAACGTTCTGCTGGTGACCCTGAGAGAGGTCACGACCCCGCTGACCCCGTCTGACCCCCCGCTGCACTGGGTTCCTGTCAGCACACTGGAGAAACACCAGATCCAGACGCCAATGCTCCCCGAACCCACCGCTGTCGAGCTGCTGACCGAGAGACTCGAGGTCAGAACACACACACACACACACACATAAAACCACACAGCTCATCTATCCAGTGTCTCCCTCTGCTGTCAGACATCTGTCACAGCAAGGGACGGATTAACATTAAAGAGACAGTTCACCGTAGTACGATGTACATTTTAGGACATCCTCAGACCTCAGACATATGAAGACAAGGCATCATGCCTCAGACTAAAAGGCATCAGTCATTGGACAAAACGGCATCGCGCCTCAGACTGAAAAGCTTCAGGTCTCAGGAAAAACAATGTCAGGTGTCAGGTCTCGTACAATTAGGCATCAGACGAAACAGCCTCAGACAAAAAGGCATCAGACATAAAGGCATCAGACGAAAAGGCATCGGACGAAACGGACTCAGACAAAAAGGCATCAGACATAAAGGCATCATGATCAGACAAAAAGGCATCAGACTAAAAGGCATCGGACGAAACGGACTCAGACTAAAAGGCATCAGACTAAAAGGCATCAGACGAAACAGCCTCAGACAAAAAGGCATCAGACATAAAGGCATCATGATCAGACAAAAAGGCATCAGACTAAAAGGCATCAGACGAAACGGACTCAGACCAAAAGGCATCAGACATAAATGCATCGGACGAAACGGACTCAGATGGAGTTTGGAGATTCGCATTGCCCCGCCCCATGTGACATCACATGTACGCGGTTCATAGCTCGAAAGAACGCTTTACTTGATACATTTCTGAAGTCTCTGAGGTTGATTAAAAACAAGAAAAGTGACAGATTCTTGAAATATTATGATGATATTTTTGACAATACCACTGATGCATAATGTTTCCTCTGTGTATGTCTTTTATTTATTTATTTATTTTATATAATGTGAAGCTTTACATATACTTGATATAATTTAATTCCTGTAGAAGTTATATGTCCTTTATATCCGCTTGTTATCTTATACATATTCAATAAAAGTAAAAAAAAAAAAAAAACGCTTTACGATAGTTTGCCAACATACAAGCTATAGTTGAAATATGTCATCTAACTTTTTAAACGTGCAAATAAAACTCGTGAAATGCATGTTCTCTTCTGCATACAGCATAATTAGTGTAACATTTAATTAAAGCATATATATATAGGCTATATATATTATATGCTTTAATTAAATGTTAAAACATGCACTCGTGAAATGCATGTTCTCTTCAACATAATATATATATATATACAGTACAGGCCAAAAGTTTGGAAACATTACTATTTTTAATGTTTTTGAAAGAAGTTTCTTCTGCTCATCCAGCCTGCATTTATTTGATCAAAATGTAATATTGTGATATATTATTACAATTTAAAATAATTGGTTTTAAATTTATTATACTTTAAATTATCATTTATTTCTGTGATGCAAAGCTGAATTTTCAGGATCATTACTCCAGTCTTCAGTGTCACATGTGACATCCAGTCCATCACATGATCCTTTAGAAATCATTCTAATATTCTGATTTATTATGAGTGTTGGAAACAGTTCTGCTGCCTAATATATTTGATGAATAAAAGGTTAAAAAGAACTGCATTTATAAAAAAAAAAAAAAAAAAAACAATTCTAATAATATAAATCTTCTGAACAGGGGCGGATCTAGAAAAATATTTATGGTGTGGCGAGAGGGGTGCAGGAATTTTTGAGAGGTGGCAACATATGGCAGACGTATATATACTGAATTTAATCACAGTTAAATTGGCCATAACTTTTAATTCCTTGCTGCCAACTGGGGTGATCCGCCCCTGCTTCTTTACTATCACTTTTGATCAATTTAACACATCCTTGCTGAATAAAAATATTGATTTATTTCAAAAAAAGAAAGAAAAACAATTACTGACCCCAAATTACTGACCAGTGTATATTGTTGTTACAAAAGATTTATATTTTTAAAATATTTGCTTTTTTTTTTTCTTTTTTTTTACGTTTTATTCATCAAAGTATCCTAAAAAACAGGTTATGAAAAAATATTTAGCAGCAGAACTGTTTCCAACTTTGATAATGAATCATCATATTAGAATAATTTCTAAAGGATCATGTGATAGACTGATAGAGTAATGATCCTGAAAATTCAGCTTTGCATCACAGAAATAAATGATAATTTAAAGTATAATAAATTGAAAACCAATTATTTTAAATTGTAATAATATATCACAATATTACATTTTGTTTCTGTATTTTTGATCAAATAAATGCAGGCTTGATGAGCAGAAGAAACTTCTTTCAAAAACATTCTCTATAGCATGTATCCCATATATCCCCCCCCCAAAAAAATTGTATATGTTTAAAAAAGTTTGGCCTGTATATATAATATATATAATCATAGGCGTCGATTTCGGAGGGACGGGGGGGGGGACGCGTACCCACCAGATTTCGTCATGAGTCATTTTGTACCCACCACTTTTAACTTCCGTCCATATTAATTTGACTTTTGGTTCGATTTCTTTTGACCGTTTTCAGTGGTTGTGAGGAGCAATATGAAAGAGAAATTTGGTAATCATTGTCTGACCCAACAAAAAAACATTATAATATTCATTTTATTTTATTTTCCGTGTTTGCATTTATGAGGGAAAAAACAACGTGACAGTTCTCGGTTACAGACGTGAGCCTCTGAAAGCGGCACTAAAAGACTGCTTTAAAACTTTCACAGAGACCTCAAACAGAACAGCTGCCTTTCTTTAAAGTGAATTTCGTTTTGTATTAATTATATCTTAATTTTAATCAATGTTTCATGAACCAATTGCCTGGATTTAATATATAAAAAGTAAATATAGCAGAATCATACGGTGACGCATTGCTGCCACATACATATTATTTTTTCACCTCAATTATGTCTAATAACGAGATCTTATGTCGTTTTAAAATAACGATGCATTTTAATTGTTTATTAATTAACTAGTCTTTTCTAAATCAGTGTAGGCTGCCTGCATACATATCTCCATACATCTCCGCTGTAATGTAGCCTAGATGCGCCTTTCATACAGACAGGATTACATAATCAGATGGTAGCTATACCGTATTTGCTTTCGATTGGATTTTTTTTCGTTGGTGGACATTTTTTTTTAATAACTTTATAGTTATATTTCTCATGTCTGTGCGGCTTGTCTATACACTGTTTGTCAGGTCATTTTTGAGGCGCGCTCCAATACACAGAGATCATGAAAGCGCGCCCTGTTCATTTTCTTTTATTTTACAAAGGCACACCGTTTTCTTGTTGTTGTGAGTTTACACAAATAAAAGTAGTTGCGACTGATGTATTATTATTTTCTGTATGACCAGAAATGGAGTATTTTAAGTTGTTTCCACTGTTGATAGGAAAATGCGAGTGATGGCACCGGCGCCTCCATCCATGTCATAGTGCGCGCTCCACACTCCGCACAAACACTTGGATATGCGCTTCATAATAGCAAACATTTATCTAGGTTGACGTTAGAGCGAGCGGCCATGCCAGACGGATAAGTCCTCTTCATGTTTAACTAATCAAATTCTGTTGCATTTTATTGCGTCAGTTTGAAAAGGGCGGCTGAAACACTTAGCCTATACAGATAAACGCCCAACGCTGGTGTTTTTCTTTAAAGGCAGGGTAGGTAGAAATGGTCTAAAAATTCTATTTTTCAAATTTGTTTAAACTTTATGTACATATCAATACATAATTAAAATGTAAGTACTCTGAAAAAGAAAGTATCAAAATCGAGTGTCTGTAGACCTCTCACGACTGTTTTAAAGACATCTCATTATTTCCATTCACTCCACCCCCTCATTTCTGTGCTTCTTCCAAAGCCACGTCCCCAAAACACATGAACGCGCGACTCCGACCGCTGAGCTAGAGGACGCATTATTTACCTGAGACAAGCGGAGGGGAAGGGGCATTTTTTTGCCTGGTTTGCCTTCACTAACTGCTTATGCCGGTACTGTAAATTTAGATTGCTCTTTCTCTGCCATTGTTTTGGTATTCCTAGGTTCAGTGCCTTCTTCTTCTTCTTCGATAGATTTTATTGGCAGCTTGCAAACATAGTGCATTACCGCCATCTACTGGACGGAGGTGTGATCAGGTTCCGTGCCTCTCGCACTCCTCAAATCAAACGGTCGCGCGCAAGTGGGCAGGTGCTGTGTGGCAAAAGGGTGGTTGCCATGGTTGCGAGAGAGTGACAGTCGCCTAAGCTAATCCTTTGATTCGTCCCGAATCGAAATAATGAGCTGTGTTTAATACAGATTAAACGGTCTAGAGTCACTTGATTTTTATACTCTTTTTTTCAGAGTTCTTACATTTTAATTATGTATTGATATATATAGAAAGTTTTAACAAATTTGGATCTTTAATTTTTAATAAATCCTACCTACCCTGCCTTTAAGCAAATTCGTTTAGGATTTAAAATAAATATTGTTTATGGGCTAATTAATGCCACAATAATTTGTTTATTTTATTGGCTAATTGTATTTTTCATTTTTGTTTTGCATTGAATACCATTGAATATTTTCATTGAATATTTGCTGTGCACCGCTATGCCATCCTCCTATAGAAAGACACGTTAAGAGCCACCTATTTTCTTTATAATAAAGGGTTTCTATGGAAGGAAAACGCTTAACGTATAATTAAATGCATTGCGTTCATATTCTTTACCACTGAAGCTTTTTCTTTATTATAAGGGTGTATTATTCCATTAATAAAGGACTGTTTATAAGGTGACAATCCATTATACATCTTGAAGATTTTTGTATTGTATTATATCTTCTGTTATAAAGACGAAGATTGACATTTCGTTAATTAAACAAAATAAGAACACAATGTTGTAAAAAATAAACAACTTAGGCTATGTTCTGTTAGATGTGTTTTGACTACTTTTTGTTTAATTATATCTCTAGGTAATGAAGATATAGCCTATTAACAAAAATAAATCTTATTAGGCCTATATAATATATCATATTAAAAAAAAAACTTGTATATAAAATATAAAATATAAAAAAGCCTATATAAAATATATTTTCAAAAACGGCCTCTTTGATTAATTTTTCATGATTGGGGGCAGCTACTATTTGCTTAAGCTTTTTGAAAGTGTGATAAAGGCGCGATAGGCTGTCAATTTCATGTGGATAAAGGCATATTTTGTACATGTCCTTATAAGGGCAAAAAATATGTCGTTTTAACAACATAACATCTCGTTATTAGGCTACGAGAAAAAGATGTCGTTTTAACGAAAATAATATGTGGCAGCAATGCGTCACCGTAGAATCACGACATGGAGGCGTCGGCGAGTGAACTGGAGATCGTCTCATAAATGAACCGAAACTCAGCATATAATGCACATTCACATTCACAGTGTATATAGACACATTTAGACGCATTCATAATCATTACTTTTACGAACGAGCGGAGCGGAATATTCAGAAATGCTCTCTCCACTCACGAGCTCTGATCGGAACAAACCCGAACCTCACTGTCTGCTAAACTTGCGCAGAAACATCAAAATATAACCAGCTTTTTAAAATGTTTTTTAAACACTATTTTAGCACAAATTATGAGCTTATTGGCGATTTTTTTTTATAATTATTGACAAAATTCGAATATAGTAAAAGTTGTTTTTTTTTTGTGTGTGAAAGTTCTGGGTGGGCCTGTTGGAAAGTGGGGCCGTGCCTGAGCTACAGGACAACGCCTTTCAAAACAACCTGCGCGAAAGAGAGAAAAAAATGAATGCGTCATCGTACCCAGCCCTTCTGAAAATGCACTTCCGAATGCGTCGATCTCTGTCCCCAGCACATTTCAAACCAAACTGACGCCCATATGCTATGTATATATTATATGCTTTAATTAAATGTTAAAACAGTGTTAAAATCCCTGCTTAAAATCCCTGCTTTATTGAAATGTTACACTAATTAAGTTGTTTACAGAAGAGAACATGCATTTCGCAAGTTTTATTTGCACATTTAAAAACTTAGATACCATATTTCAACTAGCTAGTTTGTATGTTGGCAAACTATCATGGAGTTAAAGCATTCTTTCGAGCTATGAACTGCGTACATGTGACGTCATATGGGGCGGGGCAATGCGAATCTCCAAACTCCCTCTGAGTCCGTTTCGTCTGATGCCTTTTAGTCTGATGCCTTTTCGTCCGATGCCTTTTTGTCTGATGCCTTTATGTCTGATGCCTTTTTGTCTGAGGCTGTTTCGTCTGATGCCTAATTGTACGAGACCTGACACCTGACATTGTTTTTCCTGAGACCTGAAGCTTTTTCAGTCTGAGGCGCGATGCCGTTTTGTCCAATGACTGATGCCTTTTAGTCTGAGGCATGATGCCTTGTCTTCATATGTCTGAGGTCTGAGGATGTCCTAAAATGTACACCGTACTGGAGTCATTCATCACGACTTTCTTTGAAACACAAAAGAGGACATTTTGAAGAACGTTGGAAAGCAAACGACTTTGGACCCCATTGACTTTCATTATATGGACAGAAAAACCCACTGAGATATTTTTCTCAAAATTTCTTTTTTACATGAATACATTATGATTAGAATGATCATTTTTGGCTGAACTGTCTCTTTAATGGAGCTTTCTAGTTTTATTTTTCATTTTATTTTTAGTATTTTAGGACTGCCAAAGTTAATGCATTTACTGATATAATTTATAAATGTTTAACATCTAGTGGAATTATAATATGCTGTTATTTATATTCTAGGTTTTTTTGTAGTTTAACACAGATGGGTTGTAAAGATTTCCATTTTTAATATACCATGGCATGTGTAAAACACTAAATCTAAAAGCAATTTGTCACCATTTATGTTTATATTTTAGACAATTTTGGAGTCATGAAAGTGTAATTTAGTGTAATTTCACTGGTTTCCATTGAACAAAGATGCTTTAGTTTCATTTTAGTCTTTGTTCATGTTGAGTTTTATTCCTTTTCATTAGTTTTATTATCAGTAACTGTGTTCACAACCCATTTGACTTCTGTAAAGGGGATATTTAAAGAGAGAATAAATGTGGGCGGGACTTGATGTAATCATGATGAGCTGATTGGCTGGTGGAAGTGTCTGTATAGGAAGGTGGTTGATAAATAAGAGTGTGTGTGTGTGTGTGTGCAGGAGACGCTGGCGTATCACCACAGGAGTCAGCACAGAGCTCAGTCTGGTCTGTATGTGTGTGTCCTGAAGCTCTGCAGCTCCGTCAAGCAGCTGCGCGTTCTGGTCTCACACAGATTACCCAGCATGCCCTTCTGCTGCCGTGTCAGGAACCGGCCACACGTCACACGGTAACACTGGAGCACTGATTCACCCACACACACTCAATGATGCTGTCTGTGGAATTAACCTGTGTGTGTGTGTGTGTGTGTGTGTGTGTGTGTGTGTGTGTGTGTGTGTGTGTGTGTGTGTGCAGGGAGGAGTGGGCGTGGCTACAGAGGCATGCAGTGGGCGGGGCCTGTGGGAGTGATGACGCTGTGATTGACAGCTCAGGTGTTGAGGACTTCGTGAAGGAACTGAGATCTGCAGTGATTCAACTGCTCACCAAACTCAACGTCCCACTGGAGCGGGTAACACAACACCAGCAGATCCGGTTTATTGAGCTACCTGGCAACACTAACAATGAAAAATGCATTTGTTACAGTTATTATTCATATTTGTTAATGGTAGTTAACACAAATACAATGTTGTGCATTGTTTGTTCAGATTCATGTTTATGTTTGGATTTGAATAATGTATTAGTAAATGTTGAAAATAACATTGAGATTAATAAATGCTTTAGTTCATGCTAACTAGTTAAATAATATTAATAACTGGAACATTATTGTAAAGTGTTACCACACAGCAAAATCCCCAGTGTTAAATTAACACTCTTCAGTGTATTAACACTGAAGCAGTGTTGAAGTTAATGAAATAATTAAGTTAACACTGAAGCAGTGTTTAAGTTAATGAGATAACTAAGTGATTAATTAAGTGATGATTGGCCATTAGTGGTGACACCTGATGTTAATAAACAGAATCATTGAAGAGAAAAAACAATAACAGAAAAAAGAGAAACACAAGAACTACTGACTTCGAGTCATTACACATTGTTGCACTTATTATTACCAGTTTGACTTTATTTCTGTCATACATCCACAAAAGTTCTTGAGATTCAACAGAAGTTTAGACGTTAATGTTTTATGGAATTTCTTTTCATGTCACCATTATGGTGGTCAGTGTTTGCTTTAGTTGGGCTCTTGACACTTTCCTTTTTAAACATTAGTATTTCTCTGGCTGCTCCAACTCTGTGTTTATAAAGCATATGTGTTGAGACAAGAGAAACTATGACTTTGGCTGTGTTTCCTGAAAGCATCGCAAGCCTAATTTGATTATATAGACCATTTGTTGCAGTTGGTTTGTGATCAAGTTAAGCTTAAGATGCTTTTGGAAATGCAGCCCTGGTTATGTTTTGATGATGAAATTATTCACTGATCTTACCCAGCATTATAAGCTGTTTATCCAAAAGTTTGATAAATTTTTCACTACAGTAGCTACTTCCTAGCCTGGCTCCGCCCTCCTACGTACTTCCGCTCAATTTCATTTTCCTTCAGTACTACGTCTGGGACTGCTGTATATTCTTAGGTTTCCAGAAACAAATTTTTTGTAGGACCAATCAGCGAATAGAGGGAGTGGCTGAGAACGATGACGTTGATGTGATCACACACATGACTAGCGTCGGCCAATAGTGAGCCTACGTGTGACGTACAACACACAGACGCGCTGCTTTATCAAGACTCGAGGAAGAGAGAGAAGGAAATGAATAGTGGAATAAAGTCGGTTTTTTGTTTTTTTTTTGCACAAAAAGTATTCTCAGTATTTATAAATATAAAAGTATTTATAAACTTTATAAAAGACAGACATCTTATTCTAAACATAATCCTCTGATCATTCGGACGACCTCACGTTAGCGATTGGTTATGGCAGATCCTGAGAGACTCTGGGCAGATCCAATAGTTTTGAACTTTAACAGAGAACCTGCTTTCAAGGAAGTAAACATTTCTCAATGGAGCGAGGCCAGACTCTCTGTACAAATGAAATGTACGAGAGTCTGGTAGAACCAGGCTAGCTACTTCCAGCAATGTTTTAGAAATATGAAATTTTTAAATCACACACAGACATCAAGAATCTACATATGAATCTCAACAATGGTGACAATTAAACAAATGCTTCATGTTGCAGTGCATGATGGGAGCCACCAATCAGAACGCATCAATGGCTCACATCATGCATTGCAGCATGAATAAATTATGCAGCTGAATTGTCCTGTAATTTTCATAGTTTTTTCTGTTTGCTTTTATTTTGCTATTGTTTTGTTCTGACTTTAGTAGCTTGTTTTGTGATGTTCAGAGTTGATCTGTTTGTCACTAGTTTGTTATTGTCACCATTGTAGAGATTCATATGCTGATTATTGATGTCTGTGTGTTTAAACACAATACCTTCTTTGCACAAAGTATTTTCAAAATTTTTCATATTGCTGTTGGACCTCAGAGCTACAATCACCAATACTAAAACGAGACAACAAGCATATAGTTAATAATTTAGACTCTGAATGACATCTGTGAATCAGGTCATGATAATGCCATTATCA
The DNA here is from genome assembly GCF_951802725.1 of Rutilus rutilus. Lineage (NCBI taxonomy): Eukaryota > Metazoa > Chordata > Actinopteri > Cypriniformes > Leuciscidae > Rutilus > Rutilus rutilus. Next base: position 20,678,798 of record NC_140209.1, read on the forward strand.
TCAAAACATATGGTGAGCAGGTCATGTTTTCTCTTGCAGTAACAAATGTGCTTTATAAACACAATGTTGGAACAGTCAGAGAAAACTAATATTAATAAAATAAAAAGGGTCAAGAGCCCAACTAAAGCAAACACTGACCACCATAATGGTAACTTGAAAAGAAAACTTCCATAAAACATTACCGTCTAAACTTCTGTTGAATCTCAAGAACTTTTGTCGATGTATGACAGAAATAAAGTCAAACTGGTAATAATAAGTGCAACAATGTGTAATGACTCGAAGTCAGTAGTTTTTGTGTTTCTCTTTTTTCTGTTATTGTTTTTTTCTCTTTCCGTCAATGATTCTGCTTATTAGCATCAGGTGTCACCACTAATGGCCAATCACTTAATTAATCACTTAGTTATCTCATCAACTTAAACACTGCTTCAGTGTTAACTTAATTATCTCATTAACGTCAACACTGCTTCAGTGTTAATTTTTTAACACCCTGTAGTGTGCACACATATGTACACTGAAGAGTGTTAATTTAACACTGGGGATTTTGCTGTGCAGTTACTTCAAAGAACTTAAATGAATCAGTGAATTGGTTCACTTCATAAATCTCTAATTTATGAAAGCACACATGAACACACACATGAACACACAAACACACACACACATGAACACACACACACAAACACACACAAGTTCATTTTAAGTTCATGCTAACTAGTTAAATAATATTAATAACTGGAACTTTATTGTAAAGTGTTACAATAACAAGTGTTACTTCAAAGAAACCAATTCACTGATTCGTTTAAGTCACTTCACATGTTCTGTTTTAAACTAAATGTTTAGTTTAATACTGTGTTTTTTCCTATGTGTTTATTATTAATTATATACGTGTCAAGCGTCACACATCATGACATCAACCTCACGGATTGAGTCACGTGCACATGCTCTGTGAACCGGTTCAGATGAATCATTAATCTGTTCAAAAGAATGATTCGTTCACAGTGTTCATGTTCTGACTGAACTGATCTTCAGCGAATCTTTGAGATCAGTGTGAGATGTTTCAGTTATTGAATCATTTCTATCATTACGAAAGTAAAACTGCTGATGTTTTGGAAAGACGTTCATAAACAAACCACAGCAAAAACTCCAGTGTTAAGGTAACTCTCCTGGGAGTTTATTTGACTCCACACTCAAGAGTGTTCAAGGAACCGTATGTAAGATTGTGGCCAAAACTGGTACTGCAATCACTTTCAAATTACTGTAGAGCGGTGTATCCCCTCCCCCTCCCCCCTGACTCGAGGTTGCCAGTTAGGCTGCAGGATTCGATGACCCACCTGCTCCATATGCGCTAACGTAACCTTACTTTGCACGAACATGCATAACTTTGTTCGACTGTCATGAATATTTGAAATGTCCATTTACATTAAAGGGATACTTTAATGTAATGTAGTTACATCGTGTACTAAGACCGACAGGCTACTGAGTTGGGGACTATTATCAGGCGGCATGCGCTGCGTCATATCATTACGCCTGCTTCACCCATGGTACGGCAGTAAAGTTTCTTGATTATTACGCAGGAATGAGAGTATAGGTCCTAGCCATATCAGCCTAGAAAATCGCAACTTTTCATTTTCCGTCAGTCTTAGTACACGATGTAACTACAGAAGAGTCAAGATTTAAATAGGAAAAATATCGAAACTCTTTGTTCATTTTTTTGAGAGAGATGCTAATGGTCTTGTCCGGTTCAATTCATTATGCTAAGCTATGCTAAAAGTGGGACCCCCAGACCCGGAGATCGGCTGAATGGATTCGAAAACGGTAAAACTCAACTGTTTAACTCTGGGGGAGTTGTAAAATGAGCCTATTTCCAAAAAAAGTGGAGTATCCCTTTAAGTACAAGTTAGCCAAACATAGATGAATCTTAACTGTCCAGGAGAAAATAAGCAACGTTGGCGTCTGTCTTCAAATTCTTCTCCGTTTTCAGCCGTCTCCATCTTTCAAAGGCATCTCCTAAAAAAATCCTTGTTTTATTTCGGACTTTGTCACGACGTATTTCGGATTCATAACGAGGTCTTTTAGGTTTCGTAACGTTAGACATTTTTTATCCGACACGTTTGTAGCTGCAGCTGTGGTAACTAGAGCAGAGCTGGCAACCCGGATGCCGAAACACTACTGACTTCGTGATTGGTAGATAGTTGGAGGGTGGCGCTTCAGGCCAAAACACAACATGACAACATCAACATCAGTTGAGGGCTGCAACTTCACTTTTTAAATGACAATATCCTGGCCGTACTACTGTTGTCAGTGATATTAGTATTTGAAATGAACATGATTTCTTAATGTCTAGTGACATATCAGGGCCATTTTATGATTAATTGAAATACATTTCTTATATACGGTTCCTTTAAAGTGCTAAAATATGAGTGTTAAATTAACACTGAAGAGGGTTAAAACTAATGATCTAATTAAGTGATTAATTGAGTGTTTATTGACCATTATTGAAGACACCTGATGTTAACAAGCAGAACATCACATTTAATTATGGAGATCAGTGTCTGCTTTAGTCGGGCTCTTGACCCTTACATTTTTAACTTTAGATTTAGTTTGGCTGCTGTAACTGAGTTATAATATCCAGATGAACAAAGAGAAAAGGTGATCTGATGGTGTTGCTTATGTTTTGACATAATCATCATTTGACCTGAATCACTAAACTCATTTAGAGTCTAATCACTGATTTAGATTGTAATGTTTGTTTATTGTTGATGTGTGTGTGTGTGTGTGTGTGTGCGTGCGTGTGCAGGCGTGTGATTACCGCGTGTACACACAGGAGCTGCTGCAGGCGGGTGATCATGTGTCTCTGCTGCTGCTGCTGCCGCCCGGCGAGGACTTGAGCCGGTGGACCCTAGAGGCCGAGGTGGAGCCGCACGGACTCACGCTCCCACTGCACATCTTTGAGCTCGGTCAGGAACTCACACTTTAGTGCCTTTAAAGAAAGAAGAATTAAAACTATTTAGGTTAAATATAATCATAATACTGTTTCATTGTACATAATAATAATTTGTAAAAATATACCAAATTAAAAATATACATATTTCATATAGCGCCTTTAAAAGTAGCCTCTTAAAGCACCTAACAACCTTAACAATACAAACAAATACAAACTAATGAAAATACATAAGCATGCAATAAATACAATTACATTAAAACATAGAACAATTTAAAACACTTCATGAAAACAAAAAACAATCATCTAAATGCCATTAAATATAACATTTTACCTCCAAAACCCATAAATTTGGCATTCAATTTTCAATTATTTGACGTAAAAGACATTTTTCAGTGTATATTGTAAGGTAATAGTGTGTGTGTGTGTGTGTGTGTGTGTGCTGCAGTGCACCTGTGGGCATACGAGCATGATCTGCTGTCTCAGTTCTGTGAGCTGTGGGTTCGACTGGAGCTGGAGGTCCGTCTCTCCCAGCAGGCTTTGAGGGAAGCGCTGGACAGCAGTGAAGTGACGGAGGCCACGGAGAGACTGACTCACGTCACACAGCTCGCACAGGTGTCTGTGTTTACCTGCTCTCACACACACACACACACACACTCACTCACACGCACACTCACTCACTCACTCACTCACTCACTCACTCACTCACTCACTCACTCACTCACTCACTCACTCACATGTCACTCACCAGTGTGTGTGTGTGTAGGGTTTGTCTGCGCTGTGGAGAGAGCGCCGCTGGCTGATGGATGTTATTCACACACTTCGCTCCAAGAGCTCTGAGGGAGCGGTGCCTCTGGGACGGGTCATGACCTCGCGACCACCAATCAGATCAGCCGCTGCGGAGGAGGACACGCCTCCTACACACACACTCAGCACAGGTGAGAACAGTGACAACTGTTGATTCTGCTCCAGCAATGAAAACACCTGCCAGTGATTCATAAACTGCTTCATCAGCAGCAGAACGAGATATGAGTAAATAACTGAATGAGTTATAGAACATTTCTAGACCTCAGCATGATAATTGGATAATTAAGTGATTAATTAAGTGATGATTGAGCATTAGTGATGAACATCTATTTCGATTTTTTTAGTCTTTTTGTTGCAAAATGGTCAAAAGAAACGTTCAGTCTTCAAGCTTTCAATTACTGAATCACACAGACAGAAGCTGATCATCATTATAAAGGTTAAAGGTTAAGAAATGAAAGTTTAAACTCTTAAATACTAACAAAGAACGTTACGTTTGCATTATTTCCAGCAGAGGGCGAAGCTCCGTCCTGCTCTCATCAACCTGAAGAGTCAGAGGTCACCCACGGGGTCACCGCCTCACCCTGTTCCCATGGCAACGACCCTGAGGTCTCCGCGACCCCTGCGGCTGAAGGTCACGACCTGCCATCGGAGATGATGGACCTGTTCGAGTGCCTGGATCTGCTGGGAGGGAGTCTGTCAGACCTGGACCTGCAGGATCCAGAACCGGTCCTGTTAGACGAGGACGGCACCGCTCCGCTTATGGGACGTCCCGTCAGGAGCCTGGTGGAGTGGGTCAAAGGTCACACTCACTGATGGAGTCAATCCCAGATCCGGTCCACGTCTGGATTATTTCCATATCTGTATATATCTGACAGAATATATAATATATATTTAATAATGTTATCATGAAAGAATATTATTAATATATATCAGCAGACTGAAAATCAACCAAATCATCTGTAACAGAATCATTTAATGTGCAGAAAAGCGTCCGTTACAGAACCTCTGCACTTTCTATGTACTGTATATTTATATTGATATAGATATAGGTCTGTTTGTGTCTCATTATGACTGTTTTGGAAAATTAATAAATATAAATCATCTTCTCTGTGAACAGATCTTGTTTAAAAATAAAAATAAACGAGTGCTGCTTTGTTTTCCATAAAGTTGTTTTATTTAATATCAGAACAAGTCAGAAACTAAATGCGCTTGAATGATTACTACACAAACAACTTACAGTGTACTCTAAACAATTCTGGGTTGTTTTAACCCAACTTTGGGTCAAATATGGACAAACCCTGCTGTTGGGTTACATTTTTTAAATATACATTTTGACTCAAAAATATTGAAATATTTGACCCAAAATTGGGTTAAACGACCAAGCATTTTTTTTTGTGTGTGTGTGTGTGTGTGTGTGTGTGTGTGTGTGTGTGTGTGTGTGTATATATAATAAATGCATAACAGCAGAGATGATACATAAAAAGCTCAAATGTGATGATTCTTAAGTTAGGAAAGATGACTGAGATTCTGTCTATGAGCCAGATGATTCAGATCGCATGACGGGCGCGCGCTTTGGACGGTTTGAGGTACAGTATTGTCGTGATGTTTGATGTATTTTCCTGAGGTGCTGGTGAGTGTTTGTCTCTTTAAGTACAGTCTCTGTCGTCTGTGGGAAATATGGCGGAATCAGGCGAGTCTTCTGCTGCTGGTGAGTGAAAATAAACCCAGAATTACTCAGTGAAATGATGAATGAACGCGAGTTTCTGATGGGTCGCGTGTCTGTTTCTGTGGGTCACTGAACTCTTATTAGATTCATGTCTTACTGCAGAAACGGTTAAAGGGACACGGACTTATTTGAGTTGAAGTCGTTTTAATGTCGTACAGCATTGCTTTATACTATCAATAATCGTAATTTTCACTGATAACTCTAATCTCTAAAAGATCCATCTTATTTATGTGGAAATAGTGTGAAAATCCTTGGCAGAAATGTCATTAGGAATCCTGAAAAATAAAAATTGCAATCCTGTTTACATTTTTTTTTTTTTAAATCATGTTTTATTTTATTTAATCACGTGTATTTATTTAAACCCTGTCTTATTTATTTTAATCAAATGTATGAATGTACTATAAGTTAAATAATTTATAGTCAATCAACATATTTATGTATTTACACACAATTTTGTTTATTTGAATAATTTTTATGTATCAAATTTATGAATGTATTATTAATTAATTAATTTTCAAAATCAAAAATCAAAAGTAGGCTAAGCCTAATTAGCACATTCAAATAGGATTTTCAAAAAAAAAAAAAAAAACCTTGGGAAAATAAATGCAGAAAATGTAACACTATTAAGGACGCATGAAACCATTCAGAAAAATTTGGGCACAAATGGGTTAATCACGGTTTATTTATTTTAATCAAATATTTTTATGTTTTTACACAAATTATTTTATTTTATTTTATTTTACAGTTTTTACACTGTTTTTCTCCAAACTTTTCCCTGGACCCCATAATATCACATAGCGGTGATGAAGGTTATTGTCGTGTGTGTTGACCTCAGCTGGTCCCTCTGAGCTGCGGATGGTTCTGTTGGGTCGGACGGGTTCAGGCAGGAGTTCGGCTGGAAACACCATCCTGGGCCGATCCGCGTTCTGGACTGACACCTCGCCCGTGTCCGTGACGCGCCACTGCCAGCGCGCGGGGGGCGTGTCGGATGGGCGGAGCCTGCGTGTGATTGACACGCCGGGGTTCTTCCACACCTGCATGAGCCCAGATGAGGTCCGAGTGGAGCTGGGCCGGTGTGTGGATCTGTCGACGCCCGGACCAAACGTGTTCCTGCTGCTGCTGCGCGCCGGACGGGTGACGCGCGAGTGCCGCGCCGCTCTCGACTGGATCCGCGCCGCGTTCGGGCCGCAGGCGCTCCGGTTTACCGTGGTTCTGATCACGTGGGGCGACGCGCTCGGGTCGAAACCCGCCGAGGACTTCCTGAAGGAGAGCACGGAATTATGGGAGTTTGTTTGCGAGTGTGCGGGCGGCTTCCACGTGTTTGATAACACTAAAGGTATTCCACCACATAAATAAATGACACAAACTAATTAGTTAATTACTAATAATGAATTATACAATTACTATTACTTTTACTTTTTTCGCATACATACCTCACGTAAAGCATTATACTATAGCAGATATCAACTGATTGATTGTTAATATTGTTGCAAAATGTAACTGTCCAACTCTTTAAAGATGGATATGCTGTAACTGTCCAACTCTTTATATAAAGATGGATATGTATTGCAAAGCTCTCTATATAAAGTTGGATATATATTTCACTAAGCTCTTTATATACAGTTGTACATAAGTATCGCTCAGCTCTATAAAGTTGGATATATAAGTCTGCATAGATACAGTACACTGATACTATACAGCAAATCCCAACTGTTTGATTGTTTACATTGTCACAAAATGTAACTATATTAACTATATTATCCTTCAGCATGAAAATATTAACATCATGATTTTCTGTGAAGCTGCTTTGAAACAATGTGTTGTGAAAAGTGCTATATAACTAAAGGTCAGGAGGAGAGGTCGCAGGTCACGGAGCTGCTGCAGAAGATGGATGTGTTGGTTCAGCGCAACGCAGGAGATCATTACACCGGAGACATGCTCCAGCAGGCCGAGAGCGCCGTACGACACGCGCAGCAGAGGATTCTGGGAGAGGAACCAGAGGAGGAGGAGCAGAGGAAGAGTGCAGAGTGTGTTTTCTGGTACGAGCTGCTCAGCGCTGTGGGTCGTGGAGCGGTGGAGGCGTCCGGAGTGATGGAGAAAGGGAAGGGTAAAGGGAAGAAGGTCAAAGCTATTCAGAGGGCGGCGGCCATCGCCTCCACACCGCTGTCAATCACAACCGCTGCTAAAGTGATGGGCGGAGCCGTGAGAGAGGGGACTAAAGTACTGATCAAGCACAAGAACACACTCCTGCACTAACACACACACATGCACCGCTGTCAATCACAGCCGCTGCTAAAGTGATGGGCGGAGCCGTGAGAGAGGGGACTAAAGTACTGATCAAACACAAGAACACACTCCTGCACTAACACACACACATGCACCGCTGTCAATCACAGCCGCTGCTAAAGTGATGGGTGGAGCCGTGAGAGGGGACTAAAGTACTGATCAAACACAAGAACACACACTATATATATTTATTTTTTTGATTTGGGGTGAAATGAGCTGAAAGTTTTTTCATGATTACATTACAGTTTTTTTCAACTGCTTACACACAAAATCCTCACTAAAACCTTACCTAAAAACCTGACACTCAAACACCAGAACCACACACCAAATCTGCAAAACCATACACAAATTATCAGCCTTCGACTCAGTTTTCAATTTCATAAAACACTTTTTGCAAACCAAAACACACACTTCTCTATGTAACAGTAACACACAAATATCTAACAGGCAGTATCTTGATTTCCTTTTTCAAACACAACCTATTAGTCTAGCAGGAGAAATAGGCTCCCATGTATCCGTTTGGCTTTTTTTTGTAACCTGTTTTTTTGGGACCCTAATGGTGTCTAGTTAAGAATTTTTGATGTTGCCGAGGTTAACTAATGTCCCATGGGGTTCGTTTGGCGGCGATCTTGAAGTGAGGTCAGCGCTAGGGGCAAAAATGTATCAGGTTACGACTGTAACCCTGGTTCCCTGAAGAGGGAACGAGACGCTGCGTTGAGACGCGGTGGGAATGCCTCTGTGTGATTGCGTCATGAAGCACGTATGAAATCAGTCCAATGGCGTGACGGAACGTCATGTGACGTCATTGACCAGGAAACTATAAAGCATACCTGGAACAAACAGTCACTAGCTTCTGATAGGCTGAAGCAAGTCGCTCACAGGCATGCAGGGAGTATGGCAGGGTGACGTAGCGTCCCTCCTCAGGGCACCAGGGTTACAGTCGTAACCTGAGACATTCCCTTTCAAGGGAACTCGAGTTGCGTCGAGACGCTGTGGGAACACTATACCCACGACGCCATAGTAACAAGTGCCTGTCCGTGTGAAATCTCTGCACAAACTAAGACGAAAGCACCTGCACCCCTGGAGTGGAGCCGAGGTCAAGGTCATAAACCTCACTATGTGCGGCGAGGCAACATCCCGCCACATCACAAACATATTGGAGGGATATTTAGAAGCAGCCATACTCCTAGTCTCTTGGTTTGACGCCTCACAGTGCCACGAAGGAAACATTATTAGAGGGTGTCTCCCCAAGGTTACACCACTTAAAGGGACGTGGTAAGCAGCTAAGGCCGCCATGTACACCTTTAGTGTGGATGGGGATAGACCTGCGGAGAAACGCTCCTGCAGGAACTCCAGCATTGGACCCACTGGGCAGATAACTGGGTCCGGCTGGTGCTCTCCGCACCAGGAAGTGAAAAATATTTCCACTTCAAGGTGTAGAGTTTCCTTGTGGAGGGAGCCCTGGAGTGGAGGATGGTCTCAACAACCTTGGTTGAGAGACCTGAACTTATGAGCCATGCGGACAAGCACATGATGGCCCCTCATGGTCTGGGAGGAAGGGTTTAAGATCATGAGTGGTCGCTCGGTGAGAGGTCTGTGGCAGGACCATCTACTTTCTTGACAGTTTCCCAACCTGTGAAGGAAGCGTCTGTCGTTAGCATTACGTGACGAAAAGAAGCCCCCAGAACTGGGTCTTGGGGCGAGGAACCAAGGCTTCTTCCACATGTCTAAGGCACGTAGGCATCGCCGCGTGACCTTGATCATGCGAAGCAGATTTCCCCTCGGAAAAAAACCCTTGGTTCTGAGCCACCTCTGCAGGGGTCTCATGTACAGCAGGCCTAAAGTTATTGCGTTGGACGCAGCTGCCATGAGACCCAAGAGTCTCTGAAACTGTTCAGTGAGTGACTGGCCTAGTAAAAAAACATGTTACAAAAAAATGACAAACGGATACATGGGAACCTATTTCTTCTGCTAGACTATATCAAAATGCCACAGTAATTCATCAGAGCCTCACACTAACTCCTCACATGAGCAAACACTCATTGCTTAACTGAACACCAACCAATCATGACTTCAGAATAGGCTTATAAATAGGCCAAAGGTCAAGTTATAGATTTTTCAGACTGTGCAATACTGTATTCACAACCACAAATGCTTACAGTAAAGATAAAAATAGTTTGGTTTCAATCTTGCTTTCGTGTTTACCATTAATTTTTCAACATCTCTCTGCTTTATATTTGATGTGTTTCTAATGCTGTATCATCCTTTGAAGCTGTATATCTGAAACATTCTGCTATATGTTTGCAAGATGGAACTTGCTTGGAATTCTACTTGTGATAATTGAGGTTTATCTGAGATAATTGTATTCAGCTGATTGTCCTTAATTGCTGACCTGCTTAAAAAGGGTGAATGTTGTTTGCTAAGTGAGCACTGAAGATAGCAATGTGCTGAAATGTTTGCTTGCTGGTGTCTATTTTGTTTTTAACTCACATGCACTTTGCACTTTTTGCACTTTTTGCACGATGCCATGTTTTTGTAGACTTTCGGTCTTGAGTGGATCAGTGTGCGGCCAGCCACCCTTTTTGTTCATTCTTCAACATCTCTCTGCCAAATACTTTCAATCTTGCACAGAAATGAAATAGGAGCTCATGAAAGAAGAGCTTTAGGTTTTGAATAACTGTGTGTATATGATATATCCAAGCAAGGTGTTTGCAACGCAAGACAAATGCTTGCTTTTGAGATGTTTGTGCATGTTTTGAATGAAGTGCTTCATTTTGCAGGAGATGTGTGGCATTTTGCATTTACTGTGTGCAATTCTTGGATTTGTGTGTAAAGTTTTGAAAAAAAAGAGTCAAAGTTTTGAAAATGTGTGTAAGCAGTTGAAAAAAGCCCCGGTAATATTACTGCGTTAATGATAATGTCTGTCAAACATCACGATTGTGATTGACTTTATGAACTGAAAATAAAGACCCATGACCCGCAGACTAACCCGAGTGTGTGTGTGTGTTTGTGCTCATTCACTCTCGTAAACGCAAGCGTCTGCTCCGCAGAGAGAGAAACTCTTTATTGACATGCTTTATAAAACATACTTTATAAAAACGAGGACAGATAAACTGTCCGTCTTCAAATAAGCTCATTAAAAAATCATTATGATATTGCCAGACATCCAATAAAAGTCATTCTCCGACTGAAATATGGTTTATACAAACATTCATGATCTTCGCTGGTATATTGGCACACAAATATCTCTTATCAAACGTCCCTTAACAGAATGCAAGAGCATTGCATAGGTGGTGATAAACAACAAAATCATTTACCAAATTAACTACAGGAAAAAAAAAACAAGACTATTAGAAATAGAATGAACGAGAAACAAAGCAGGAACCTAAGAATGTGGAGTGTTACATACATAAACATAGACACAAACATACACACACACACACAGACTTTATTTATGAACAGAAACATTAAGGCATCGAATGCGAGACTCGTCCAGCAGATCTGATCACTGTAAGGCACAATTACACCGCAGACGCAAACGAACTACAGTGGCGGGTGGTGATGATGTCACTGGTGGGTGTGGCCTGATGAAGGGGCGGGGCCTGATCCAATAACTCACACTGGCATTGGCAGTGTCATCTTTCCACTTCCTCTCAGCACTGCAGAGAGAGAGAGAGAGACTGATGAGTATTAGAGTTCAGTAATAGTTTCGTGAAACTTTAAAAGGGACAGTTCACCCAAAAATGTCAATAAGCCCATGATTTACTCACCCTCAAGCCATCCTTGGTGTATCTGACGTTCTTCTTTCAGACGAATACAAGCGGAGTTATATAAAAAAAAATTCCTGGCTCTATCTGGCAGTGAATGATCGTTTCTGTTTTGAAGTCCATCAAAGTGCATCTATCCATGATGAAAGTGCTCCACACGGCTCCGGGGGTTAATAAAGACCTTCTGAAGTGAAGCGATGCGTTTGTGTAAGAGGAATATCCATATTTAAAACTTAATCGACTAAAATAACTCGCTTCCGACAGACGGCCGTACGGCGAAAGAATAACCCTTGACCTGACGCACAACGTAATGATGAACGCGGATGCGCAGAGGATAGAGCAAAACAAAATACAAGTCACGAATTAGAAGTCTAAAACCTCAATTTTTAACGAGAAAGTGGGAGGAGCTTGAGTTTGTTGCCCAGCCCTGTTTGTTTGAACCGCGAGAGGCGTCAAAGCTCAGGCTACTCCTACATCCGACGTCATACATCGTCAAGTGTTTCTCTTGTGGCGTAAGTCGACTTGCGTACGGCCGTCCGCCGGAAGCTAGTTATTTTAGTCATTAAAGTTTAAATATTTTTCTTACACGAACGCATCGTTTCGCTTCAGAAGGCTTTTATTAACCCGCCAGAGCCGTGTGGAGCACTTTTATAATGAATAGATGCACTTTGATGGACTTCAACAAATATACAGCCATTCACTGCCATTATCAAGCTTGGAAGAGCCAAGACATTTTTTTAATATAACTCTGATTGTATTCGTCTGAAAGAAGAATGTCATATACACCTAGGATGGCTTGAGGGTGAGTAAATCGTGGGCTAATTTAAATTTTTTGGTGAACTATCCCTTTAAACCGCAGGAGTGTGACGTCTGCTGACCTCTGGTGAAGTAGAGATAGAAGAAGTCGCAGTAGAAGATGGTCTGGACGACGCCGGACACCACGGCGATCTGGTCGAAGAACCCCTCCACATGATAGCGCCACACCCAGTTGGCGAGGTACAGCGAGCGGTACAGGCCCAGGAAGAACAGGTAGTGTGTGGTGATGGACTCCGCCTCGCCCGTCTTCGTGATCATGAATAGCTGAGGCAGGATCGCCACCGACTCCAGGTAGATGGAGAACGTCCACATGATCTACACACACACACACACACACAGACACGTCAAAGTCAATGATATACACACACACATGTCTATGACGACACAGCGGTCAAAGGCAATCAGTGACAGAGGGATGGATGGATGGATGGATAGATAGATAGATAGATAGATGGAAAATATTGATGATGGATGGATGGATGGATGGATGGATGGATGGAAAATATAGATGGAAAATATGGATGGATGGATGGATGGATGGATGGATGGATTGATAGATGGAAAATATTGATGATAGATAGATAGATAGATAGATAGATAGATAGATAGATAGATAGATAGATAGATAGATAGATAGATAGATAGATATTGATGATGATGGATGGATGGATGGATGGATAGATAGATAATATTGATGATGGATGGCTGGATGGATAGATAGATAGATAGATAGATAGATAGATAGATAGATAGATAGATAGATAGATAGATAGATAGATAGATAGATAGATAGATAGATAGAAAATATTGATGATGATGGATGGATGGATGGATGGATAGATAGATAATATTGATGATGGATGGATGGATGGCTGGATAGATAGATAGATAGATAGATAGATAGACAGTTGTGGAAAAAAATTATCTTTTCTTTGTATTTTATTTTCAATGATTTAGCAAATGAATGCCATGCGTTCTTTGGATGTATTTTGAGTTTCTTTTATGATGCTGATACAGCTGGAAGGTGTGTGTGAGACTTCAGAGGTGAGAAGACCCCCGGGCTGGGGAGGGTTCAAGGGGGGGTCCCTTTTGTTATTTTGTTTAGTGGGGGCTGTAAGAGATAGCCTTTGAATAGAACACTATAAAGTAGCTGGTCAACCTCTGCTCTGGGTCTCACTCCGCCTGCAGCTGGACTGTGGATGGACTGGGAACTATTCTTGCAAGAATAAATACCTTTTAAGGACAATTTGAATCCTGATGTCTCTTATGCCTGATGCTGTTTTGTTAGTTATTTGTTTTTGCCTCAACAATAGATAGATAGATAGATAGATAGATAGATAGATAGATAGATAGATAGATAGATAGATAGATAGATAGATAGATAGATAGATAGATAGATGGAAAATATTGATGATGGATGGATGGATGGATGGATAGATAGATAAACTATAAACCCTAATGCTCAAATTAATGAACTGGTTTGAGTAGGTTAAACTTAAATTAAACAAATTAGTTCAAGTAAATTAACTTCTATGAGTTTTTAAAACTTTCTTTTTCTTTTGAGTTCATCAAATTGACACATTTTAAGTAATCTGAATTATTTCATTGTTTCCAGTTTTATGAACTAGTTTCTTTTAATTTAGACAAACTTAGATGTAACTGAAACTGAGCCTGAATTTCTATTTCCCAGCATGCTTTACTCAAGTTACTCAAAAACTTGAAATTAAGAGCAACTCAAATGTATGAGTACAAAATTAAAATCGGCCAGTTTCTTTGAATTTCTTAACTTAAACATTTTGCTGTAACTGATTACCTCAAATTATTGAGTTTTACCAACTTATTTGGGTTTACAGTGAAATGAAAAAGACAGACAGATGTGGTCAGTGTTTGATCTTAATATCTGAAGCGTTTGAACTCTGACCTCCAGTGGAGTGAAGGCGTAGTTCTCCAGGAAGGACAGTCCGGCCACTGGCACCAGCAGGAACTCCACGCGGAACGAGTCGCTCTCAGAGTCGTACGTGTTCCTGAAGCGGGAGTAGATGAGGCTGACGGTGGCGTACGCCAAGACCAGATACACCACCTGAGAGAGACAGAGAGAGAGAGACGTCTGGATGTGATTTACACTGGCCATTTTTACATCCAAACTTGGGTATTTTACTTCTGTACACAATTTAAATATCACATAAAACATTTTTGAATGAAGCGTTTCCATCTCATGTGTTCAAAAGAACAAAATTGTCACTTTCTGGGAAATTGGCACAAAATATCTTTAATAAAAATGACAGTTGCTGCAATCTGTTTTTTTTTTTTCCCTCCATCAGAAATTATGAGCTCAAAACACAATGGACGCTGTCATGTTCTCTTGCGTTCGGATACTGGTGTTCGGAAACGCAATCGTGTGAGACGGTTATTTTCCGTCAACAACTGAAGAGATTCTGTTTTTAAGAATGTAATATTTAGTATCCTTATACTTTTAATATCATAATTATGACTAAGTATCTCATAATTTGCACTTTTTATATCATAATTATGACTTTATCTCACAATTTATACTTTTATATCATAATTATGACTTAGTATTTCATAATTTATACTTTTTATATCATAATTATGACTGGATCTAATCATTTATAATTTTTATATCATAATTATGGCTTAGTATCTAATAATTTATACTAGTTATATCATAATTATGACTATCTCATAATTAATACTTTTAATATCATAATTATGACATTGTATCTCATAATGTATACTTTTTATAGCATAATTATGACTATCTCATAATTTATACTTTTTATATAATGACTTTTATCTCAATGTATTTTATATCATAATTATGACAATATCATAATTTATACTTTTCTATATCATAATTATGACTTAATATATCATCATTTATCATTTTATTATAATTATGATTATCTCATAATTAAAAAAAATATATATCATAACTATGACTATCTCATAATTGATCCTTTTTATATCATAATTATGACTTAGTATATCATAATTTATACTTTTATTATAACTCGTAATTTATACTTTTTATATCATGATTATGATTATGTTGACCTTCATGACGGTGTTGTAGATGGAGATGAAGGCAGTGAACAGGTCCAGATATCTGGTGGTGAAGACCAGCGCGAACAGCAGCTGAGACTTCCCAGAAATACCTGAAACACACAACAACACGCTTCAGAACACAACACAACACACACAAAGACAAAACAGGGTCTGGAGTTCCTCAAGGAACCTGAAGAACCACTGAACACCCTGATAGACACACTGCAATCCGCTGCCACGTAAACACAACACAAACCTTGCGTTGACAAACGCGTAAAATCATTTACAACACTCGCGTTATGCGTCATGCGTGCGTTTAAAGAGTTTCACGCGTTTTTCGCGTGCAAATCAATTTTAAATAAGATCCACTCCGGTTCTTCTCCACATTCACGTTCTTCTGTCACAATTAAATTATCTGATGTGCACAATTAAAGTTACATATTAATAATAATAACACTTACCTGCGCATGATTTGGATCTCCATATCTTCAGGAACAGAATAATGATGGCGACCAGATGACAAAGATCTCCAGACAGTCGGAAGATATTCATCTTATCGCTGGATTTATGGAGTTTTGCAGCTGCTCTCAGACCAGATGTTCGTCCTGCACAAATAATAATAGGCTACAAACTCTTTTTCTATGTTCTGCTCAGCGCGCGCCCCTCATATCCACACGCCCTCCGGCTGTTAGTATCAATCTCTAGTTAATATATCAGATATACTAGAATCAGTGATGATTTACTGTAAGTCTCTGAGGTTCTGCGCTGGTCTGTGCGCTCGCGCCCCTGATCGGTGACGTGGCTGACCAGGATCCGGGTTTCCTCACCGCGCGCGTTCACGATCCGCGCGTCACACCGCCTGCGGCGTGCGCATTTAAAGAGGAAGCGCGTGAGTGAAGCTGTTTGCGCGCGCACAGTCACTAAATTATTATTCATATATTGAGATCTGCTGGAATTATTTTAGTTTATGAAGAGTTCCCAGCATCACTGTATTATACATTCACGTGAAAAAGTAGCATCGATTCCACTGTGTCCAGTTGCAACATTTGAGCTTTGATAAATATAGCCATGTAAAACAAATTGTGTTTTAGTGTGATTTACCCGCAGGTTCATTCCTCAATGTAAAGAGCCTGAACCAGTTCATTCTGACTTTAAAAATATATACATTATGTGTGTGTGTTTCTTTGATATGTTTTGGCTTATCAGTAATAAACCATATCAGATTTGTTCAGATATCTCTTGTTTGTTTGCGCAGATGCTCGTTATTATGAAGGTCATTGTAGGTTTATTTTAGCGTGTGATTCTGTGATTTCAGATGGAAAACACTGGAAGTTCAGCTGTGAAACAGACCACAGATCTGATGCTTTGGCTACATTCAAATCACAGTCTATAAATCTCTCTCTCTCTCTCTCTCTCTCTCTCAGATTGTATATTTGCATGGACAAGCATTTGCAGTTCACCTGCATGCAATGTGTTAATGCAAACTATATAATTTAAAGTAAAATAACATAGCTCAATCTGAGAATGCAAAATAACAATAGTGCAAAATAAAGTACAATTCAGTAAAAGTGCAGGAGAAGGCTATACTATATTGCAATAAACAACTTTAATAAATAGAGCAATGCATTATCAAAATAAAGAATGAAAAGTGGTATGGAAGGATAAAGTGAAGTGTGTCTATACCAGTGTTTTCCTCTAGAGGACAGTACAGCTCCCTCAAATACTGATGGCAGACACTCATAATACACAACACACACTGGACATGATAATCCTCAAACACACAGACAGAAGACTATCACATAAACTTCAGATCCTAAATGATTTATTCATATATGGCTCATGCAAGAACCTAAAAGATTTTAAAAGATTTAGGCTTTGTTTCAGCACAGATAACAAACATAGGCTAGGTTCTGCTAAAAACGTTTTTCTAACGTGAAGCTATAGTCTAAACGTTATTTCTGAGTGAACATTCACGTTTTTAAATGTTTAAACATGTTTAAAAACATTCTTGTTTAAGGAAACATTCCATTTGATCAGTTTGCAAACATTAGCCTATATAGGAACGTGATGTTTAAGAACGTTCTGAATGTTGTAATGTTTTTAAATGGTAGACGAATGTGAAAAAAAAAAACGTTCCATGAACCGATGTAGCCAATAATTTGTGCACGTTTTAAGAACATTATAAAGAAACGGATAACTTGAACGAACGTTCTATTAACGTTTCTGGAAGAACGTTTGATCATGACTTTGAGAGCACCTTCCCAGAACATTTACAAAGTTTTGAGAACGTTCCCTGTTAGAGATAAACAATAATACAATGTTGCAGATATTACTGTTAACAAATAGGTAGCGTAGTTAGAATGTACCCATTTATAAATATATATATATATATATATATATATATTTTTTTTTTTTTTTTTTTACCAGATAACTAATAGGCCTATACTTAAGTAAAATATAACTGATTTGTAGGGATTGTATTTAACACCTTCCTTCATAATGTTTTACAGTGTGAATGAGCTGGGCGTTATATTTAGCGCCTCATAAACGGTCATGATGCTCGTCTGTTCTCCTGGTGTCTGAATGAGAGACGCGTTGCGTTCAGCGCGTTTGAACGGTTGGACTGAGAGTCGCGTGTGAACTCAGTGTGACAGACAGAGGAGCAGTCAACCATTCGGGATCAAATTAGGAAGTTAGCAAAGGTTCTTTCTTACATAACACGGTCGGCAATAGTGTGTGCAAAACGGCAGAAAACGAGAGTTTCCACACGACTGCGTGAAAGGCCACAACACACAGGACAAGCTACTTTACCGGTGAAAAGAGAGAGAGAGAGAGAGAGAGAGAGAGAAGAACAGCAGTGTGTTCTTGTTCAAGAGGGAAAGGAAAACCTGGAGAGAGACACTGGTGTTGTGTCGATCAGAGGTCGTGGGAATTTATCAGGACGCCCAGAGGCGATTACAGACTAATACACACACACACACACACACACACACACACGCACACACACACACACACAAACACACTGTTCTGTTGTGCTGTGTCACTGTCTCACTCTCACAGACACAGTAATAATTGAGATATGTTTGAGGAACAGATGTTATATCTGAGGATTGTCTTCATCTTCATAGAAACAAGTGGAACTAAATCCCAGCTAACAGGGAAAAGTTCTTCCAGGAACGTTATTAGAACGTTCGTTCAAATGCATCTATTGTCTTATAACATTATCATATAAACGTTCCAAAATGGAACATTTCCTTAATGTTTTTTCTAACATTTGCAATAACTTTTAACATGTGCAATAAATGTTTTTGGACGTTTTGAACGTTCAGAGAACATTTTACTTCATGGGAACGTTAGCAAAATGTTCTTGAATATTTTTGTTCACAGGGATTTGGGATGATTGACAGGTGTAAAAATGTGTCAGTTCTTTCGCTTCATCTAAAGTTCTCTCTCTTATATGAGGGTGAAAGTGCTTTAATGTTCTTCCTGACCTCTGCGTCCTTCACCCTGTAACCTCATGCTACCGCCATCGACCCTGTGTGTGTGTGTGTGTGTATGTGTGTGGTATTGAGGTTTTGGGTCATGTCCTGTTTGAGTAAGAGAGGATCACCTGTCTGTCTGAGCGTCTCTCTCTCTCTCTCTCTCTCTCTCTCTCTCAGAGGCGGCATGTTTATATATCCAATCAAAACAACTGAATAATTCTAGATTTATTAAACTTTTAGTTTCATAACTACCAATATGAAATCAAATATCTTATTTTAATTCCTCGTTATATTTTCGGAAGCACCAACACAGTCTCATGGAAATGTGTAACTATTTGATGTTTTGCCCAGTTGGTGACTAATTTGTATCAATTCGATCTCGATTTTTGTATGATCTGCTTATAGTTATGTTTGGGGGTGGACCTTCAAAAACTGAATTCAGCAAATTGGCGTGACCAATTTGAATCTGTTGCGGAATCTGCAAGGGGGTGAAAACCTTTGCATGTATTACAAGTAACTTGAGTTATGTAATCAGATTACTTTTTTTAAGTAACTAGTGAAGTGACGCAATTCTTTTCACGAGTTCACATCTACATATAATTATTACGGTAAAGGTTATGCGTATTTGGCGTGCTGTCCGGGTGGAGGGCTCCGAGCTCGGAATTTCTGCCCGAACCCAGAGTACTCCCCCCGTTGGTGAGAGTAGATGGAACTAGAAGTGAGGAGATGGGGTGGAGGTGGGATGCTGAATAAACTGTCAAGGAACAGAGGTGGGTTCTGCTGTTATTTATATTGTCCTGAGTTGATTCTTTTGCAAGGGTGACCTGGCCAAGACAGTATTAATGATAAATACAGCGTGAATATAATTTTGTACCATAAAATATCATAAAAATACAATATATATAAAAAATTAAATACAGTACATTCATTTCATTGAAAAAAAAAAAAATAAATTAGGTCATTTTTGACCGACATGTGAAGAGCACCAGAGGGTTAAAAAGTAACTAAGTAACGCAATCAGTTACTTTTTAAAGGAGTAACGCAATACTGTAATGCATTATTTCCCCAACACTGCACTGCATATATATATATATATATATATATATATAAAGTGGCTTTGAGCACTGATTCCACAAGAGCACATTTTGGTTTGTCTTGTTGTTAAATATGTCCTCATTCCTGCTGTCCTAGCAGGATCCTCTCGCCTCAGCTCGTCTCTCTGTGTGTTTTCTCCCACACACACTCCTACTGTCACTCCACGGCTGTCATATGTTCAGATTTACCCACCTCCTCATTCAGGCCTCCATCGCCGAAACAACAACATCTCCATAGAAACCATGCTCTAGAATCTCTCAAAACCAAATAATCAGGACAGAAACAGAGATCAGAGGCCAGGAAAGCAACGTTCACGCTGTTTCTAAGACGCAAGTTGAGGTGAAGCAGTTCATTTTTGTGTTTGTAAACAGTTTGTTTTCATCAGATTCACTGGAATTTCTCATTTCTTTTCAGTTTCTTTAGGGTCTAACTCTTAAAAATGAGGGTTCTTTATGGGTTCCATGAAGAACCTTTAACATCATGGAATCTTTATGTTCCACAAAAGGTTCTTTAGACGATTACAATTTTGTTCACACAAAAATTGTTCACTGAAAGGCTAATTGAGGAACCAAAAATGTATCTTGTAGGGCTTCGCTGCGAAAACTCCATTTTGGAACCTTTGTTTAGATTTGAATATTTGAATAATATAAATAACCTTTTGTGGAATGGAAAGATTCCATGGATGTTAAAGGTTCTTAATGGAACCAACTATGTCAATAAAGAAGCTTTATTTTTAAGAGATGGTATCTCTGCGAAAACCCCCTTATTTTTTAAAAGCATGTGGGTAGTTTGGATTATGAAAGAACCCCAGTTTTGGTCATATCCTTTCTGAATCTGTGTGAGAGAACATTTTGGTTCGGATGCTAAAACACTTTGACAAGAGAAGACAGCGAGAAACATCCTCTAAGAATAAAATCTGTGAAGCTGAAGAAGATGAAAATGATAAAAATGTGCATCTATCCCACAGACAGAAGCAAAATCCTGAACAAGTCAATCGGCAGTCCTCCATTTCATTCCCTCATCCATCAAGTCTGGACTAATTTGGACTGAATTTCACTTGACATCAATCTGAAGTGAGCATAATCGCAGTGACAGGTTCTCGCATCTCTCTCCTCCCAGTCCTCCTCCCCCGTTATCCGCCGGTCGGTCACCCACATGCGCGCGAGACCGCGAGGATGAGGAGGAGAGCGCGCGCGCGCTCGGAGATTACCGCGTGAGTCAAGTCAAAGAAGAGAGACCGGAGGGATTAACCTGCGAAAACTACAAGAAAAAAATGAATTACAAAAACACGGCGCTGATAACATCGTGTTAAAGATGGGTGTTTTCGGAGAATAATAAAAAAAAAAACAAAAAAAAAAAACGGGGGACAAGAGAACGGAGCGCGTACTTAATTACCGCCAAAACACGAAGTGACCGCGAGCAGAAGACAGGTTTAAGGGAAATAATACCTTTACAGATTAAACATTTGCTTTAACAAGGTGAGTAATTCTTTATGTCTTCTTGTGTGCAGTAAATCAGATAATACAAATGTCTGAATTGCTCTTCATTAGTGATAAAAGCTTTTTATTTCCCCATCCATTTCATCCATTGCCGGCTTTTGGATAAAGATGTCTCCTGCATTTTGTCCATTTTGACACTTATATAACAAATGTATATGTCTTTGTTTATTTTTATTTTATTTTTTTAAATAAGAGTGGTGTAAAGGTTCAAATCAATGTTATAAATAATAGCTTATTTGATTTAGGAACATTTAGTTTAAAACTAAAGGACTGACGTACATAAAACCGATGGCTGATGGGCAGATGAGGGGAGGATAAATGCGGCTGAAACCGAGAAAAGAAACTTGATGTTGTAATGAAAAGAGATTAAACTCTCTGTTTGAGATCACGCACTGATCGCGCGCCGCATCTGGAGCTTTACTGGATTTACCGCGCGCGCTAAATTTACCTGCACGTCATCATATTTATGTCACAGTCTCAATCCCGCAGATATGAGACGAACATCTGGTGCACGATGAAACCCCTGAGGTATGTTGTTTGGAGTCATTTAAAAGTTTTCTGGCGAGTTTCACACGCTGTGTTTAGCTACTATAAGTCAGTTTAAACTTCAAGCGCGGGAAACTGGAGTTCTGTCGCCTCGCGTTTATTTGACGGTTAGTTTCCAGTGGAAAGCGCGCTAAATGTGCCGTGTGACTTCATCTGATTCCCCTGATCAATGAGAGCTTAATGCACTCAATGCGCTGATGTTTCCAGTCCTACAGAAATGCACCATGCATGGTTTTAGTTAGTTTGAACAAGTGCCTATGATTTATACATATAGTGCCATGCAAATACTGTGGTGTTGGTATGAATATGGTAATTTAACTGTACCATGGTATTTATCAAAGTATATTTATCACATTAGATATGTTCTGTAGAATGTACAAAGAGGAGAAATTATGGTTCATATTGTCAAGACTGGATGTAAAAAGTCTACAACTCTCCAAATGCACAACATTGTAATTTCCACCAAAAATATCCCAGCTAATAAAAATATGATCTAAGCACGGTTTGCTAACATTATTGAGTTATGAAAATGTAATGTTCAAAACGTCCAGTTTTAGAATGTTTTTTTGGTAATTCAGATGTTAAGGGAACATTCCATTTTATCAATCTTCCAACATTATTGGAATGTTACTTTTGAATGTTTTCTGAAAAAAAAAAAAAAAAAATCCATGAATGATGTTACTAATGTTTTTTTTTTGTGTGTGCTAACGTTTTAAGAACATTATGAAAGACCAGATGATTATGAACAAACGTTGTATTAATGTTACTTGAACGTTTGTTCATAACTTTGAAAGAACGCTCCCTGTTATGTATGTATAATAGCCAGTGTTGGGGTAACTCATTACAAGTAACTTGAGTTACATAATCAGATTACTTTTTCAAGTAACTAGTAAAGTAATGCATTACTTTTAGAATTTACAACAAAATATCTGAGTCACTTTTTTAAACAAGTAACTCAAGTTGCTTTGTTTTCCCACTTATTGACTGACAGCTCTCTTGTCCCAATGTTGAGACAAATCAAAGTGCAGAGGCGTGTGTAAACATGATGGTTATTGTAGTTCTCTAAATGTGAGCATGCATTTACTCATCTCACTTGCATGAAAACATTCAGTATTCTTCCTTCAGTCTGAGGCTTATTATTAAAAATTTGGTGTGAAAGGGACTTTACATTTGCCCAAAAATAGCACTTTTTTGTTATAAAACGGCCAGACCAGGTGAGAAAAAGTAATGTAACGCAATATTGTAATGCATTACTTTTCAAAGTAGCTTCCCCCAACACTGATAATAGCCACAAAAGGTGTCTGAACACCAAAATCACACTTAAATGTCTGAATGTCAGTAGAGACAGAAGTTTGTTGGTTTGAAATGCTGAATCAGCAGATGTAGTGTTGATGATGTGTAGTTTGAACAGTCCTGTGGCTCAAACAGATCATGGCGATATGAATGTCAGCAAGGTCATGGGTCCATTTCCCATGCGTGACCCCATTGGGTATAAAAGTGAGTATCCCCATGGATAAAAGTGTAAATTGTTTAGACAACAAAAATTAAAAGTGAAATAAAGTGAAAACCAATGATAGTGAAGAGAAACCCAGCTTACAGGGAATGTTCTGCATGGTTCTCTCAAAGTTATCAACAAATGTTCAAGCAAGATTAACCACTATAAAAACACAATAAATCAAAAATAATTCATAGAAATTATAGTAAAATTATAATTAAAAAATACACAGAATTGTCTTCTAAACTCATGTGACACTTTTCACACACTTTCTAAGTGAAGCACATAAAGAGCTTCATTGTTTATATAGTAAAGATTGTTAAAATATCAAATCTGCTTGAGTCTGAACTCACCTCCTGTCTCTCTCTCTCACACACACACGCACACATACAAAAACACATACAGACACGCACACACACACACTCACTCACTCACTCAGACAGACACACACACACACACACACACACGCGCACACACGCGCACACACACACACACACACACACACACACACACAGAGAGAGTCTCAGATTACACTGCAGGATCCTCAGGGCTCTTCTTCTCATTTCACTGTAAAAATGAGAGATGAGGAGATTATTCAGACATCATTTACTGGATTAGGAATAAAGAAAGAAACCTTCTCCTCCACACACACACACACACACACACACACACACACACACACAGCCAGGGATTAAGAGTGTTTATATTGTGTAACAAAGGTTAAGTCCATTTTCATTGTTTTGGCAGCGCAGTTATTGAGTCACATGCGTCTGTCCTGATGACGTCTGATGAGATCTCCACATGAACAACGGCAAACATCTAATACAGCGCTTCAGCTTAAATCATCTCAAGACATGCAAAACTTCTGCTGTGATGAGAGACAGAGATCATAAAACACAGAAATCTGTGTCTGAGGACATAAACAAACATTTCTTTACTTCGTCAACCAGACTAAAGTTCATCAACAATAACTGCCCAGGTGAACACAAAATAAACATTAAACATTGGTTTTATTTTTAAAATAATTATATTTTTAAAATACTTTAATGAAAAAAGTTTTAAAAAGTTTTATACAATAAATGCATTTTTCTTTGATACTCTGACATTTAATGTAAATAAATTTAGACATTTGACTTGCATATTAATTTTATTAGTGTTTATGTTAAAACTGTAATTCAAATGCATGGAATTGTTTTGTGATGCATATTTGTAGTCTGGTAACTGGTAAAATGAACTATTTGTATTTTATTTTATTTAAATAATCAAACTAATTCTACTTCAAATTGCATAGAATATGCATACATATGTTACATCTGTGTAATAAGAAATATTTAGTTTGTTTATGTATGAGATCAAAACAAATTGGATTTATTCTTAAATATATAAACCTGGTTATTGTGTATTTTAAACACATTAAGTTTATTAGGACTATTACAGAAATCTGACCTGTTTCATATATGTATGGTTGACAAATATGCATTGCATTAAGTTTATTAGTTTTTGTTAAAACTTTGTAATCTAAATGCATGGATTTTATATGCAACCTTACGTTTAGGCCTAAAAATGTATTTGGACACTTAATGTCTGAATGTCTTTACATGTCAAACCATCAAAGCAAGTGGCATTTATTGTAGAAATAAATATAAATTATATATATATACACAGTGGGGAGAACAAGTATTTGATACACTGCCGATTTTGCAGGTTTTCCTACTTACAAAGCATGTAGAGGTCTGTAATTTTTATCATAGGTACTCTTCAACTGTGAGAGACGGAATCTAAAACAAAAAAATCCAGAAAATCACATTGTATGATTTTTAAATAATTAATTTGCATTTTATTGCGTGACATAAGTATTTGATCACCTACCAACCAGTAAGAATTCCGGCTCTCACAGACCTGTTAGTTTTTCTTTAAGAAGCCCTCCTGTTCTCCACTCATTACCTGTATTAACTGCACCTGTTTGAACTCGTTACCTGTATAAAAGACACCTGTCCACACACTCAATCAAACAGACTCCAACCTCTCCACAATGGCCAAGACCAGAGAGCTGTGTAAGGACATCAGGGATAAAATTGTAGACCTGCACAAGGCTGGGATGGGCTTACAGGACAATAGGCAAGCAGCTTGGTGAGAAGGCAACAACTGTTGGCACAATTATTAGAAAATGGAACAAGTTCAAGATGACGGTCAATCTCCCTCGGTCTGGGGCACCATGCAAGATCTCACCTCGTGGGGCATCAATGATCATGAGGAAGGTGAGGGATCAGCCCAGAACTACAAGACAGGACCTGGTCAATGACCTGAAGAGAGCTGGGACCACAGTCTCAAAGAAAACCATTAGTAACACACTACGCTATCATGGATTAAAATCCTGCCGTGCACGCAAGGTCCCCTGATCAAGCCAGCGCATGTCCAGGCCCGTCTGAAGTTTGCCAATGACCATCTGGATGATCCAGAGGAGGAATGGGAGAAGGTCATGTGGTCTGATGAGACAGAAATATAGCTTTTTGGTCTAAACTCCACTCGCCGTGTTTGGAAAAAGAAGGATGAGTACAACCCCAAGAACACCATCCCAACCGTGAAGCATGGAGGTGGAAACATCATTCTTTGGGGATGCTTTTCTGCAAAGGGGACAGGACGACTGCACCGTATTGAGGGGAGGATGGATGGGGCCAACAACCTCCTTCCCTCAGTAAGAGAATTGAAGATGGGTCGAGGCTGGGTCTTCCAGCATGACAACGAACCGAAACACACAGCCAGGGCAACTAAGGAGTGGCTCCGTAAGAAGCATATCAAGGTCCTGGAGTGGCCTAGCCAGTCTCCAGACCTGAACCCAATAGAAAATCTTTGGAGGGAGCTGAAAGTCCGTATTGCCCAGCGACAGCCCCGAAACCTGAAGGATCTGGAGAAGGTCTGTATGGAAGAGTGGGCCAAAATCCCTGCTGCAGTGTGTGCAAACCTGGTCAAGAACTACAGGAAACTTATGATCTCTGTAACTGCAAACAAAGGTTTCTATACCAAATATTAAGTTCTGCTTTTCTGATGCATCAAATACTTATGTCATGCAATAAAATGCTAATTAATTACTTAAAAATCATTCAATGTGATTTTCTGGATTTTTGTTTTAGATTCCGTCACTCACAGTTGAAAATTACAGACCTTTGCATGCTTTGTAAGTGGGAAAACCTGCAAAATCGGCAGTGTATCAAATATTTGTTCTCCCCACTGTGTGTATATATATATATATATATATATATATATATATATATATATAAACAATGTTTAATGTTTTAGCCTATTTGGGTAAATCTGGGCAGTTGTTGTTGATGATGAACTTAAATCAGTCAAATTATAAAGAATTTGCAAAATTAGGCAGGAATGGTTTTAAATGTTTTCTCTGATTGTAAGAAATCTAAATCTAAATATTGAGCTGAACATTTAGAGAACATGCAAATCAGTGATGTTGTTAGCCTACATCTGTGTGTGTGTGTGTGTGTGTGTGTGTGTGTGTGTGTGTGTGTGTGTGTGTGTGTGTGTGTGTGAGAGTGTGCGTGTGTGTGCGCGTCAGGTCTATTTTAACCACTGCTTTGACCCAGATCACGGCATCCAAACCAGAACACAAATATAGTTTCTGTCCACTTCAGATCAACCCTCTGAAATCAGACTGAGTGTGTAACAGCGCATCTGTTTCTCTTTGGCTGCAGTGTGTGAGATACATCGAGGCCTGTGCGTCATCTGTTAGGATGCCGATCCCAAATCTTTCCCAGTAAACGGAGAACGTTGTTCTGTCGCGTCACTGAGGACAGCAGCACAAACACGCTGAAGATCAAATACAGCATGGGAAGCAACCGAGCCAACAGGTACGAAAACAGCATGTATGTGTGTGTGTGTACGTCTACGGGTCATGGTTATCACAAGAATTGGGCAAATTAAATATTTTTTTATGTTATCCTAAGCCCGATCATTTATTTCACGTCAGCTGTAATGCCAATGTTGTGCAGTAGGTGGCAGTATGGGCCTTTAAGTGGGTTTGCCAACAGGCGACCATGAAATGTGTGTGCGCCGCGTTCAAGCTACTGTTTAGCATATTTACTTACAAGAGTGCGCATCACTCGAAAGTTATTTATTTACTATTTATTTGTATCTGCTACGCTGTATTGGTTGCCCTAACGCATTGCAGTGGGTTGCGTGTTGCTTGACTGACATGCTTTCTAACCTTAAATCCACTTTTTTCCCTTTGTTGCAATTTTTCTGCTTATTATACATATAAAATACAAGAAGTTTATATCAGTAGTCCCATATTCTTAATAAATATGTGTGTAGTAGTAGTAGTAATATTGGAATCACACCATAGTGATAGATGCCCCTTTTTTACATTTAAGCCCCTGAGAAACTCTCTTTACATCCCTGTAAACATTGGGAAATTTTAATAACTTTAATGTTCTTGAAGTGTGAAGATACCACTAAGAAAACACAATTGTCCGATCTGGACTCGGTCTCGGCAGATACTCAATATTCAATGACTCGGATCAGATCAGGGGCACAAAAAACCTAATCAGCATCCCTACTCATGATATATCCTAAAATTATTAAGAGATATTTGACCCAGAGATTATCATTCTGTTATCCTTTATTAGCCCTCATGTCTTTCCAAACCTGTATGACGTTCTTTCTTTCTTCTGTTATACATAAAAGAAGGTATTTTGAGAAATGTCTGTGTTTTTTGTCCATACGATGAAAGTCATGTTGTTTGGTTTTCAACATTCTTCAAAGTGTCTTCTTTTGGGCTCAACATATGAAAGTCATACAGATTTGAAACAACATAAGGGGTAATAAACAATGACAGAATAATCATATTTGGGTAAAGTATCCCTGATATCTGTAGAAAAAAATGGTAAAATGCGTAAGTATAAAATGTTTTGCTCATTTTCTCAGCTGGTTTGCGAGTCATTTTGAACTCTCCGAGTGAAATACTTTGTGTTTAATGCTGCTCATCAACAACAAGACCAACTCAGACCATTGGGATTTTGTGCTATTTTGCTCCCATGACGTCTTCTTTAAAACTAGTGGAAAGAAAACATCCAAACTACAGCACTTTATCTATTTGATTTCGTCTGTAGATTTCAATTACCATTGATATCTTTAAAACTTTTCATCTCCACTTCAGCAGCACTTATATGCACCAAAACTTACAGTTTTATTCCCATCTATATTCTGAAGCTTTTTACTGAGGGGTTTGTTCATATATCATTCACCTGTTTTTTTATGCAACATTTTATTCCTAAACACATTTTGATAAAAAGTGTCAACAAAATCGGGGTGGTGATGGCGCAGTGGATAAGACACATGCCTTTGGTGTGAGAGACCCGGGTTCGAATCCACTGTGAGACACCAATGTGTCCCTGAGCAAGACACTTAACCCCTAGTTGCTCCAGAGGCGTGCGACCTCTGACATGTATAGCAATTGTAAGTCGCTTTGGATAAAAGCGTCAGCTAAATGAATAAATGTAAATGTAAATGTAAAATCAAACAAGAATTTTGAATGCTGTTCAGTTTAAAGCGTTTACTGTCACTCTTGTGCTCCACCAAACATCAGCAGATGATTGAGTGTCAGGCTGTATGTTTATTTGTTTATTAGTGTGTGTGTGTGTGTGTGAGAGAGAGAGAGAGAGAGAGAGAGAGAGAGAGAGAGAGAGAGAGAGAGAGAGAGAGAGAGAGAGAGAGAGAGAGAGAGAGAGAGAGAGAGAGAGAGAGAGAGAGAGAGAGAGAGAGAGAGAGAGAGAGAGAGAGAGATGGCTCAGGTTATAATCCCTAACCTTCACTGACCGCAATCCTGATATGGCTAAATGCTAAATGACTGGCCTTCCCTCATAATCCCAGTTTAGGGGCAGGTAACACACACCTGAGTCCCTCGACCCTTAATGGACAAAAACTGAAAGAGAGAGACAGTGAAACCATGGAGAAACAGACAGTCCTGATCCCACTGTAAGACCACTCGTTAAAGGTTCAGGAAGTTCTTTAGGAGGATCCGTTCGTGTGTTTCTGGAAGAGACGCATTAGTGACTCATGGTTTATCTGGAGTGAGTGTGTGTCCTTTAGAGCGGTCACTGGAAAGAACAAACTCTCCAATCAGATTACAGCTCTTCACCTGCCCTCCATCACATTTAAATAGCGCTTTATACAATAGTTTCAAAACAGCCTCACAGGCAAAATAACAAAATCAATGATACAGACTTAATCAAGTGTCATTATTCAGCTTAATTCAGTTCAATCCCAGCTAACAGGGAACATTCTCATAACTTTGGCTAACGTTGTGGGAAGGTTCTCTCAAAGTTCTTCCAGTAACGTCAATGGAATGTTTGTTCACTGATGTTATCTGGTCTTTAATGTTCTCAAAAACTCAGCATAAAAACATTATTTATACATTGTTCATGGAACGTTTTAGTTGGATGTTGGTCGTCTGTTTTATAAATGCTACTACTTTTAGTAGTTTCAGAGAACTGTTTCAAGAGATTCAATTTCAACTATAAAGCAAATCAACAGAAGACAATAGTGCCATTATTCAGCCAATTCAGTTCAATAACTATTGATGTTGCAAAATGTATCAATTATAAAACATTCAATTGAGCTTCTATGTTGATTCAATTCAGTTCAATAAGTGTCAATGTTCCAAAATAATCAATTATGAAACATTCAATTGAGCTATGTTGATTAAATTCAGTTCAATAAGTGTTAATGTTGCAAAATTGACAATTATGCAATTGCAATTAGTTGCAATTATGAAACATTCAATTGAGCTTCATGTTGATTTAATTCAGTTCAGAAAGTGTCAATGTTGCAAAATTCATCAATTACTTATTCAATTTCAACTATAAAGCAGATCTACAGGAGACAATAGTGCCCTTATTCAGCTCAATTGATTCAATTCAGTTCAACAACTTGATGTTGCAAAATGTATAAATTATGAAACATTCAATTGAGTTTCATGTTGATTCAATTACGTACAATAAGTGTCAGTGTTGCAAAATGTATGTAAATTCAAGTCAAAATACAATTATGAATTCAAATTTGTCTATAAAGCAGATCTAGAGAAGACAATAGTGCCATTATTCTGCTCAATTCAGTTCAGTGTTGATTCAATTCAGTTCAATAAGTGTTAATGTTGCAAAATTGACAATTATGCAATTGCAATTAGTTGCAATTATGAAACATTCAATTGAGCTTCATGCTGATTTAATTCAGTTCAGAAAGTGTCAATGTTGCAAAATTCATCAATTACTTATTCAATTTCAACTATAAAGCAGATCTACAGGAGACAATAGTGCCCTTATTCAGCTCAATTGATTCAATTCAGTTCAACAACTTGATGTTGCAAAATGTATAAATTATGAAACATTGACTTGAGCTTCTGTTGATTCAATTCAGTTCAACAAGTGTCATTGTTGCAAAATGTATCAATTATGAAACATTCAATTGAGTTTCATGTTGATTCAATTACGTACAATAAGTGTCAGTGTTGCAAAATGTATGTAAATTCAAGTCAAAATACAATTATGAATTCAAATTTGTCTATAAAGCAGATCTAGAGAAGACAATAGTGCCATTATTCTGCTCAATTCAGTTCAGTGTTGATTCAATTCAGTTCAATAAGTGTCAATGTTGCAAAATTCATCAATTGCTAATTCAATTTCAACTATAATTCAAATCTACAGAAGACAATTGTGCCCTTATTCAGCTCAATTGACTCAATTCAGTTCAATAACTGTTGATGTTGCAAAATGTATCAATTATGAAACATTCAATTGAGCTTATTTGTTGATTCAATTCAGTTCAGTAAGTGTCAATGTTGCAAAATTGACCAATTATGAAACATTCAATTGAGCTTCATGTTGATTTAATTCAGTTCAGTAAGTGTCAATGTTGCATAATTCATCAATTACTTATTCAATTTCAACTATAAAGCAGATCTACAGGAGACAATAGTGCCCTTATTCAGCTCAATTGATTCAATTCAGTTCAACAACTTGATGTTGCAAAATGTATAAATTATGAAACATTCAGTTGAGCTTCTATGTTGATTCAGTTCAGTACAATAAGTGTCAGTGTTGCAAAATTCATGTAAATTCATGTCAAAATTAAATTATGAATTCACTTTGGTCTATAAAGCATTGAGTATTCAGTTCAACTCAGTTCAGAGTTAACTCACCTAAGACCCCAAACTCTTCTGTCCTCTCTCTCAGGTACAGCATCGTGTCCCCTGACGAGGAAGCGCTGAAGATCTCCACCCTCGGCCTCCACAACGGCTGCGGCTCGGGCCGGCTCGGAGGAGGGGAGGGTCCGAGTGGGTCGGCGATGGGCACCGCCTACAACGGGAGGATCTCCACGTCAGGCCGAGGCCAGCTGCGCAGCCGCTTCGTCAAGAAGAACGGCCAGTGCAACGTGGTCTTCACCAACATGGACGACAAGCCGTGGCGCTACCTGGCGGACATCTTTACGACGTGCGTGGACATCCGCTGGCGGTACCTGCTAATGATTTTCTGCTCCACCTTCCTGGTGTCCTGGCTCATCTTCGGCTTGATCTTCTACAGCGCTTCTCTGGCTCACGGGGACTTCGATAAAGATCGTGGCGGGAAGCCGTGGAAGCCGTGTTTGCTGCACGTTGAGGGCTTCGTCGGGGCATTCCTGTTCTCAATCGAGACCCAAACCACCATTGGCTACGGCTGGCGCTGCGTGACCGAAGAGTGTCCCGTAGCAATTGCGACAGTGGTGGTGCAATCGATTCTCGGATGCATCATTGACTCCTTCATGATTGGCACCATCATGGCCAAAATGGCACGTCCGAAGAAGAGGAACCAAACCTTGCTTTTTTCACAGAACGCAGTGATTGCGTTGCGTGACGGGAAGCTTTGCTTAATGTGGCGAGTCGGGAACCTTCGACGTAGCCACATCGTCGAGGCTCACGTTCGGGCGCAGCTCATCCGACCCTACGTGACGGCTGAAGGCGAGTTCATCCCGCTAGAACAAATGGATCTAAACGTGGGATACGATGAAGGAACCGACCGCCTCTTCTTAGTGTCGCCTTTAGTCATCGTTCACGAGATAGACGAGGACTCGCCGCTTTGGACAATGAGCCGATCCGACCTCGAATCCGACGACTTCGAGATCGTGGTGATCCTGGAGGGAATGGTGGAGGCGACGGCCATGACCACGCAAACGCGAAGCTCCTACCTTTCCCGCGAGATCCTTTGGGGTCACCGCTTCGAACCCGTCATCTTCGAGGACCGCGACCGCTACAAGGTCGATTACGCTCACTTCCACAAAACCTACGAGGTTCCCTCGACTCCCACCTGCAGCGCTAAGGAGTTGAAAGATCTGAGCGAACGCCGTTCGTCGGCTTCGTCCCGTTCCGAGACGCCGGATATCCGCTGCCATCGCGGGGCTCAAACGCTCCTCCCGCCGCACTCGCCTAGCGCCTTCTGCTATGAGAACGAGGTGGCACTGTGTTGCGGAGAGGACGAGGAGGAGGAGCGTGCGGGTGAGGATATGACCGGTGTTCCCACAGACTTCCAGAAAATGTTCCAGGACTCGGCCACGATGACCTCGGGCAGCAACGTGCTCTGCGTATTAGACATGGACAATCAGATCGAGTTCGACATCCTGCAGACTGCCATACCGCTCGACCCCACGACTTATAAGAGCGAGTCCGAGATATGACAGCCCACGAGTAAAATACATTTAGACTTATTTAATCACATTTATAAAAATTAAATACATTTATTATTTATATATGAATTAATATTTATGTAAATAATTATTATTAGTTAAATGTATTATACTTACATAATATAATTGATTCATATAAATACAGTACTAAATTTAATTAATAAATGTATACAAATAAATAATACACACATATATACATGTGTACATATATATATATATATATATATATATATATATATATATATATATACACATTTAGGAATAAAAATACATTTATATTTATAAATCCTAAATGTATTTATTTATATAAATATATTATATATTAAGTACATTTATATACAAATAATACATTTATATAAATACATGTATTATTTATATATAAATGTATATTTATATAAATAAATGTATTTATACATGCAATTTATTCTAATGTATACTATTTACATAATATAACTAATTTATATAAATAAATATAATACTTTATATAAATAAATGCATTATTTGTATAAAAATGTATAATATAAATAGTACATGTGAAAAATGTACGTATATAAACGCTTTCGTAATAAATAAAAAATGTATGTTTATATAAATGTATTATATTTATTTAAATACATTTATATCCAAATAATACATTTATCTTAATACATTCATTATTAAATGTATAATTAAATGTTCATATAAATGTATATTTATATAAACAAATATAAAGTAAATTATTCACATTTATTATATAGACAATATAACTAATTTATATAAATAAAAAATATATTTTTATACAAATAATGTATTTATTATATAAATATATTATTTATAAGTAATACATTTGTATATAAAGAATAAATGTATTTATATAAAATACTAAATTAATTGATTTAAAAGAATTATATTTATATGAATAAATATATACATATATATATATATATATATATACATATATGTATATATATATATATATATATATATATATATATATATATATATATATCACCTTGCCTGCATTTTTGTACTTTGCTCATCGCAGTCTTCCCAAAAGGAGGAAGGGGGTGTGTTTGGCCTCAAGGAACACGTGACCCTAAAGGTCGTGACCTCATGTCATGTCACCTAAATGGTCATTGACGAGATCACAGGAGGGAGGGTCACGTAATGTGGCTTCCAGTGGAGATCAGACGCATCATGAAACTGACGACAGAACATCAGACTAAGATGCCAAGAAGAAGGAAAGAAGAGAAGCACAAATAAAATCACCAAAGGAGTTGAGCTCAGGACAGACTGATGTTTCTCTCTCTACAGTTACCGATTCTGTTCATGACATGGATCCATGTGCTTCTTTATTGTTGATTCATTTTATTTTAATACATTATGTATATAGTTTATCATTTAAAAGCCTGTTTGAATAGATCTTTCTTAGTTGGAGGGATGAATTGTCTAAAATTTATTTCTATCCTGGTGAAAGAATCACAGACATTTATTTGAATTGATGATCAAAGCGATGTAAAATATGTAGATAAGTTTGGTTTTTCATATATTAGATACAAAAAAAATAATGATATACTTTTTGTTAATCTACCCGAGTCAAACTTTCATTTAAAAGCATAATTAGAATGGAAACGCCAATTTTTAAGTTTGACCGTATTTTCGTTTTAGGTCAAAAGGCCTTTTGAATGGGAGTTCTTGGGGCACGACTATGATAGCATCAAAAATCGCTATTTTTAAAACGCTAAGGAGGCTCGACTCAACATGAAACTTTGCTGTAAGTATCAGCAGGGGCTCTACACATGAACTCCAGCATTGAGAACATTGTTTGTGTACACAGAGTTTACTAAAAAGAAAGGTTTTGTACGACTCACTTTATCAGTTAGTGTTTCCGGTGGCTGGAATTTTGTCAGTCAAAAGTAGTCGATCTCCGAATGCAACGTAACAGGGAGGAGAGTAAAGATGGAAAGCTCCTAAAGCTAAGTTCTATATAAATTCACGGATAATTTGTTGTTTTGTCGTTAGTGAAAATCAATATTGACCTTGTATTTGAAAAAGGATCCTCATATAATAATAAAATGATTTAGATCGACTATTTTTGACTGACAAAATGCCAGCGGACGGAAACAACAGCTACAGTGAGTTGTTCAAAATCTGTCTTTTTAGTAAACTCTGTGTACACAAACAATGTTCTCAATGCTTAAGTTCATGTGTAGAGCCGCTGGTGATACTTCCAGCACAGTTTCATGTTGTGTCGAGCCTTCTTTAAGTGTTTTAAAAACAGCGCTTTTGATGCTATCATAGAAGTGCCCCATGCACTCCCATTCAAAAGGCAATTTGACCGAAAATGAAAATACGGTCAATCTTAAAAGTGGCGTTTCCATTCTAATTATGCTTTTACACGAAAGTTTGACTCGGGTAGATTAACAAAAAGAGCCTAGGTTCAAATTTGGCGAGAGTTACCCTTAAATCTAATATCCCAGTTAACAAAAATAAGTTCTAAGAACATTTTGCTAACTTTACCATTAAGTTATAAAAACCTTATTTGTGAATGTTTATACATTGGTCATGGGATGTTTAAGTCTGACAATGTTTCAGTTGGACATTTGTCTGTTTTTTTTATGTAACTTGTTTCGGAATATTCAGAGAACTTTCAAAAGTAACATTCCAATAATGTTTGGAGAATGATGAAATAGAATGTTCCCTTAAAGGGACGGTTCGGAATAAAATCAACCTAGGGTCCTTTGCACCATGACCTCGAGCCAAACACCCCCCAGAAGCCTTTTTTCCCTTGGTCGAACATTATTAAAGTTAGAGCTTATTTAGAGATATTAGCCGGATGGCTTAGTGCAGGCGCTAATGGATCCAAGGCTGTATCTCGTAAATTACTCCACTAATAATGCCCAGAATGGTACCAAACTTCTACAGTAGTACAAATAGGTTCTGTACTCATAAAACAGGGCAATGGAAAGTTTGTAAGTACATCAGGAGTTTATTTAAATAACACTTGCCTGATGGCTAATGCTACCGCTAACCCGCACGTCGAGGTCACTTCAGTGATTAGGGAAAGGCACGTAAAAGTCCTGGCAGAAAGCCAGTATTTTCAAAATTGTTTATGATTTTTTTTCCGAAGTGTCGACAACTTAGTGTTAACTAATAATTGTTGCAAACTGGTACTACCAACAAAATATTAGAACATTACTGGAACTGGGCGTCGTTACACTACATCCTTATGCATCGCTTTCTGCTAGGACTTTTATGTGCTTTTCCCAAACCACTGCAGTGACGTCGACGTCCGGGTTAGCGGTAGCATGAGCCGTCAGTCAAGTGTTATTTAAATAAACTCCTGATGTACTTACAAACTTTCCAATGCCTCGTTTTATGAGTACAGAACCTATTTGTACTACTGTAGAAGTTTGGTACCATTCTGGGCATTATTAGTGGGGTAATTTACGAGATACAGCCTTGGATCCATTAGCGCCTGCTCTAAGCCATTCGGCTGATTTCTCTAAATAAGCTCTAACTTTAATAATGTTCGACCAAGGGAAAAAAGGCTTCTGTGGGGGTGTTTGGCTCGAGGTCATGGTGCAAAGGACCCTAGGTTGATTTTACTCCGAATCATCCCTTTAACGTTTGAAAAACAATGTTTCGAATTAACGTTCTATTAGCGTTACTGGAAGATCCTGTTAGCTGGGATTCAAACAACATGAATATGAATACTTGCACTCAAGCTGGGTCTTTGCTCGTTTTATGTGATTTTTGTACATGTTAAGTGTGTTGCACATCATTTTGTGTTTAAAAGGGAATGATGTTTAATGTTTGGAAACTGAAGTGGGAAAGATATAAGCTGATGTAGCGAGAAAATTAATGTTAATGTATAACCTAGAGATCAGTCAGTCGTTCCCCAGACGCTTTCCTCTGATCGTGCTTGTTTTTCTGGGAGAATCTGATGTGTAAATATATAAAGCTGCTGCTGCTGCTGCATGATGGGAATCTTTATGATCCTTTTCTAAGCTGGTTTTACGCGTCTTCCTGTTTGAAAATCTTCCAGATGACGGAGAAACTTTTACTTGAAAGTCCTGAAATGCACTTTATCTTGTCTTGTTGCACCTTCTAATGTGATACTGAAATAAATCTTTATACCGCAGTATGTTTGGATGTCTAAGCCCATATTAAACACACAGCAGGTTTTCACTGGCGCGGTGACCTCTGGTCTGTAATCACATGACCTCCACGCTTCAGTTAATCATTCTGGAACTCAATTCCTGAAACACACACACACTCCTGGAAAATGACGGAATACAACAGCACAGCTGTTCACTGGATCAGACTGTGATTTACATCAAACAGCAGAACAATACAGAACTGGAAACTGAAACAACATCAACTACTGTAAACAGGGTTCCCACACCTTGGTTAACTTCAAATTCAAGGACTTTCCAGGTCCAACACCCTCAAATTCAAGGACTTAATGTGGGGACACGTTTGTTGTGTCCAACAACAAACGTTGAGGTACCATCGTAGTAGTTTTGAGCGCTTGAACGTCAAGGCAACGTACAACACAAAGCACCTCACGCGGGGAAACACTCAACGTAATGCGTAAATAAGCGAAACTAGCGTAAATCAAGCAAGCTAGTATGCATAGGACACGAAGTGTTGGCGAAATAACACATTAGTGGACCGGAGGGAATAATATGGAATTTTTATCCAGAAACTTCTTGCACAAAATAAATTCAAGCACTTTCAAGGACCTGTATCTGGGTCAATGAAGTGACGGGTAATTTTGTTTGTCCAAAGGCCTTAATAATAATAAAAAACAAAGATATGACATCCAGAGTATGTAAGGTAAGCTACAACTTGATCTTTCTTATTGAATCCAAAAGGTTTTAATTATATTTTACTACATATAAAGGTATTTTAAAGATTATGAAGTGTCAAAAGGTCATTCGGTTTAACCGTCTGAAGGCCAATACAGCCATTTCATTTGTGATTAAAATATCTTAAAATTTATATATTTTTTTTATTCTGGCATGATTTTATAACATTATATTTCAACATAATGCAAATTTGTATTAAAATTATGTGTAGAAGTCCTTGCTTTGTTATGAGAAAGAATGTCCGGAAAAATGGATTTCATTGATGTCATTCGGAGTAACCAATATAAAGGCACCATTTTGGATAAAGTCATGCGGTCAATATCATGTGACAGGATGTGACATCATTCAGACACCTGCAAAGGACCACATGGTCATGAAGCAAAGTAAGTAACTCT
The DNA here is from genome assembly GCF_951802725.1 of Rutilus rutilus. Lineage (NCBI taxonomy): Eukaryota > Metazoa > Chordata > Actinopteri > Cypriniformes > Leuciscidae > Rutilus > Rutilus rutilus. Next base: position 20,717,295 of record NC_140209.1, read on the forward strand.
CTCTTAACTATTTGAGAAATTATACGCATGTATAATGAAATATCAGGTCATTCGGTACAACCGCTATAAAACATGGAAAATGTTGTAATATTTTAAAAACTTGTACTAAATATATTTGGTTATACCGAATTATGTTGGTCATATTTGTACATATCTGGAATAAATAAATACAACATTTTATTAATAGAAAATGTGCAGAGTATATTATTACATCATTTTGACTGAACTTTACTTTTGCAGATGCCTTTATCAAATAAGGAAAAAGGAGCTCGCTACTGGGAAAGGGTCAAAGCTGATCCTGTTAAAAAAGAAGAGATACTTGCCTAAAAAAGAGAAAAGTTTCATTAGTTTTAATTATTTATATTATTTTATTATCCTATTACTATTATTATAATACTATATATAGTAGTAACTGTATCATAACACTGTTACAACGCGTACAATCGGCTCTATTTTGCAGTGTTACTAAAGAAAACTGAGTGATCAACGGGAACACCTGCCAATATTATATTATTAGTATTATTAGTATTAGTTGTTATTGTTGTATAGATTAATTTTTATTTTTACTTACCAAAGAAGAAAACTCAGTAGCAAAAAAGAACAAGTGTCAATTGATGAACTTGGCCAAAATATTTTAATTACTTTAATATCATTAACAATATGAGTTGTATGTAAATATGTTCATTCCAATAACAATGAAATGTTTTTAATGTTTTATGTACTTTTTATATTATTATATTAACAATAAATGTGCTTCTGTATCTATTTGTGTCTGTGTATTGTCTTAAATATTCATAATGTCAAGGGCAGCAGACATAGTCATTCGGTACAACCAATACATAATAAATATTTAAATGGAATAATATTGTTTTTAATAACCAAAGGAACTACAATAATACAAATGTTAAAGGTACAATATGTAGGTTTTTTTTTTTTTTTGCTTTAAAAATAGCAAAAATCACTATATCTATGTTATATATATTTTTTAAGTTGTGTACTTACATTATCCCGACACGGCACATTTCTTTATTTCCGTTTTGTCGCCGTCAATGGCGTCATATCCGCGTTGTCCCTGGTTTCCGCTCGTACTGCCATAGTAACCAGAGCCGTCTGATAGTAACCAAGGCGACAGACGTGGACAACTGTGTAGTTCACAATGTCTATCTGCACACTGTTGTTGTTTCGTTCAAACATTATGGACCATGGCAAGCAGACTTTGGATAAAAAAGAACTAAAACGAGAATCAATATCAGCGCAGTGTTTTCGAGATGCCGAGAGCTCCCATAGACCGTATATAAACGAGAGCTCCACGTCCGAGACTTCGACAACTCCTACATGTACTTTATTAAACAGGTGAGCACATTTACATAAAACTAATCAATGTTATATAGTTCAACAATGATAAAATGTTAGAATATGATCTGTATGTTATTCTGTTGATCTAGCTTACTGCTAGTCTCATACAGACAAACTAACACATACATTTCAACACATTCAAATGCAGTTTAGTGTGATAGTGTAATGTTAGACCAAGTGAAACAGCGCTGTGTTACCTCACAAGTTTAATTTGTCTAATAAACTGACCTGTGAGTAGTAATTCTGCACTTGCGTGTAGTTCGGTAGAATTAAATGTCCATATTCCTTTTATATCCGCGGGACTCGCGTCGCGTGTGGAGCTGATAGCTGTCTTAGCAATCCCGACCTGCTTCATATCACAGTCATGATAAAAGCATTGATGTATTCACTCATCCATAAACATTATTAGATCGGTCGGCTTGACGTTGACGACAAGATCCATAATTCTTAGCAAGTGTTGCGTCATCAAACTACGCCTTTGTTATTGTAAATAGGTTAGCGACCCCTAGCGGCGAAAAATTTACATATTGTACGTTTAAGCAGATTAAGCTTTCTTTCTACATTTCCCCTTTTCTCATTTCCCTGTGCAATGTTTTACTTTAATATGTAGGAGGGTTTAGAGTAATCCAATAAAATGAATACATTTATGAGATCAGTGATAATGTTATTTTATATTTCTTCCGTGTTACACACTATATACCATCTCAACATCAATGTCGAATCAGATTTTTTCATGAATAATTATCTGCAAATTAATTATTTTAAATATATTCATGGTTAAACCAAATGACTTTTTTTGGTGACAATCTTTTTTCCATCTTGTAAAAAATGACAAAAGCAGTGGTAATTGATTGCAAAAACCACATAATCTCATTGTTAACGCTTAGTAAAATAAAAAAAATGGTTTCAAAATTAATTATAGGTCCAGTACATTTTTATACACTTTTAAAAAACCTTATCCGTCTATGCAACTATATTTTCAAAAACTTTCCAGGGCCTTGATTTTTTTTATTTCAAGGACCCGTGGGAACCCTGTGTAAACCATACACACACACACACACACACACACACTCACACTCACACTCACACACACACACACACACACACACACACACACACACACACACACACACACACACACACACACACACACACTGATCGGCTGCAGTTCTCTCATCTCACCAGCAGATGGCGCGCAACACTAACTTGTTATACAAACACACAAATCTGACACACTCGCGCCCTCTGCTGCTCTTTCTACAAACACACACAAGCAGGAGCACTATAATAGATGAAAGATAATATAATATATAGCACATCATAAAAGAAAATCAACAGAAAATTCATACAAAATATTAATAATAATTTAGCACATTTTAAAAGAAAATTAATAATGATTGTAAACAATAATTTAGCACATTTTAAAAGTTTACAGAGAATATTAATAATGATAAGAACAATATATATATATATATATATATATATATATATATATATAAATAATACACATAAATATTATTTAGCCACTTTAAAAGTTTAGAGAATAACAATGATGATGATGATGATGATAAATAAATTATAAAAATAATACATAGATTAAAAATAATAAATGCAAATGAATACCTTTTAAATGTTTCCAGAGAAAAATAATAATAATTTAATGTAAATGTAAAAAAATAATGATAAAAAATAAATACGAATATTTTAGCACCTTTTAAAAGTTTCCAGAGAATGATAATAGTAAATAAATAGCAATTAAAATATAAATAATAATAATAATAATAATAATAATAATGATAATAAGTACATTTTAAACGTTTCAAGAAAAAAATATGACAATAATAAAGAATGAATATTTTCTTATTAATAATGCAAATAATATTTTAGCACCTTTTCAAACTTTACAGACAATAAAAAATACTGATAATAATAATAAAAAATGAATGCAAATTTAAAAAAATAATACAAATAAATAATAATAAAAATATTTTAGCACCTTTTAAAAGTTTCCAGAGAATAATGATAATAGTAAATAAATACAAAATATAAATACCAATTAAAAATAATAATAATAATATAATAATAATTACATTTTAAACGTTTCCAGAAATAATGATAATAATAAATAATGATTTTCTTTTTTAAATACAAATAATAATAATATTTTAGCACCTTTTAAAACTTTACAGACAATAAAAATAATGATGATAATAAATACCAATGAATAAATAAGCTAATAATAGTTATAATAATAATTGTATCACCTTTTTAAAGTTTAGCATTGTCATAATAATAATCATCAGCACCTGTTAAAAGTGTGCAGTGACAGAAGAGGAGAATAAAACCAAGCGACTGTGAGCGAGTAACAGGCGATCAGAGCATTGAAGCAGAAACTGGTCTGAGATCAGACAGATCAGATCATCATCAGGGGAATCACTGCTGCTCTGAGATCAGTTTATCATGCCTGAACATTAAGACATCTCACTAATCTGCAGTTTGCTGGACCCAAAAATAACGTTTCCTCCACCTTTTCAACTTATATCCATGATCTCCCTTCCTCTCGTTGTGTCTTTTCTGGTAAATGACATAAATGAACCTGTGACACCTGACAACCATATCAATCAGTCCATTAGTCTAAGCAGGTTATGCAGCGACCCCTGAACTCCTGCTCCTAACCCTGACCTTTGAACTCAAGCTTCAGAATAAAGACGAGACAACAACGTTTCTTCAGTTTTTCTTTCTCTAATCCAAATGTGAATACTCTTTTAATTGGTGATTAAGTTACATGTTTTATCCATGCACTGTCCATGCTTTTATTCTTTTGTAAAAGCCCTTTAACTGTTTCTCAATGACATCAGCCACAGGAAGTGACATCATTAGATGTTGTCTAGCAGGAAGTTTGACACTGACATCCTAAACTAACGGACAATCCGTGACTAACTTTAGCTTTTTCTGCTCATGTAAGTATTCAAGTCATCAATGCAGGGTTGTTATAGTAAACTTAAACTAAAACCAAATAAACCTTTAGGTTTAAATAAACCTTAAACTTATTTTATTTCAGCAAGTTGCCAAAGATTTGGATCTCATTTTCATTTAGTATAACTTGATGTCGCCACCCTGACTAATATCTTCAATTATTAAAGTTTAGTGATCAGAGCAGATTTTATAGTATTCCCCAAAAATGAGAGCACAAACACTTAATGTTTAATGTTAAAGGAGACGACCCGTGTTTATACAGACAAAAACCTGTCTGATCTTCATCATCATCTTCATCATCATCATCACAGACGCTCAATTAACCTCAGCAGAACTTGAAGGTTCTGGGAGAGAGAGAAGTTTGCGAATACATGCCTGAGGGAGACAGACCTTATTACTGAGTGAGAGAGAGAGAGAGAGAGAGAGAGAGAGAGAGAGAGAGAGAGAGAGAGAGAGAGATGAAACTGATAGTGCAGTATTGTGTGGGTCAGTAACAGAGGCTCATTGTCAGCGTTTACTGCCCCCTGCACTGCTAATTATGAGCTGTTCCCCTCACCCGCGTCTCTCCGTCCGTCCGTCCATCCATCCATCTCTCTTTCTTTCTTTCCTTCATCTACATTTCCCAAACGCTGCTTCCTGTGTGTCTGTAGATCATCTCTGTCTCTCCCCGTAGATGTAAACAAGCATCGCTAAATCTGAAGCTCTCCTCTGACTTAAGAACGATGACGATAAAGTTTTGATGATCCTAATATTTCTGTGAGAACATAAAGGAAGTCAACACCACAACTATATCAATAACGAGACAGAGGAATCAATATCGTTGGAATTACTTTCATTAAGAGCGATTTTTAACTACTAACGGTTATAAACATTGCCAGCCAATCAGAATGATTCCTGCTTTAAAGAGCGCGAGCATTTAAAGCAGCAGACGCTTACACAACTATATCGTCCATTGGTGTGAATGTTAATATTGTTGTCGTTTATCGTTATAGGTATATTTATCATTGTTAATGTGAACAGGCCTTGGTCTTGAACAAGTTTGAGCACTTTAATGGCCTACATTTCGGTTAACTTGAGTGATCAGAGGCGCCATCTGCCTCCAGAATACTGGAACTACAGCACACTTATTCATCTATACAAAGCCACTCACAATTGATTAATCCTACACATCTCATCTAAACTGAAATGTTACTGAAATGACTGAATCCTGATCAAACAATTTTGCAATGTTGACACCGTTTTTTTTGTTTATTACAGCAAAAAGTGTGGTGGCTGAGAGAGCTCAATGCGCTGCAACTGAAGAAAACACATGCAAATAGAAAAAACACCAACAAATTAAGAAAACATCTTCAGCTTTGACAACACATGTGCTGCAAATACTCACAACACAACCAAATACAGAAACATAAAGCAAATACTCACAACGCAACCAAACACTCACAATACAACCAAATACAGAAACACACTGCAAATACTCACAACGCAACCAAATACAGAAACACACTGCAAATACTCACAACACAACCAAATACAGAAACACACTGCAAATACTCACAACACAACCAAATACTCACAACGCAACCAAATAATCGCAACACAACTAAATACAGAAACACACTGCAAATACTCACAACACAACCAAATACTCACAACGCAACCAAATAATCGCAACACAACTAAATACAGAAACACACTGCAAATACTCACAACACATCCAAATAATCGCAACACAACTAAATACAGAAACACACTGCAAATACTCACAACACAACCAAATACTCACAACGCAACCAAATAATCGCAACACAACTAAATACAGAAACACACTGCAAATACTCACAACACAACCAAATACTCACAACGCAACCAAATACAGAAACACAATGCAAATACTCACAACACAACCAAATACAGAAACACACTGCAAATACTCACAACACAACCAAATACTCACAACGCAACCAAATAATCGCAACACAACTAAATACAGAAACACACTGCAAATACTCACAACACAACCAAATACTCACAACGCAACCAAATACAGAAACACAATGCAAATACTCACAACACAACCAAATACTCACAACGCAACCAAATAATCTCAACACAACTAAATACAGAAACACACTGCAAATACTCACAACACAACCAAATACTCACAACGCAACCAAATAATCGCAACACAACTAAATACAGAAACACACTGCAAATACTCACAACACAACCAAATACTCACAACGCAACCAAATACAGAAACACAATGCAAATACTCACAACACAACCAAATACAGAAACACACTGCAAATACTCACAACACAACCAAATACTCACAACGCAACCAAATAATCGCAACACAACTAAATACAGAAACACACTACAAATACTCACAACACAACCAAATACTCACAACGCAACCAAATACAGAAACACAATGCAAATACTCACAACACAACCAAACACTCACAACACAACCAAATACAGAAACACGCTGCAAACAGCACAGACTACAACAGAAATGTATTTGTTTTCTTTAGTTTCAGTGCATTTAGCTCTCTCGGCCACCATTAAAAACTCACTTAATTTAGATCAGTTTCTCAGAAAACAACACTTCTTCTCTTACGTCGTTTTGCATCTAACACTGAGGCCTGGTTTCACAGACAGGGTTTAGATTAAGCCAGGATTAGACCTTAGTTCAATCAGGGAATTTAAGTAGCTTTTTATAAACTTGCCTGAGAAAAAAACATTACTGGTGTTCATCTTGAGATAAAACAATGGCACTGATATATTAAGATCTTTCAGTTAAAACAGCTCAAATATTATAATTTTTTTGGCTGTGAAACTGGGGGTGAGTAGCTGTGTTTCATGTGAATATGTGAATATATCTGAACTACAACTTTCTAAATTTGTTTAAATATCTCAAAAACAGCAAAACTGGAGTATCAGTTTTAAATTCAAGACAATCAACATATTTGAGACTTAAACTCGAATAAAAGTGATTACTATGCTAGATACTACTAGTCACATTTCTG